>NC_066540.1:11374299-11396799 GCF_024679095.1 Eriocheir sinensis | reverse complement strand
AGTAACAGTTCTAGTAGTATATGCAGTAAATGAGGTATGGAAGCTATAGTATGGAAGGTATGGAAGTCTAGTATAAGTAATTGAGGTTTTGTATGCGTGGGTGTTGAGGATAAGGAGTTGGGCATGTTAAGAGTGATATCGCTAAGTAGGGGGCAGGGGTGATTAGGAAAGCATTGTGAGCTGGGGTAGTGACAGGGAATACAGGGTGATGTAAGGCGTAAACTCCTCACATCAAAACGATACCCAAAAATAAACCCACAGTGATATCGCTAAGTAGGGGGTAGGGGTGATCAGGATGGTACCGTGAGCTGGTTTAGTGATAGGGAAGGCAGAGTGATGTAAGGCGCATGATAAACTCCTCACACCAAAACGATACCCAAAAATAAACCCACAGTGATATCGCTAAGCAGGGGGTAGGGGTGATCAGGATGGTACCGTGAGCTGGTTTAGTGATAGGGAATGCAGGGTGTTGATAAGGTGCATGATAACTCCTCACATCAAAACGATACCCAAAAATAAACCCACAGTGATATCGCTAAGCAGGGGGTAGGGGTGATCAGGATGGTACCGTGAGCTGGTTTAGTGATAGGGAAGGCAGAGTGATGTAAGGCGCATGATAACTCCTCACACCAAAACTATACCCAAAAATAAACCCACACACTTATACACTTCAGTTTCTTACCTCCCTCCCTCCCCCCCTCGGTATATAGCTTCCTGACTCACCCACTTCCTCTCCTTACTTTTCCTTTAATAGTGGCGATAAGAGCAAAAAGGTATAAGGATGTACTTGGTGGTGGGTGTCGGGGTAACAGAAGGGGCGGGTGGAGCAGCATGAACCAATAACGGTGGAAGAAGAGAAGGTCGGCCCTCCCACCCCATTACCATCTCGTCCATCCGTGGTAGTATAAATCAAGAGGTAATGCTCGGGTTCCCACGCGGATAGGAACCTCACGTGGCCACAAGGTGAAGAGAAAAGGGCAGGTATCGGTGTGATCATCTGGCAGCTTGGTTACGTGGGAGGAGGGAGGGAGGGAAGGGGGAGGGAAGGGGCAGGAGAGAGAGAGAGAGAGAGAGAGAGAGAGAGAGAGAGAGAGAGAGAGAGAGAGAGAGAGAGAGAGAGAGAGAGAGAGAGAGAGAGAGAGAGAGAGAGAGAGACTTGAACATTGGGTGTAATAGTAGTAGAAGTAGTAGTAGTAGTAGTAGTAGTAGTAGTAGTAGTATTGATAGTAGTAGTATAACCATTATGATAGAGATGAGGGTGATGATGATAATGATAATAATGAAGATGTTGACGTTAATGATGTACAACAAGAGCAACAACAACAACAACGACAGCAACAACAATGATTTCAACAGTAACAGCAACAATAAAAGCAACAACAACAATACCACAGACATTTGCAGAAACATAGAAAAACAAGAATAATATAACACCTACAACAACAACAACAGCAACAATCACAACTACTACTACTACTATTACTACTGCTACTACTACTACTACTGCCCTCATATCAACAGGCCCAAATTACACCTGACACACACACACACACACACACACCTGTAATCTGGCCTCCGCGCAGGTGATAGCACACTCGTCACACTCCCGGCGCGAGGCTTACCTCCTCCACAGACCCAAACAATTGCTCCAAAATTTTATGAGAATTCGTTAAGCTTCCTCTCTTTATATACCCACTCCCTTACCTGTCCCCCCCCTCCCCCCTTCACCCCCCTTAACCCCTCTTCTCTGCACTGTATAGCACTTCTGCACACACACACACACACACACACTCAAGAATAAAAGTCAAGCAATACAAATAATATAAAATGACCTAAACACTAAAAAAAAAAATGCATAATCATACAGATACAACAAAACAAGCGAAAATAAAGAAAGGAAAGCATGCCAAGAGAAAGAGAATATCGAGGAGGAGGAGGAGGAGGAGGAGGAGAAGGAGGAGGAAGAGGAAGAGGAGGACGAGGATAAGACGTTTGAAGGACAAGTAGACAAGGATAAGGTGGAGAAAAATGGATAAGGACGAGGAGGAAGATAAGGGTCAAGAGGGCGAGGTCTCGAAAGAGGAAGAGGAGGAGAAGGAGGAGGAGGAGGACAGGATGATCAAAGGAAAAGAAGGAGGAGGAGGAGAAGGAAAGACGACACGGTGGAGAAGGAGAAGGATGATTAAGAAGGAAAAGAGTGAAAGAAAAAGAACAAGGTGGAGAAGGATAACAAACGGAAAGAAAAGAATGGAGGACTAAGAAGTAGGAGATAAAAAGTGCAAGAGGGAAGAGGATGGATGGCTAAGGAGAAGGATGGCTAAGAAGGAGAGATAGAGAACAAGTGGAGAAGGATGTATTAGGAGGAGGAGGAGGAGGTTCAGGAAGAGAAGCCTTTTTCCTACCTCTCGAAGTCAGTGAGGCGCGAGGAGTCCCGGAAGCCCTTCGCGAACGGGTTGCTGTCGATCTTGAGTTTGGTGATCTGTGGTGGGAAAGAGGGAAGAAATAAATTAGTTAAGTCAGGTTAGGTTAGTCAGGCAGGTAGTTAGATAGGTTGGTAGTGAATGAATGAGAGAGTTAGTTAGTTAGCTGGCTTGGAAGGTAGTTAGTGAGTCAGTGAGTTAGTTAGTTAATTAGTGAGATATATTGTCAGTCAGTTACTTGATTAGGTAGTTAGTTAGTGGGATGGTCAGTCTGTAGAGTTAGTTGATAAAGTAATTAGCTGAGTTAGAGGTAGTTAGTCGGTTAGTAAGTTAATTAAGTCAGTAGAGTTTACTAATTAGTTATGTAGCTAGTTGAGTTAGTTATTTAGTTGATTGAGTTAGTTAGGTTAGTTGAGAGAGAGAGAGAGAGAGAGACAGACAGACAGACAGAGACACAGACAGAGACAGAAACAGAGACAGAGACAGAGAGAGAGGAGTCACGAAAGATCGGTTACTTCCTTGAGTGCATGGCTGGTCGGGCTGCGGGGAAAGAAGACCAGACCGAACGGACCGAACAGGCAGACCGCGAGAGAGGAAATTGAAGCGGCCATAAATAAAGACAAAACACGGTCATTGATAATCAGCCGTAACGATGCGACTAACGACCCAGGCGCGCCCCAGCACAGCCAGCCACTTGCCGCCGCTGACTTATCGCTTCCCGTGGACGAGGAAGCGGAAGGAGGTTCACATTGTAGGGGACACTTTCCGAAATCGTCCGTCGTTTTCTGGCTCCCGATGAACTCTTTTTTTTCTTTCATAATTATTTTTTTCATAATTATATAGTGGAGGTAGTAGGAGGAGTAGAAGTGGAAGTGGGAGTAGTAGTAGTAGTAGAAGTAGTAGTAGTAGCAGTAGTTGTAGTAGTAGTAGTAGTAGTAGTAGTTATAGTAGTAGTAGTAGTAGTAGTAGTAGTCCACAAACATTCCAGTGGCCATCTTTTCCGATTTCCATTTTATTTTTTTTACTTCAGCTTTTCCTCTTCTTTTCCTTTTCAGCTTCTTATCCTTTTGTTGTTGCTTTTTCCTATCCTGCCATGCCCGTAATCTTCCTTTTTTTATTTCATTCCACACTGTTCCAGGTATTTTTTTTCTGTATCTTGCATTCAGTTTTCCCCGCCTCCTTCCTCGGAAATTAATCTCGTCTCTTTATTTTCTTCCCTCGCGTCTTTCTCACCGTTTATTTATTTGTCACTTCCTTTGTTCCTCTTCTCTCAGAATTATTTTTATTTAATTTTCCTTAATTTTTTGTATATTGTTTCATGTACCAAAATTCATGTATGCCAGGACGTACCCTCTAATTGGGTTCAGTTAAGAGAGTAATTTTATTAACGTTATATATGGACTCCGTAGTTACGAAACCGCTAAAGGACCGCATTGTAATCGTTGATGCTACAGATTCTTACGTATATTTTTCGTAAACTGTTGTAGGTTTTCACCTGTCATCCATACATGCCGTCCATTACCATTAATTCAACAATGCCGTCTGCTGCCAATCCTACTGCGGCTACACTACTACTACTACTGCTACTACTACTGCTACTTGTCACTGCCCCCCCCCCCCCGCCCGCCACAACAGCTGCCACACATCACGGTAACGAGTGTGGCCAGTCTGTCATTTAATTCGTTTGCGAGGTGTGATTGGCGTGGCGGCTCGATATATTGCACGTCTGATTCACACATCAGCCAATCAATTCACCGCGTCCGTATCTGTGGCACGCCCGAGCCAATGCCAATATATATATATATACACACACACACACACACACCCACAAATATATATATATATATATATATATATATATATATAGATATATATATATATATATATATATATATATATATATATATACATATATATATATATATATATATATATATATATATATATATGTATATATATATATATATATATATATATATATATATATATATATGTCTATATATATATATATATATATATATATAGATATATATATATATATATATATATATATATATAATATATATATATATATATATATATATATATATATATATATATATATATATATATATATATATATATATATATATATATATATATATATATATATATATATATATATATATATATATATATATATATATATATATATATATATATATATATATATATATATATATATATATATATATATATATATATATATATATATATATATATATATATATATATATATATATATATATATATATATATATATATATATATATATATATATATATATATATATATAAATATATATATATATATATATATATATATATATATAATAGTGTATGTGTGTGTGTGTGTGTGTGTTCGTCATATAATGATGCCGCATCTCGCCTTAAACATTATTGTTTCGAGACAACTCTCGAACAAGTGAATCGTGTGTCCGAACGCTGCCGCTGGCCTTGACTTTGTCCCATATAACCAATAATTGTAAGTGTATGTGTATGTATTTTCCCATATTTCTATCTGTATTGACGTGTTTGCATATTAATATATATTAAGAAACCGCTCGTTGCCTTGCAATGTCTTGCTGGACGTCAATTGGTCAGATGTAGTGGGCCGCGTGCTGAGCACCGTCTTGAGAGGCGCTCGGCTGGGGTCCGCTTGGAAGCAGATGGACACTTGGACAGACAGTGATTGGCATGGCGTGGTGAGTGACGCGGCACGACAGGCCCTAGGCTTCTTGTCTCTCACGGCAAGGTGAGTGCCTGTGCCTGGCCACAATGTGACTGTGTGTGTGTGTGGGGGGGGCGAGAGTTGGTTTGGATAGGGAAGGCTCTCATGAGACACTCTGGGAGTGAGTGACGAGCCGGAGTGTTTCGCTGGCTGTGGGGCGTCCGGCAGGCAGCGGTGGCGGCAGGGTGTAATGTCGGGGCCAGAGTAAACGTGGGGCTACCCGTGTGCCCGGTGTGGAGGAGTAGCGGGTGCTGGGGGTCGGCGGGGGTGTGTGAGTTCAGGCTAGTCGAGTGCAAAGAATTAAGCCTCCCTAGAAGCCTAATTTAAAGGGGTGGCGAGTACAGGATAAGGCTGAGACAAGATTGTGTAAGCCCCGGGGGGGGGGGGGGGAATGGGCGTCACATGTTGTGGTGTGGTGTTGAGGGTGGTGGTGATGGGTGTGTGGGTGGCGGCAGTGATGGTGGCGGATGGTGTATATGATGGTGTGGCGTCAAGCGTAGTGAAATGAGTGCTTGTGGGATTTTAGGCTTGAGTGGGTGGCGGTTAGGAGCACGGGGAGGCAACGTGTGAAGGGGGTGGCGGTGAGTGGTAGCGTGATGATGCGTGTTGAGGTGGCGGGCGAGAGGACAAGCGATAGGCGAGAAAATTAAGGGAGTCGCAGGTGTTGTGGTGGTGTGGCCTGTGCTGGTCACATGGTGGATAGAGCTATGGACAGTTGCGGGGGTGGTAGAGAGAGGCAGATTCATGTATTATTTTAGTTAAGTATAGAGCTTAACGAGTATCAGAACACCTCTCCTCCCGAAATTGACCTCTCTTTCGGCCACATCTTTTGATTTCTTTTCGTAGGAGTAGCGAGTAGCGGGCTTTATTTTATTATTGTTTCCTTTTTTTGTGCCCTTGAGCTGTTTCCTTTGTTGTAAAGAAAGATATATATAGGAAAAATGAAGCTCAAGTGATAGTATTGCCTTAAATAAGTATGAGTCAAAAGAGAATATAGATAAAAAATATGATCGTGATTAAATAGGTGTTGTAATAGTAGGTAAAGACAATAGTTTAGGGAATGAATGAGTTCGTCTTATTCAACAGTTACGGAGTAGAATGGGAAAAGTAAAAGATGGTGATTGAGTAATAGAGAAGTCGGATATCTTTTTGCCTGTTCGTAGTTGTTGTGGGTACGTAGGTATAGTTGTAAGAACAGTAGATTAGGGGAGGAGTTAGTTTATTGCCTTATTAAACAGTATGACGGAGTAGTATGGGAAGAGTATAGTGCCAAGATGGTGAGTTGGTGATAGGAAAGTCAGATGAAATTGAGCTTCTTCGTAACTGTTGTAGGTTAGTCTATATAGTTATAAGGGAAGTAGTTTTGGGACGAACGAGTTTATTGCCTCCTTTAACAGCTACGAAGTATATATTATGGGAAGAGTATAGAGCCAAGATGGAGAGTGGGTGATAGGAAGGTCAGATGAAATTGAGCTTCTTCGTAACTGTTGTAGGTTAGTCTATATAGTTATAAGGGAAGTAGTGTTGGGACGATCGAGTTTATTGCCGCATTTAACAGCTATGAAGTATATATTATGGGAAGAGTATAGAGCCTACCTTCGCTCTGTTTACTTCACCCCCCTTTTTTTTATCTTCCTCTCATGCATTTGATTTGTTTAGCTTAGGTTAGGCTAAGTCATATGTATGTATCCCCCCCCCCCCCTTCCTCTGTAAATATCCTCCCTCTTTTCTCAATAAAAATCTGAAAAGCTGTGACTGGGTAATAGGAAAGTCGGATGGAACTGAGCTTTCGTAATTGTGTTGTCAGGTTAAGAAAGGTCGATTAAGAAGCCGCCGTCTTTAATAGATACGATTCGCTAACGAGTAGGGGAGATAGTACAGTTAACCCGGTAGCAGCGACGGGCCAAATTTGTGGCTTTACCGTGTAGCAGCGACGGGCCAAATTTGTGGCTTTACCGTGTAGCAGCGACGGGCCAAATTTGTGGCTTTACCGTGTAGCAGCGACGGGCCAAATTTGTGGCTTTACCGTGTAGCAGCGACGGGCCAAATTTGTGCTATGATATAAACCCCCCAAAATAGATGATGAATAATCTGATCACAAATGCTTTGATATATATCATGAAATGGTTTGTGTGAGGGATGATTTTTACTCATTTTTCTCGCTTAGAGGAACCATTAAGAAACATGATCCCCGCTTAAGATGATGATTAGGCAATAGAAAAGGCGGGCGGAGGTGAGGGAATAATAGCGGTTGGTACGTAGTGATTATCAGTTAAAGAACATAATGAGTAACCATCTCCAGCAATATCACCACCACCACTTATACCACCAACCACCACTACCACCACCTAACCAGCCACCAGTCCCTCCACTCCCTTTGCCCTCCTCATCCCATTCCTTCTCTCCCTCCCTGATCCTTCCCGATACCCCCCACCCCCTCCCCCCTAGCCTGGTGTACATTACCATGACAATACCGAGGTGTGAGGGTCGGCGGGGCGCGCTAAGCCACCCGTCCTTGTCTTTTTTTTCCGGCTTTTAATGAACAGTCTGTAGCCTTTGTTCGTCTGTTTGGCGGAAGCGTCTGAAGTGTCGTTACGCTTCATGACGGTTGACTGCTCGGCCCCCATGAGTGAATTAAATTATTAGTTATTCATTCATTAGCATCGTTTTTTTTTCTGCCTTAACGACATTCCAAAAGACACTATGAACTGGAATAGACCATGTATGCATCGTAAAAAGATTTGTTAATGTATACTTAGGTGCGCGCACACACACACACACACACACACACACACACACACACACACACACACACAAACACACTACTCCGTCCGTGCCAATACAGCAAGTCGGTATTTTTTTAAGCCCTAGGGGAACGTATTTACTGGGGACAAGCGCCGCAGTCTTATCAAGTATTCCTGCTGATACATTATGAAATACACTTCTGGTCACAAGGGATCGTACACATATTTCCATTCCGGTTAGTGGCGGTTGTTGGTAGACTCCTTGAAACTCTTGTAAAACACCCACTAAGTGTTTTATTTCAGCCTCCACGATGCTTTTTCTTTGTTTATCAGACAGACAGAACGAGAAGGAGGATATGAATAAAGGGGCTATTACACTGGGCAAATTTTCCGTGAATCTTCAGTCAAACCACGATCTCTGCTGGCGTGGTTTTCATTTGTTCCTTGTTATTGCTGCTGATGATGATGGTGAGTAATACCGCCGTCATTCAAGGAACTCTACCGTAGCTTTGGAAGATCGTGGACACGTCAGAAAACCACGGAAATATGAGAACCACGCCAGCGGAAATCGTGGTTTGACTGAAGATCCACGGAAAATTTGCCCAGTGTAATAGCCCCTAAATTAAGTAAAGAGAACTCATTCGAGAAACAAATGCTGGATGGCTACCTGACTGACTGAGGAGGGAAAATGAAAACCGGTTGACTGGGACTATAATAACTAAGGAGGTTACAAAGACATGTTGAGTTTACGTACAGGGAAGAAAGGAGCGAGTGAAGTGACTAGTTGAAGAAGGGATAGTGCGGGTTGTTGAAGAGTTGCTTTACCACAGAGTTCTTTCATATAGTTGGGTTGGGTTGACGTGCAAAAGAGGGAAGGAGGGTGAAGTAGATCGAAAAGGAAGGTCCAGTACGTCAAAGTGAATGAGTGAGTGAAGAATGCCCGTGATTTAATTATTCATTCTCCTCGGCGAGCCATATGACGGACGTAAAGGCGAGAGGGGCAAAAACTACCCCACCACATGCTCGTGCAGTGATCCACCCACCTCCCCTGCCATCCCCCCCTCTGTGTGTGTGTGTGTGTGTGTGTGTGTGTGTCCGGCAGCAAAGCAGGGAGGAGGAGGGGGGAGTACAGGGGAAGGAAGTGGAAAGGGGAGGGAGTGAGAGAGGAAGGGGGAGCCAAGCCAAACCACTTTGCATAAACAAACTCAGATGAACTGCTATACTACGCCCCTCTCCTCTTCTCCCCTCCCCTTCTCTCTCCCTCCCTCCCCCCCCTCTGTCTTCCCCGTGTCCTCCCTCCCTGTCCACCTATCAAGCGGTGTTTGCTTGCTGCGGGGTATTGAAAAGGGCGTAATTAATTCAGGATAATTATTATTTGCATAGACAAATACGGCACGAATGGGAGGTGATGGCGGCGGCGGCGATGGCAGCTGGTGACGGTGGTTATCTGTCCGTCCGTCAGATTAAGGTGTGTGTGTGTGTGTGTGTGTGTGTGTGTGTGTGTGTGACTCACGTACGGTTTGATCACGTGCTGGACTAGTGATGGTGGTGGTGGTGGTGATGATGGTGGTGGTGGTGGTGGTGATGATAGTGGTGGTGGTGGTTTTGGTGGTGGTGGTGGTGGTGGTGATGATGGTTGTGGTTGTGGTGGTTTTGGTAATGATAGTGGTGGTGGTGATGATAGTGGTGGTGGTGATGATGGTGGTGGTGGTGGTGATGATAGTGGTGGTGGTGATGATGGTGGTGGTGGTGGTGGTGATAGTGGTGGTGGTGGTTTTGGTGCTGGACTAGTGATCCCCAGTCAGTACCCTCCCGGAGATATCTTTGTAGCTCATTAGCCGATCTGTGGGCATACCTGGGACCTCACAACCCACCCCCCATCCCACTTGCTCTTGAGGGAACAGTAACCGCTTCTTGTCAGCGGGAAAACCTTTTGGCATGATCAAGGCGAGAACCTCAGCTCCCCGATATGACAAACCGAACACATATCCACTACATCACGGGTGCTTTTTTTTTTTTTGTGTGTGTGTGTGTGTGCATAGGGGGGGGGGGGGGCTGATATTTGTGGTATCGGTGTTATTGTGGGTGGTGATGGCGACTATGTTATTTTAGGTGTTTGTGGGAATTGTGTTGGTAATGCAGGGGGCGTTGATTTTTTGTTTTGTTTTTTGTTTTATTTCTACAGCAGAGGAGTCAGTTCAAGGGAATAAAAAAATGAAACAAACGTGATAAAAAAAAACCGTTGGTTAGTATTGGTGGTGTTGATAGCGACGGTGGTGGGTGGCAGCGGGGCGTCATGAGTGTGTTAACGAAGTATATTTATCCATTCATTGTACAGTATTGTTTATCTTTTCATTCATATATTGCTCCTTCATCAGTTCCATTAGTCTTCCCTTACACTTTCATTCTCATCCCTCTTTCCTTTCCTCCTTCTTTTCTCCCTTTTGTCCTTCCTTATATGCATTTCCTTCCTTCCTTTCTATCCTTCTTTCCTCCCTCTAGTCTATTTTCCCTTATTCCTTTCTTTAGTCCTTCCTTATACTTTTCTTTCATTTATATTTTCCTTCCTTTCCTCTCTACTTTTATCCTTCCCAGTTACTTTCCTTATGTTTTTCTTTTCATTCATTTCTTTCATCAGTTAAATTAGTCTTTCCTTATACTGTCGTTCTTATCCCTCTTTCCTTTCCTCCCTCCTTTCTCCCTTTTCCCTACCTTGCTTCATTCCTCCCTTTGCCCTTCCTTATAAGCATTTCCTTCCTTCCTTTCTATCCTTCTTTCCTCCCCCTATTCAATCTTCCTTTATTCCTTTCTTTAGTCCTTCCTTATACTTTTCTTTCATTCATATTTTCCTTCCTTCCTTTCCTCTCTACTTTTATCCTTCTCAGTTACTTTCCTTATGTTTTTCTTTTCATGCATTTCTTTCATCAGTTAAATTAGTCTTCCCTTACATTTTCATTCTCATCCCTCTTTCCTTTCCTCCCTCCTTTCTCCCTTTTCCCTACCTTGCTTCATTCCTCCCTTTTCCCTTCCTTATACGCATTTCTTTCCTTCCTTTCTATCCTTCTTTCCTCACCCTATTCAACCTTCCTTTATTCCTTTCTTTAGTCCTTCCTTATACTTTCCTTTCATTTATATTTTCCTTCCTTCCTTTCCTTTCTACTTTTATCCTTCTCAGTTACTTTCCTTATGTTTTTCTTTTCATGCATTTCTTTCTTCAGTTAAATTAGTCTTTCCTTATACTGTCGTTCTCATCCCTCATTCCTTTCCTCCCTCCTTTCTCCCTTTTCCCTACCTTGCTTCATTCCTCCCTTTTCCCTTCCTTATACGCATTTCTTTCCTTCCTTTCTATCCTTCTTTCCTCCCTCTATTCAATCTTCCTTTATTCCTTTCTTTAGTCCTTCCTTATACTTTTCTTTCATTCATATTTTCCCTCCTTCCTTTTCTTTCTACTTTTCTCCTTCCCAGTTTACTTTCCTTATTTTTTCTTTTCATTTTCCCAGTTCTTTCCTTACTATATCTTCTTTTCCTTTCCTCTTTCCTTCACTTTCTCCCTTAGCCTTTCCTCGCACTTTTCTTTCCTTCCTTTCTTCCCTCATTTATTACCTCCCTACTTTCTCCTTTCTGCTCCCTTCCTACCCTCGTTCCTCCTTCCTTCCTTCCTTCCTTTCTTCCCCTGACCTTTATATGATATCTCCTTCCTTTCTCCCTCATCTCTTTTATTTCCTCACTAATATGATTCACGCTGCGCCTCCGTCACGCCGCCACCCCCACCGCCACCACAACACACACACACAACACACACACCTCGGCTGTCAAACGGACCGGGGCGGCGTGTCAGGCCTGTAGCCCCTGCGTTGGGAGTCTCCTGCGGCGTCAATGGGCCGGAGATACACGCTGAATGGGACGTAATGGCGGTCGGGAGGCGCCTGTCATATCTGCTCTGACGGGGATGTTTACCACGGCGGGTGAAAGATAAATACTCCTGGAGGCATTGAGGCAGGTTGAGATAGGTATCGAGGCGGCTGGAAGAAGGGGGGGGGGGGGGGGGGCAGGGGGAGAGGAGGGGGAGGAGGCTGTAATGGAGGAGGTGGTTAGAGGAAAGGGGGGCTAGTTTTGTTTGTTGTAAGGGATTAGGGAGCAGAAGGCATAGTTAGGATAGCGGGTTGGGAGCGAAGAGGGAAGTGATTGTGCAGAAGGGATGTATTTGGGCAGGGTAAGAAGCGTGGAAAGGGAGGCAAGGGAGCAGGGGGAAGGTTTGTAAAGGAGTGGATGAAGAGAGAGTGAGGGAGGTGGTTTTGGTAGTTAGGTGGTTGTAGTTAAGGAGGGGGAGCATAGTGTATGATGTGTGGGAGGAGGCATAAGTGAGAGGTATGGATAGTAAGGGGAGTAGTATTAGCTATGAGGATGAGAGGGAGTATAAGGGCGGTTGTAACACAGCGTTGGGTAGATAGTGTGAAACTGTCATTGTGAGCTGCTAAGGAGGACTGTCATTGGCTGCAGGGAAGGAGGAAGGGAGGTAACGATGGGTAATTATATTCAACGTGATTTCATCTAAACGATAACAACATTTAGGTACTAAGTGGCTTATTGGTTTTTATTGGTGGTGGAATGTGACCCGGAAATGATGTGGTGTTATGTGGTGGAGTTTGATGGTGACAGGGTAGGAATGATATGGTTCTGTGGCAGTGATGTAATGTATAGTTGTGTGTGGTATTGAAGGGGTGATGTGTGGTGTGATGTTCCGTGAAGGTTTGTGAGTTTGTATAGATATGGGGATGAGCCTCTTCTTGTTGTTATTGGATTAAATGGTGTGACAATGTGTGATGTGACGAAGGGGGGTGGGAGGTTCAGGGTCTTAATGTCGTTGAGGGCTTTCTTTGGCTGTGACGAGGTGTAGCTAGATGGCTGAGTCGTGGGTGAATGTATGGGGGAGTCAGGGGGTTGTGAGATTGACATATATGGTAGGTAAATGTAAGTAGGTGGGAGAGGAGTGGTTGTGGGTAAATCCATAGGTGGCTGTATGTGAGGAGATGAGTGAATGTTGCTGGGTAAATTCATATGTGGTGCATCATACTAACGCAAGTTTGGAGATCAACTGTTGACTAATGCGGATGTTGATACTACGATGACCTTTCATATAACTAAGTCCGTAAAGCTGAGAGGCGTGATTATCAAATACTGGGTTCAACAATGGAATGCTGTGCGGCTTAATGTTGATTTGTTTATGGGAGGTTTAGAGATGAAATGGCTAATGGTGATGGCCATGCTGCATATGCCGGCCTAACACGAAGAGACAAAAAAATAACAAACAAGAAATAAAGGGCACGCGTAACCTGCTGCTCCTAAGAAAAAAAAAAAGAAAACTTAAAATGGAAAGTGAAGAAAGGGAAGGTGATTATCAGGTATGAATATATAAAAGAAAATCATCATACAGCAAAATTATTCGGGGATCATTTTACAGATCAGCGCTGCCTACCGATTTATTTATCAAACGCATTTTGTCTGGGTTCGAATTTTGGGCTCACAGCAGTTTAGTAGAGGTCACGGCCTTCATACACCGCCGCGCCAGGCATGCACGCAGCCTCCACGAAATGTACGCTTTGCATCCCTCGCTCCTACTCGTTTGTGTGTGTGTGTGTGTGTGTGTGTGTGTGAGAGAGAGAGAGAGAGAGAGAGAGAGAGAGAGAGAGAGAGAGAGAGAGAGAGAGAGAGAGAGAGAGAGAGAGAGAGACAGACAGACAGACAGACAGACAGACAGACAGACAGACAGACAGACAGACAGACAGACAGACAGACAGACAGACAGACAGACAGACAGACAGACAGACAGACAGACAGACAGACAGACAGACAGACAGACAGACAGACAGACAGACAGACAAGGGGAAAGTAGGAGGTTATAGTATATCGACGGTTAGTGTTTTGAAATCCTTGCTAGGTGTTTTAGGAAGCAAATCATGTATATATGATACTATGAAGTTTGAATAGTATAGATTTGTTGTTGTAGAGTGGATGCAAGTGCAGTTTTAAACACACACACACACACACACACACACACACACACACACACACACACACACACACACACACAGCTGACCTATTGATTCCTGGCACAATCTTTCACCCTTACAGTATGGCAGCCTGGTGGTGGTGGTGGTGATGGTGGTGGAATGTGACCCGGAAATGGTGTGGTGTGGTGTGATGCATTGTGGTGGAGTTTGATGGTGACAAAGTATGAATGATATAATGTTGTGGCGGTGATGTAATGTTAGTTGTGTGTGGTACTTATGGGGTGATGTGTGGTGTGGTGTATATTGTGGTGTGGTGTAAGGTAGTGTGGTGTAATGTGGTGTTATGGCTTTCTTGTGTTTCTGTGAAGGTTTGTGAGTTTGTAAAGGTATGGGGATGAGCCTTTTCTTGTTGTTACTGGATTATGTGGTGTGATAATGTGTGGTGTGACAGTGATGTGGTGGTATGACTGTGATGTGGTGTGACAGTGATGTGGTGTGACAATGATGTGGTGGTGTGACCGTGATGTGGTGATGTGACAGTGATGTGGTATGACAATGATGTGGTGATGTGACGGTGATGTGGTATGACAGTGATGTGGTGTGTGACAGTGATGTGATGTGACAGTGATGTGGTGTGATTCATCGTTTATCCCTTCATTGTAAAGTAATTAACAGAAAGCATTACTGGTACAGGTGTGATGAGTGTAGGTGTGTGTCAGGTTAGTGCTTGGGTATACTAAGGGAAAATATTGATCTATAAACGAATTGATTTTTTTTATCCGTCGATTTAGGTGTTTTCGATTCATCCACACGATTCATTCACACACACACACACACACACCATCACCACCACCACTACCATCCCCAGCACATACATCTCCCTTGAAACACACAGTCAGCCAGGCACCCCACCCCGCAACCCACACCCAGTCATCCCGTCACCCCAACGCACAGTCAGCCAGCCAGTCACACCCACACACCACCACACCGCCAGCCATCGGGCGTATCAAAGCCGGACACTGATTCCATGCCGCTCGTCGACTTGGTGTTTTAATCCAACTAATTCCAATTCTGTCAATTACGCGTCGCGGCGTTTGACAGCGGCCGTTCAATGACACAGTCGGCGAATTGGAATAATGTAGAGCGATTTCCCAGCGGACGAGGAATAACTTAATCATCGCGGCCGAGTCTGTTTTTGCGCGGCCGCCTGTGTGTGTGTGTGTGTGTGTGTGTGTGTGTGTGTGTGTGGATGTTGGTGTGTTTGTCGTGTGTGCATGTATGTGTGCAAGAGGAGAGGGTCAGGGTGGTGTGTGTGAGAGAGAGAGAGAGAGAGAGAGAGAGAGAGAGAGAGAGAGAGAGAGAGAGAGAGAGAGAGAGAGAGAGAGAGAGAGAGAGAGAGAGAGAGAGAGAGAGAGAGAGAGAGAGAATATGCATGCATGGTCAGGAACGAGGGTGAGGATGATATTTGAAAATGTTTTAACGATACTGTAGTGGATAGCTAGTAGTATGTGGTGGTGGTAGTAGTAGTAGTAGTAGTTGTAGTTGTAGTAGTAGTAGTAGTAGTAGTAGTAGAAGAAGTAATTATGCAACGCTTAAGTGATTCGAGTATTATTGCAATGCTACTAATAATAACTGGACTTCGTAAATATATATAGTCAGATAAAGCAAGCGTCTGTTTCGTTACTTAGCTGACGTGCCACTGTAATCGCGCTGTCCGTGTCACTTATCATCGACTTGTCCGAAACTACATTTAAAGAGCAGTCACCTAACGGTCCACTCTTGCCCTTAATTTACAGTTACACTGACCTGTGAACACCTATGCATCTAACTAATTACGTTTGTATAATTGCGTCACCAACTAGGATATAAGCTGATTTTGGTATAGGCCATGACGGCGATGAAGGCAGTTGCGTTATTATCGCATTAATTGATCAACCAACCAACCTATACCACCCAACCAAGCAAGCAACCTACCAACCAACCAACCAACCAACCAACCACCCAGCCGACCAACCATTCGACCAACCTATCAACCTGCTCCCTCCTATTTGTCAACTGGTTTTGGTATGCGGTGACGGCGGTGAAGACAAATAACATAACTATAATAATTAACAAACTCATGAATTGACCAACCAGGCCATCAACCATCCACTCTGCAAACACATCAGTCATCTGCTTCTCACCAGCTGGTTCTGGTAGGCGGTGACGGCGGTAAAAACAGTAAATATAATAAGTTAACGAATTAACTATAACAAGCTCATGAATCGATCAGCTAACCGACCAGCCATCTACCCCACAAACACAACAGCCGTCTGCTACTCACCAGCTGGTTCTGGTAGGCGGTGACGGCGGTGAAGACGGTCTCGGGGAAGATGAAGGTCTTGTGGTCCTCCAGGTCGAGGTCAGCCACGGGGCCCTGACCGGCGTCCTGCCGCCGCACCAGGTGTATCCGAGGCTGGTAACGGTGCATCGAGTTGAGCACGATCTGGGGGCACGCACCGGGTGGCCGTGAGTGCTGGGGACAAGGTGCCGAGCACATGAGGTTTCGCGAGGACTGCTAAGGGGCTAGAGGGTGGCAAGCACGGGAGGGTGGGGGTGGAGGGGGCGTGAGTTGTGGGGACGTGGGTGCTGGGAACATAGTGCCGAGGACATTGGTTTCGCGATGTCTTCTAAAAGGGCTAGTAGGTGGCAAGCACGAGGGGGGGGGGGTGAGTGGTGGGGACAAGGGTGCTGGGGACAAGGTGCTGGGGACATGCGTGCTGCTGGGGATATAGATGCTGATGAGGTAGGTGCTAGGGGAATGGATGCTAGGGAAACTGTGCTGGGTATTTGTGCGTTTGGGACACAGGTATTTTGGGCACGAGTGTTGAAAGCATGGTAAGCACGAAGAGTTTGAGGAAAGAGATCAATTATAAGGTACGATTGCTGGGGACGGAAATCAAGGGGCAAGCGATAAGTTGGGGCCACACGTGCAAGGGGACCATGAGTACCCGTAGGCTTGGGTGTTGGGGGCATATTGATTAAGAGAAATACAAATGTAATATTGAGGGCGGCACGCAGGAGCGAGCGTGAGTGCTGGGAAGTGGGCGGTCATGCATGCACAGCAACTTACGTGGCCGTGCTTGTCCATCTCGTTGTTGGTGAGTTTCACTTTCTCGAAGGTGACGATCTGCTTCTTGAGCTGGTCACCGGTGTAGGGGGAGTCCGGGTGGGCGTAGAGGCGGTAGGGCGGCGGCGGGTCGGCCTTGCCAGCCACCAGCCACGACGACCGGTGGTAGGCGTACCTGTGTGGTAATAGTGGTCACCCGCGTGCATGAGGGACGTTTGTGGCAGTTAAGACATCCGACTGTTTACATGTGTTGAGTGAGGTGCAAAGTAAGCAGTCATGTAGTTAGTGTAATAATGACTGAAAGTTTCCAGTGAAAGTTAAACTTGGATGAGCGTTGACAAATGTGTTTCTCATGAGCTACCTTGTGAAGTCCGTCTATTCTCTTGAAGCTTCATTATACCTTTATGTATACTCTGTCATCCTGCCGGCACCTGTTCACAACTGAGGCTGTCTTGTCTACGTAAATGTTTACGAATAAAATCCGCGTTTGATGTGCCCTCAAGAGCAAGTATATGCGGATGTGTGAATGTGGTGCAAGTGTAGATGTCATAAGTATTCAGAACATCTGTATTACTAAGACGATGATAGCACAATGTACCTCTGGGATACCTTATTACTTATTTAACAATTTATTAGTGCACCTGTGTACCTGGCAGATATAACACATGTGTACCCAATGCTAGAGGTTTTTTCGAGGTATGCGTGTACCTGTGTTTAACCAATGCACTACATACTCGTGGGAACAGAAGGCGCCGCGTTAGAGTAGCTGTGCAGCGGCCACCTGTGAGGCGCGGCGCACAGTACACCTGGGGCCGCTGCACACCTGTAGAGGAAGTCATTAGGGTCGCGGTGTCGCGTGTGGCGTAGATCTGCAAGTCAGTGTGTGTTGGGTCCTGCCTTACGCTTCTGCACGAGAGAGAGAGAGAGAGAGAGAGAGAGAGAGAGAGAGAGAGAGAGAGAGAGAGAGAGAGAGAGAGAGAGAGGCAGACAGACGGACAGACAGACAGAGGAAGTGTTATGGATAACAACAGACCACTAGTTCATTCAAGGGTGTCTGCCCCTAAACCTGGTTACTCACTTGGCATCGATTCCTCATCGATTCCATTAGCCGTGCTGGACGTGTAACTGTTATTTGAAAATTTTAACATGATCACACTATTACGTTTGGCGGCTGCCGCAGGGGACTACCATTACTACTGTATGGTGTGTCACAGGGTGTGGGTGTGTTCAGGGCAGCCTTGCTCTGCGAGGAGTACCTCTCACCTCGTCCACTCTCTCGCATAATACCACGCTCAACTTGTGTGCATGTCGTGACGGTATGAGTTAGGAAAGTACTAAAACATTTTCTTTCTATAACATACATTCCATCATGTTGGATATCTTAAAAGAATGACCCCTCCTCAGGAGGCGCAAGTTAAAAGTCTTTCACTTCGTTAACTCCTGTCTTCAAAGTGACTATGTTCACCATGACATGATATGCTTCGTTGGCTTTCCTTCATTCAAGATCTCGTTCCTTCATCCTCTCGTCACGATATTTTTAAGCTTTGTGCGTGGTTTTCCACCGTCGTGGCGCCATGGGTCATCGGTATACCCCGCCTCGGCCATCACTGGAAGCCGCAGCCAAGGGTCGGCCCCCAACGATTATACCGAAGAAGAGGCGTGTCCTGCACTCACCTGTACCGCTTGTTGTCGACGGGCACGATGTCCAGCAGCACCAGGTAGCGGTCCTCGCTGCGCAGGCCCGTGAACGACGCCCGTACGGTGGGGAACATGCGTCTGGGGGGAAGAGGATGTCTTGTTAGCATCAAACAGCTCAGGGCGAAGAAAGGGATGCCTCCAAACTATGCTTTGTTAGTTCAATTATCCAAAAAGTATTTTAATAAACAAACGTCGTCAGAAATAGTAACTTTTTTTCCAATTGCAACAAATCATTAAAAAAAAATACTCCAAAATACACAGCATGCATTGCCTCTTATTTTAGCTCAAGCAATTCACAAGCGAAAAAGAGTTATCATTAAGGAAGATATTTTATGATTTCTTTATTATTCAGGAGCACAACATGGGAACACCGTTGGATCTCGATGTAACGTTTGTGGAAATTGAAATGTTGGTATCGTGCTTCCTTTTGAACACTGCCATCCTTAGAGACAGGCCAGCGCGGGAGACAGGCCTTCTCCGTAGAAATAACTCGCGGGGGGGCCGCCGCATTATCGCAAAGTGTACTTGAAATTTCATGGTTCCATTATACATTTCCTTGTCAACAGTGTGCTCATGTAAAAGCGATGCATCCTGATCCTTTTGAAACTTAAAGGTCCAAGAAAGTACATATTTCTCTCTCTCTCTCTCTCTCTCTCTCTCTCTCTCTCTCTCTCTCTCTCTCTCTCTCTCTCACGGACACAAAAAATCTGCCTCATCCTCCTTTCGTTCCTGCAAAGTCTCATTCCTCCTCCTCCTCCTCCTCCTCCTCCTCCTCCTCCTCCTACTCCTCTGTCTCTCCCTCCTCAAAGACACCATCTCTCTCTCTCTCTCTCTCTCTCTCTCTCTCTCTCTCTCTCTCTCTCTCTCTCTCACCTGGGTTTTGTCCCCCATCTCGAGGCAACGTGAGGAAGGTAATGAGGGACTGTAACTCAGGCCGAGGGGAGATGTTGCCCTTACGTGTCTCCTCCCCCCCCCCCCCTTAAGCGTCTCCATCCCTTCCCCCCCCTTTTCCTCTCTCCCACTCCTCGGCCTCATCTCTCCCCCCTTTTGCATCCCCATCCTCTCTCTCCTTCCCCCTTCTCCATCTCCCCCTTTCTCTTCCCCTCTTCTTCTCCTTCCCCGTTTCCTCCTTCTCCTTCCTTTATCCTTCCCCTCTTCCTCCCCTTCCATTCTTACTTTCCTTCCACTCGTCTCGATTCCTCCTCCTTCCTTTATTTCGTCTTTTCTTTCCTCCTTTCATTCCTTCTCCTTATTATTTTCCTCCACTGTCTTGTTTGTCTTTTTCATCCTCCCTCCTTCCCTCCCTCCCACCTGTTCTTCTCGTCCCCTTTTCTCTCTCGTTTTCCCCTCCCAGTGACCTCCTCCTCCTCCTCCTCTTACCTCTTACCTCTCTCTCCCCATTCCTCGCTCTCCCGTCCTGTCCTCCCCCCTCACTATCCTCGAGTTTCCTTTCTTTCCCTACTCTCCTATATTTTCTTTCTGCCTCTTCTCCTGTATTATTTTCCTCTTTGTTTCCTGCTATTTGTTTATCGTATTTTTTTTCTAGTAACTTTTACCTCGAATTTCAACTTTTGGTGTTATAATAATCCTGTGCACATTTATTTTGCTTTATTTTATTTTTATTTTTTTGCTTTCAGGTATGGAACACGTGGAGTACTTTGATGAGGGGAAGAGACAGGTATACCATCAGCCCTAATCATGTGAGAAGGTAATTGTCTCCGTTGTTTTCTTTCACTAACTCATTTTATTCAGTGTGGTTTCTATCGTTACTGCGTTCTCATTTTCAGAGTCACCTGCAGTCTTTCTCCTCTCATGCATGATAATCAAGCTGTAACCAAGAATTCGTTTGTACTGGCGCCACGAATCTCAATATCAAACGCTCTCTCCCTACCTACGACATGTTATCACCCTTAATCCACAACCTCCTCGTCCTCTCCTCCTCCTCCTCCTCCTCTTCCTCCTTCTCCTCCTCTTCCTCCTCTTCCTCCTCCTCCTCCTCTTCCTCCTTCTCCTCCTCTTCCTCCTCTTCCTCCTTCTCCTCCTCTTCCTCTTCTTCCTCCATCATCACCCTGCAGACGTTACTCTCAATATCACATCATTATTTTCACTCCACCCAAAAGTCATCACCACCCTTACTATCATTACATGCATCGCCACCTTCACAGACGCAATAGCCAAGTTTGTGTTATTGCGTTTTTTTTTATATTGTCATTTATCCCACGTAAACGCATACTAGTTTCATGTACGTCGATTCAAGGTTTCGTAAAATATTTCAGGATCAGCAATCGTCATGTAACAGAAAGCGAGTTAGGTTTCCTCGCTGCCTCGACACACACACACACACACACACAGAGCCCTCAACATTATCATTCAGTTCGCCTTCGTCTCACAAGTGTCAACACCCGCGCGCAAGTTCCTAGAATACCATCACCATAACATTAATACGCCTTCAGCACCCACGTTCCGATCCATCCAGCAGCCTTCTTACACACACACACACACACACACACACACACACACACACACACAAAACCAACAAGCCCCACTATCCAAATGCCGTTCAGACACCCCCTTTACTTCCCATCCACCACCCATCCCCCCACCCACACCCACGCAACCCTCCCCCCCAATCCCAGCCCCGCCATTGTGCCAAGACGGATTATCTTCGGGTACGACTCCGGCCAATAAAAAGAGGCGCCGCGGCTGAGGGACGAGCTCGGTAGTTTGCGCCGCCGGGGGATGGCTCGGAGGCAGTTTGCGTACGTCTAACCACGTCGTTGGAGCTGCGGACGGCCTCGTAAAGTAACGCCTCGCACATAAGGAGAGAGAGAGAGAGAGAGAGAGAGAGAGAGAGAGAGAGAGAGAGAGAGAGAGAGAGAATGGCGTTGTACACGATGTCGATATTTAGACGAGGGAGGGAGAACAGGGAAGAAAGAGAAGGATCGTGTGTGTGTGTGTGTGTGTGTGTGTGTGTGTGTGTGTGTGTGTGTGTGTGTGTGTGTGTGGTGAGGACTGAGAATGAGAGACTGATAGGGCGAGGATACAGAGGAAGGGTGGGAGGGAAGGAGGAAGGGAAGAGATATTAAGTTGAATGTATATAGTATTTTAAGTAACAACTAAGGAGACAGTGGTTGTGGTAGTAGTGGTGGTAGTAGTAGTAGTAGTAGTAGTAGTAGTAGTGGTAATAGCTTCTAATGCTAATTTATCCCTTTTGATTACACAGTATATTTCTTAGCTATGTTTCTTTGTCTAAGCTGCGAGCAACCACCACCACCATCACACCACCACCACCACCACCACCAACAACAACAACAACAACAACAGCAAAAACAACAATAATAATGCAACACAATAACAATACGACAAGCAACCAATCACACCTCCTATGCAACATAACCAACCTGACATGTGCTTTCTCTCTCTCTCTCTCTCTCTCTCTCTCTCTCTCTCTCTCTCTCTCCCTCTCAGTGTTTGAATGGCCTCGCTTCGTCTTGGCTCCTCGCGTATTGAAGACTCATTTTGAACCTGTCGGCGGTGCGTGAGAGAGCTTAATCCATCCTCTGTTTTGACGCGCGGCTTACGGGTGCCTGGAGGGGGGGTTAGGAGGAGGGGAAGGAGGAGGAGGAGGAAAGGGGTGACGAGGGCAGTGAGGAAAGTGACATGCGGTGGAGGTGGCGGTGGTGGTGGTGGTGGTGGTGGTGGTCGTGGCAGTGCTGTCCAAATGGTTATACATTGTGTGTGTGTGTGTG
>NC_066540.1:11351799-11369299 GCF_024679095.1 Eriocheir sinensis | reverse complement strand
GGGAAAGGGAAAGAGAAAGTAGCAAATGGTGAAACAGATGGAAGTGACGGAAGAGCAACGAGTACATGCCGAAGATGTGAAGGAAGTGAAGGACAGCAGAAGAGAAATTAAGGAATGGGAAGGAGAGTTTTCGGGGGAGTAACGAAGGAAGGAGGCGAGGAGCAATTGGGAGGAAATGAAGGGAAGAGGAAGGGAAACAGATGGAAATGACGGGAGAGCAACGAGTATGTACCGGCAACAGAAGAGAAATTAAGGAATGGGAAGAAAAGAATGGCGTATCTCAAGACGGAGGATGTGGGAGAGGAAGAAAAATGAAACTAAAAATAAGAGGGAATGGGGGAAACGAAAATAAGAGGAAAATAAAGGAAGGGGTCAAAACTAAATAGAAGAGAAAGGGAAGATAGGGGAAAGGGATATGGAAGGCTTAAGAGATGGAAGAAAGTGGAAGGGTAAGGAAAATGAAGCTTGAAAGTGGACGAAAATAATGCTTAAGATGAAGAAAGAAAGTGGAAGGGTAAAGGAAAATGAAGCTTGAAAGTGGATGAAAATAATGCTTAAGATGAAGAAAGAAAGTGGAAGGGTAAAGAAAATGAAGCTTGAAAGTGGACGAAAATAATGCTTAAGATGAAGAAAGAAAGTGGAAGGGTAAGGAAAATGAAGCTTGAAAGTGGACGAAAATAATGCTTAAGATGAAGAAAGAAAGTGGAAGGGTAAAGGAAAATGAAGCTTGAAAGTGGATGAAAATAATGCTTAAGATGAAGAAAGAAAGTGGAAGGGTAAAGAAAATGAAGCTTGAAAGTGGACGAAAATAATGCTTAAGATGAAGAAAGAAAGTGGAAGGTAAGGAAATGAAGCTTGAAAGTGGACGAAAATAATGCTTAAGATGAAGAAAGAAAGTGGAAGGGTAAAGGAAAATGAAGCTTGAAAGTGGATGAAAATAATGCTTAAGATGAAGAAAGAAAGTGGAAGGGTAAAGAAAATGAAGCTTGAAAGTGGAGGAAAATAATGCTTAAGATGAAGAAAGAAAGTGGAAGGATAAAGAAAATGAAGCTTGAAAGTGGACGAAAATAATGCTTAAGATGAAGAAAGAAAGTGGAAGGATAAAGGAAAATGAAGCTAGAAAGTGGATGAAAATAATGCTTTAGAGAAGGAAGAAAGTGGAAGGATAAAGGAAAATGAAGCTAGAAAGTGGACGAAAATAATGCTTAAGAGAAGGAAGAAAGTGGAAGGATAAAGGAAAATGAAGCTAGAAAGTGGACGAAAATAATGCTTAAGATGAAGAAAGAAAGTGGAAGGGTAAAGGAAAATGAGGCTAGAAAGTGGATGAAAATAATGCTTAAGAGAAGGAAGAAAGTGGAAGGATAAAGGAAAATGAAGCTAGAAAGTGGATGAAAGTAATGCTTAAGAGAAGGAAGGAAGTGGAAGGATAAAGGAAAATGAAGCTAGAAAGTGGATGAAAATAATGCTTAAGAGAAGGAAGGAAGTGGAAGGATAAAGGAAAATGAAGCTAGAAAGTGGATGAAAATAATGCTTTAGAGAAGGAAGGAAGTGGAAGGATAAAGGAAAATGAAGCTAGAAAGTGGATGAAAATAATGCTTTAGAGAAGGAAGAAAGTGGAAGGATAAAGGAAAATGAAGCTAGAAAGTGGATGAAAATAATGCTTTAGAGAAGGAAGAAAGTGGAAGGATAAAAGAAAATGAAGCTTGAAAGTGGATGAAAATAATGCTTAAGAGAAGGAAGAAAGTGGAAGGATAAAGGAAAACGAAGCTTGAAAGTGGATGAAAATAATGCTTAAGAGAAGGAAGAAAGTGGAAGGATAAAGGAAAATGAAGCTAGAAAGTGGATGAAAGTAATGCTTAAGAGAAGGAAGAAAGTGGAAGGATAAAGGAAAACGAAGCTTGAAAGTGGATGAAAATAATGCTTAAGAGAAGGAAGAAAGTGGAAGGATAAAGGAAAATGAAGCTAGAAAGTGGATGAAAGTAATGCTTAAGAGATGGAAGAAAGTGGAAGGATAAAGGAAAACGAAGCTTGAAAGTGGATGAAAATAATGCTTAAGAGAAGGAAGAAAGTGGAAGGATAAAGGAAAATGAAGCTTGGAAGTGGATGAAAATAATGCTTAAGAGAGGGAAGAAAGTGGAAGGACAAAGAAAATGAAACTAGAAAGTGGATGAAAATAATGCTTAAGATGAAGAAGAAAATGGAAGGGTAAAGGAAAATGAAGCTTGAAAGTGGATGAAAATAATGAAAGAAGGAAAGAAGAGGAGAGGGAGAGGATAGCAGAGGCGCATTGCAAGACACATTTAGAAGGTAGAGAAATAAAATGAAGCACAAAAAAAGAGGGAAAAAGAGGAGGAACAAAAGTCACTAAACATTATCCTCTCCACCATCTTCGACAACAACAATGGCAACAACAAAAACAACATCACCAGCAAAAACAACAACAACAAAAGCAACAAAAAAAGAACTATCGTAAAACAACAAGTACATTTTTTCCCCTCTTCCACAACCGCAGCACACACACACACACACACACACACACACACACACACACACACACACACACACACACACGCTAATACACACTAACACACACGTACAGAAAGAGAAAGAAAAAATAAGGTAACGATAGCGGTGATGAGCTTATAGTGACAGTAAGAACACCTTCCTCTCTTACCTAACTCCCTCCCTCCACCACCACCACCACCACCGCCGCCGCCGCAGAACACACGGGCTGCTCGCGGTGGGCCATAAAGCCATTATCCGGCGTAATGGGCAAGAGAGCGGCATATGTCCCCTCTACTTCCACGGAATAAAAATCCATCAGCGATGAGGTTTGCCGAATATTTTGGACGAGCCAATCGTGTAAAAGTGACGAGGGCGATGCCATAAATCCTCATCCTCATTACGCTTATTGTACCGACGGGGGGGGGCAGAGTGGAAGGGTCATTAGGGGTGGTTACATTGGGGGTGGTGATGAGGGGTGCTTTTGGTGGAGGGGGGTGAGAGTGGGGGACAGGTGCTCATCCACTTCCCACCTCCCCCTTCCCCCCCTCCCACACACCTCCTGGGAGCACTATGAGGCCTCGCTGGTGGGTCTCGGAGCACAATTGCCGGAGAGAAAGGTCAGGGAGCTCCTACCTTTTCTTCTCCTCCTCCTCCTCCTCCTCCTCCTCCTGCAATATGTTTTTCCCTTCCTCGTTGCCCTTGTCCTACTACTCTTCTGCCTCTTGGTTCTCCTCCTCCTCCTCCTCCTCCTTCTCCTCTTCCTCATATAGTTCTTTTTCCCAGTCATACTTCTCATATAGTCCTCCTCTTAGTCCTCCCCCTTCTCCCCACCCTCTTCTTCCTCCTCCTCCTGATTCTTGATGATGAGAGGGAAAGAAAGAACTGGGTAATAGTGGGAGGTAAGTGGAAGATAATGGGAGGGAGGGAGGGAGGGTGAGGGGAAGGAGGAGGAGGAGGGTTAGGGGAAGGGTGGGCAATATATAATGGTGACAGGAAGGCCTTTGTGTCTTGCTCACTTGCCCTCTTGTCCTTGTGCTGGCGAGGGGAGGGAGGGAGGAATGGGGATGAGGGGAAGGAGAGAAGAGAGGTGAAGTAGTTGGAAAGGAAATGGGGAAAGAATGTAAGTAGGAGGAAGGGGAGGGAGGTGAGGGAAGGAAGAGGAAGGGAATTGGTAAGGGAGATAGGTTGGGAGGGAAAGGAAAATGAATAAGGAAAGGTAAATTGTGAAGGAAGAGGAAGGGAATTGGTGAGGGAGATAGGTAGGGAGGGAAAGGAAAATGAATGAGGAAAGGTAAATAGGGAAGGAAGAGGAAGGGAATTGGTAAGGGAGATAGGTAGGGAGGGAAAGGAAAATGAATAAGGAAAGGTAAATTGTGAAGGAAGAGGAAGGGAATTGGTGAGGGAGATAGGTAGGGAGGGAAAGGAAAATGAATGAGGAAAGGTAAATAGGGAAGGAAGAGGAAGGGAATTGGTAAGGGAGATAGGTAGGGAGGGAAAGGAAAATGAATGAGGAAAGGTAAATAGGGAAGGAAGAGGAAGGGAATTGGTAAGGGAGATAGGTAGGGAGGGAAAGGAAAATGAATGAGGAAAGGTAAATAGGGAGGGAAGAGGAAGGGAACTGGTGAGAGAGATAGGTAGGTAGGGAAAGGAAAATGAATAAGGGAAGGTAAATAGGGAAGGAAGAGGAAGGGAATTGGTAAGAGAGATAGGTAGGGAGGGAAAGGAAAATGAATAAGGGAAGGTAAATAGGGAAGGAAGAGGAAGGGAATTGGTAAGGGAGATAGGTTGGAGGGAAAGGAAAATGAATGAGGAAAAGTAAATAGGGAAGGAAGAGGAAGGGAATTGGTAAGGGAGATAGGTAGGGAGGGAAAGGAAAATGGATAAGGAAAAACTAATAGGGAAGGAAGAGGAAGGGAATTGGTAAGGGAGATGGGTAGGGAGGGAAAGGAAA
This sequence comes from Eriocheir sinensis, assembly GCF_024679095.1. Taxonomy (NCBI): domain Eukaryota; kingdom Metazoa; phylum Arthropoda; class Malacostraca; order Decapoda; family Varunidae; genus Eriocheir; species Eriocheir sinensis. The sequence continues at coordinate 11,364,843 of NC_066540.1, read as the reverse complement.
ATGAATGAGGAAAGGTAAATAGGTGAGGAAGAGGAACAGGAGGAAGGAAGGGATGAGGGGTGGGAGAGGAGGAATGGAAGGAAGGTGAAGGAGATAGAAGCAAATGGAGTCTTAGGATCACCGAGTAAACAAGACTGATCAAAATGCACTTGTATCTTAACCATCAGCCATCCTCTCCACCCTGACAAAGGAGGAGGAGGAGGAGGAGGAGGAGGAGGAAATTTAAAAGACGAGAGTTAGCAACAGAGCGTGTCTACTTAACTCTGTAGCAGCGACGGGCCAAATTTGTGGCTTTACCGCGTACCAGCGACGGGCCAAATTTCTGCCTTGACAAAAAAAGAAAACTAAAATAGAGGATGCATAAACTGATCACAAATGCGTAGATATTATATTATACAGTGATTTGTGTGAGTGATGATTTTTTTCTCATTAATTCGCTTAGAGGGGCCTTTAACATGATCCCCGTAGCTGCTGGGTTAAAAAGAGGCTGCCGGCTTAAGTGATTCAGTCTATTCATCAGGCAATTTAATGACATGGAAAACAAATTAAACACTCGTTGTATTGTACGTTCAACTGTTAAGTTTTACCGTACGCAAAACGTTCAATTCATTCCTGTCCCGAGGAAGTAACGGGTTATGTGAATTTATAGGCAGTAAATCGTTTGCGTACCTATTGTTTCTACAGGAAGCTTGTTACAGTGGCGAATAAGTGGGTGAGGAAAAACTGCCCCTACCTCACAAGAATCATTAGACCGTTGTTTCTACTTCTCGGGTTAGTTTTGAGCTCCCGACTTGTCTCTCTCTTTTTTTTTTTTTTTTTTACGTCTACGCCTATAGCACCGGTAGGCTTGCTTGAGGGGCCTGGATGGTAGTCGGTTCCAGCCCGTCATGGCGCAGGCAAGTGTTTATAGTGGCGCCATCTGCTTTTTTCTTGACTCCAAAAACCTAAATTTTCTCGCCTTTCTACGTCGTATGCTCACCTTCCTACTTACCTACCTACCTGCACGCCTGCACACCTTACTACCCACTGACCTAACTGGGTACCTCTCTATATATCCACCTACTCACCAACTTGCTTACCCGCCTCTATACCTACCAAGCTCCTTCCTTCATACCTACATATTTCTCTGCTTCCCCATATCAACGCACCCACATACCCAACCACCTATTCTGTCGCATTCCTGCATACACTTAGACACCTACACGGCTTTACACCAACCCAACACTCCCTTCTGTTCTTGCCGAATTAGGAATCACAAGCTCAGGACCTTCCCAAAACAAGGAACAGAGGAACAGACCGACACAAGACAGATCACACACACACACACACACACACACACACACACACACACACACACACACACACACACACACACACACACACACACACATATATACCCCCTCTCCCCCACATACACATAACCTCCCCCCCCCCCCCCCGACACATACCCCCTCCCCACACTCAGGCACGATAGAGGAGGAGGAGTAACATGAACAAAAACTCCCACAAACAGACGAAGCAATGCGGCACAAGACACCAACCCTTAACACACACAGGTAGGGAGCCAATCCGGGGCGCCCAGAGAGCAGTGTTCAGGTGCCGGCCGCCATCACTCCCCCGGGGCCCCAGCCAGCCAGGTGCCGCCGTGAAACTGAAGGCCATAGAGTTCCTTTGCATTTTATTAGCAGTTCATCAGGATTAAAAGGCAAGAGTTCGCTAGATGGCGCGATACCGTCCGCCGCCCCGTCACATTTATCTTAGCGTGACGTCAGACCGCGATGGTGTCGATTTACTCGCCTCCGTCCGTGTAGCAGCCGACGTGACGGAGACGCGGACGTGGCGGGGGTGAAGGAAGGGTTGACTGGCGGGAGAGTATTAAAGGAGAAGGGGGTGTAAGGAAGGGGGAGGTGGATGGAAGTGCTGGGAGAGAGGGGGGTGGCTGGAGTGGCGACAGAGGAGGAGGGGTGAGGAGGTAGAGGGGAGAGGATGAAAGAAGTGGGGGAAGAGGGGAGAGAAGGGGGTGGCAGGAGGATGACATAGATGAGGTGGGGGAGGGATGGAAGAGGTGGGGGGGAGGGGAGGGGGGTTGACTGGTGGGGCGGTACGGAAGAAGGGGTGCAGGGGAAGGGGAGGGGCAGCTGGAATAAGAAGGAGGGGGAAGAATGTGTAGGGATGGTGAAGAATAGAGGAGGGGGGCAAGGCTGAAGGGGCGACAGAGGAGATGGGGTGCAAAGGAAGGGAAATAGGAAGGGGAACTGGAGTAAAGAATGGAGGGGAGATGATGGAAGGGGTGATGGGGAGAGGCAAACGTTGTGTGTGTGGGGGGGGATGGCTGAATGAGTAGACTAGAAGGGAAAGGGGTGCTAGAGAGAGAGGGAGGGGGAGCTACGGGAGAGGATGGAAGGGGTGATGGAGCAACGCAGACGGTGTGTTGGGGGGAGGGGAGACGGAGGGTTGGAGGGCTGATAAAGGAGAAGAGGTGCAAAGAAGGTGGAGGGGAGCTGGGGTGAGGAAGGAGGGGAGAAGAGGGAGTAAGAGATGATGAGAGGAGGGAAGAGAATGGCAGGGAAGGTAAAGTGGGAGAGAGAGAGAGAGATTATATATATTAAAGGAAAGGGAAAGTGGAAGGGGCTGTATGGGAGATGATGGGGAGGAAGCTGAAAGAATGATGGGGAGAAGGTTTGAGAGGAAAGTGGGGAGAGAAGAGATGAAGGAGGAGTGTTGGAAGAGCTGATGGGGCATGGGGAGGAGGGGAGGGGAGGTGGGGAGGAAGAGGAGGAGGAGGAGGAGGAGGAGGAGGTGTAAAGGGGAGAAGGTATATGGGAGAAGTGTTTTGTCTCCCTTTTTTTTTTCTTGGGTTGTTTCATCGCGTCCTGGTCGAATGGTCGCATCGTCACCGCCGCTGCTGTTGTTGTTGTTGTTGTTGTTGTTGTTGTTGTTATCTGAGGCGCCTCATGCAACGTTTTTTTTTATACTCGTTTTTGTCATTTTCTTTCTTCAATATCTTTTTTTTCTCCATTTGGTTCCTTTCTTCTTCTTCTTCTTCTTCTTCTTCTTCTTCTTCTTCTTCTTCTTCTTCTTCTTCTACTTCGCTTTCCATTTCTAACTTTTCTCTTCATTCTTGTGCTTTCGTTTTTTTTATTTTTTTTGCTTCTCTTTCCCCTCCTTTTAGCCTTGCAGTTTTTATTAATTTATCATATGCTGTGCAAGTTCCATTTTCTGCTTCCTCATTTTTCCTACACTCGACCTTGTATTCGTGATTATCTTTCTATTCCTCCCATCTCTATACCTTTTTTTACCCCCTTTCCCTTTTTTATTCATTTTTTTGTCCTTGTTCTCATTTTCCTCATTTCTATTCACTTCCGCGTAAGTTTGTCCTCACTGATATACCTCCTTTATTTTTTTCTGCTCCCTTATCCTCCCTATTCTCATCCCTTTTCTCATTAAACTTTATCCACATCCATACCGTATACACTGCCCATCATTCCCTTTCTTCTCCCTATCTTTATCTATTTCCTTTTCATCCTCCTCTTTCTCAACGTGACACCTTTCTTTAGCTCCGCACTTTTCCTCCCTGGCGTTATTCTTTCCCTTTCCCCTCCCACCATCCTCCACCCCCATCCTTGCCTCATACCCCTAAGCCCACATCCTCCTTCATCCTTCAACTCTTTCTTCTTCTTCTCATCCTTCCTATCTCATCCTCCAGCTCACAAATTCCTCTCTCTTCCCTCTTATTTCTCACATCATCATCCTCCTGCCCACATCCTCTTCCTCCTTCTCCTCCTGCCTCTCAGCCATTTCATCCTCATCCTTCTAATCTAATACCACACAAGCGCCCTCCTCCTCCTTCTGCTTCTGTTTCTACTTCTGCTTTTCATTCTGTTTTTCAATCTTCACATCCTCATCCTCTTCCTCCTTCTCCTCCTGCCTCTCAGCCATTTCCTCCTCATCCTTCTCACCTCACACCACACAAGCCCTCTTCCTCCTCCTCCTTCTGCTCCTCCTTCTGCCCCTCCTCCTGCTTTTCATTCTGTTTTTCATTCTTCACATTCTCCTCCTCCTCACCTCACATCACACAAACTCACTTCTCCTCCTCCTCCTCCTCCTCCTCGTCCCCGAATCAGCGTCTGCTCTTCGGACAGCGACTTACACGCGCATAAAAATCTATTACAAACCAGTAACAGTCGCGTCCCGGAGTCCACCAGGGTTTATAAGAGTGGCGGGAGTGCCATTGTTTTGGTGTAATTGTCGCCGCTCCAATAGGGTCTGCGGGAGTCGTCTAGAGCCCCCCCCCAGCCGCCCCCTAACTCCCCCCCCCTCCGTCGACGCACGACTCCGCAGGGTTTTACGGCCCGGGGAACGCTTGGCCGTGTGGGTGTTTTTGCCGCCGCTCCTCAAACCAGTTCTTACCTTGTTTTAGTGGCGTTTTATTGGTTTATGCATCTCTATCAATGGCCGGGGCTCGCTGCCAACGCCCGTCATTCACGCGGCCGGGGATTAGCTCGCTTGAGTGTGTCTTCTTTGAGTTATCTATCTTCATCCTCTCCTTGCTCCTCTCCCTCCTCCTCTCCTTCCTCCTCCCCCGCCCCCGTTTCCTCTTACTTCTTCTTGGTCAACTCTTCATCCTTCTCTTCCTCCTCCCCCGCCCCCGCTTCCTCTTACTTTTCCTTCTCGGTCAACTCTTCATCCTTCTCTTCCTCCTCCCCCGCCCCCGCTTCCTCTTACTTTTCCTTCTTGGTCAACTCTTCATCCTTCTCTTCCTCCTCCCCCTCCCCCTCTTCCTCTTACTTCTTCTTGGTCAACTCTTCATCCTTCTCTTCCTCCTTTTTTTTTCTTTTTTCCTTTTCCTTTTCCGCTTCCTCCTTCTTCTCGTCGTTTTTTTTGCTATACTTTTATTTCTTTTCCACTTCCTCCCCCTCATCATCATTATCATCGTCTTTCTTTTCCTGTTTGTTTTCTTCTTTTTCCTCATTTTCGTTTTCATCTCTCATCCTCATCCTAGTTTGTTTGTTTTTCTTTTCTTCTCCTCCTCTTTTTTTCCCTTCTTTCTTTCCTACCTCCTCAAACTTCTTTTTTTTCCTCCTCCTTCCTCCACCCCCTCCTCCTCCTCCTCTCCTCTTTCATAGTCTCCCTTTTGTGGACTCTGGAAGGCCATGGACGTCGGGAGGAATGGCGGAGGTGGTGGCGGCGGCGGCAGCTTGGCGTGGGACTCCTGACAGGACTCTCGGCGAAGTCCTGCAGACGGGCGCACATTCTCCCTCAGGTTAACGCGACTCTAATTTGTTTTAGCTTGACCTTTCCGCTCCCTGACGCTCCTATGTGCCCGCCTCTGCCATGCCTTCCACTCTCCTTAACTCCTTTCCTTTCGCCTTGTCTTCATTCCTCCCTTTCTCCTCTCCTCCTCTTCTCTTGCCTTTTCTTCCTTTCTCTTCTCTTATTCCTCCTATTCTTTATTCTGACATTCCTATATGCTTGTCTCTGCCATTCTTCCCACCCTCCTTAACTCCTTTCCTTTCGTCCTGTCTACGTTTCTCCCCTTTTCCTCCTTTCTTTCTCTTTAGTCTGTTATTGTTTTCCTTTCTTTCTTGTTCCTCCTCTTTGCCCTCTGTCATTCATCTACGTCAGTCTCCTTGGATCCCTTTCACTCCTTAACTCCTTTCCTCTCACCCTGTAGCTCTTCAACCCTTCTCCCTCCCTTTCCCTTGCCTATTCTTCCTTATTTATTTCTTGCTCCTCCTCTCTCCTAGTTGACGTTTTTCTGTGCTCGTCTCTGCCCTTCCTTCCACCCCCTCCGTACCTCCTTTTCTCCCTCCCTCTGGTATGTCTGTCTTTCCCTCTTCCTCTTCTTTCCTTCTCTCTGTCCTGCCAAAACATCTGGAATGGAATGGAATGTGTGTGTGTGTGTGTGTGTGTGTGTGTGTGTGTGTGTGTAACCAACCTCATGAGACTCAATATAGAAACTAGAGATACAGCCACGCAAGTATACAATAAACACACACACACACACACACGCACACGCACACACACACCGGGATGGCCCCAGTTCATTAAGGGGGATGTGTTAGCCAAGACTGTGTAAATAACTGGTAGCGTTTTATGTCGCTGTAATGGCCTTTTAATACCCCGCCTCGGAGTCCCGCAAGGCACCACGCTGCGCCTCCTCCCGGGGTGCAGGATTTTTCTCATCCCTCCTGTTTTGGTATTCTGTTCTCCGGTGTTTAAATGTTTTCTTTTTTTTCCTGTCTCCTCCGTCTCCCTCGCCCTTCCTTCCTTCCTCCTTCTCTCCCTCTCGCTCCTAAGGAAAGTAGGTGTGTCGACAGTACGAGAAGGAGGGAGAGTGGTATAATGGTAGGAATATAAGTGGTAGTTGTAGTAGTAGTAGTGGTGGTAGGTAGGGGTGTAGTAGTAGTAGTAGTAGTAGAAGTAGTAGTAGTTTTTTTTTTACAACAAAAGGGACATCTCAAGGGCACAAAAAAAAGGAAACAATAATAAAAAAAAAGCCGGCTATTCGCTGCTAAGTAAGTAAAGTAAGTAGTTTTGGTATTCTAAAGTAAGGAGTAAGAAAACTAATAAATCATGTTTCAAATTGTCTGCAGAATGTATACCAGGCGGCGAATCATTATTTATTTATTTATTTATATATGTCAGTTTCGTCGCTTTGTATACACGATAAAACTTTTGATGCTTTGTGTCTTTGTGCCATTCAGGAGTGTAGCTTTCCGGGGTGTTTTTATAGTTTCCTTTCTATGTGTGTGCGTGAGAGCATTAACATTTCTCTCCCTTGTTTACGAGGCTCCCAAACACCCCACTTGCCAGCTCTCGTGTTAGGTGTTGGCCCATCCACCCACCTGTTCACTCTTACACCCGTCAACCCACCCACCTGCTGACTCTTACACCCACAAGTCTACCAACCCGTTAACTACTGCACCCACCAACCCACCCACCCGTTCACTTTCCCACCCATCAATTCACCCACTCGTTCACTCTCACACCCACCAACCCACCCACCTGCTGACTCTTACACCCACCAGTCTACCCACCCGTTAACTCCTGCACCCACCAACCCATCCAGCCGTTCACTCTCCCACCCATCAATTCATCCACCCGTTCACTTTCCCACCCATCAATTCACCCACCCGTTCACTCTCCCATCCACCAACCCCTTCACTCTCCCATCCACTCACCCCTTCATTCTCCCATCCACCCACCCCTTCACTCTCCCATCCACCAACCCCTTCACTCTCCCATCCACTCACCCCTTCACTCTCCCATCCACCCACCCCTTCACTCTCCCATCCACCAACCCCTTCACTCTCCCATCCACCATCCCACCAGCCCTTTCACTTTCACACACAGCACCTCACGTTTTCCCTCTTAAATAATTTCACTAAGACAATGGCTAGTCCTCGTAACCGTCACTTCGTCCTTCCCTCCCTACACCCCTTTCTCCGAACCTTTCATCCCTATAAACTTCTGATACCTCCATACGCCGCATTTTCCCCATCCTTTTCGTTCCCTCAGTATATCACCAAAAGTGCCATTACACCCATCATCTAGTCATTTGCTACGTGCCATCTAATACTTTTTTACTTTCCCGGAAGAACAATTTTACCTTCATCACTCCGCATGCCACCAGCGCCACTTCCATCATGCAGTTATAGCTCTCACTGTTTATTTATCCTCCCTTTCCGCAACAACTCGTGCATTTCCTCAGTTCATTCACAACACCGACCTAACGTAAGCTAACCAAACCAAGCCAGATCTAAGCTAATTCATGGATCCATGCATTAGTTAAGCATGTCCAAACAACTAAATCAGTCCAATCAATCAGACCAAATCAAACTTTTTTCTTTTTTTGGAGTCAGGGTTGATGGGTGGTCTTCAGGACAGCATGTGGGTAGTTTTAAGCCACTCGGCGGTGACTGAAAAATCCGAGGTGGTAGCGTGGGGATTCGAACTCGCGTCGTCCATCACGTGGTGAATGTGGGCCCAGCGCGCTACCACTCAGCCACCGCCTACCCTCCACTCAGCCACCGCCTACCCTAAACTTAATGTCATCTTACTTCTAAATTCACGTAATCCAAACCAACCCAACCGTACCCAACCCAAGCCAGCCTAACTCATATCCTAACCTATTTTTACCTAACCTAACAACCACTACCACAAACGAACAGTGAAAGCGAAAAAGAAACACACACACACACACACACACACACACACTGCATCATGAATCAGCTCACCTCACGTTCCCTTATCCCGAAGAGATTTAATTGGGGTCACCTGTCTCTACTCTCCCTCTCTCTCCCTCCCTCTCTCCATCACCTTCCTCTCCCTCCCTCCCTCCCGTCACCTTCCCGCTTAGCATCTCCTTCCCTCCCTAATCCTGATCCTCATCCTCGCAGTATCCGGGTGATCAGTTGATGTGCTTACCAATTTACCTTCGGCGGGGTAGGCTCAGGGATGGGAGTTTCAAATCTTTCACTAATTTCTTTGGCTCTTGCATAGTCGCGTCATGGGTGAAAATATGTATATCTTGTTTCTGTGTGCTAGTTTGGCCGCATTCTCTTCTCTTGACATGTGATAATGGGGAGCAAAAGAAAAGGGCAAGGAGGAATATGAGAAGGAGGAGGACGAGGAGAAGGAGGAGGAGAAAAAGGAAGAAGAGAAATGAAAATGATGTAGAGAGAAATAAGAAAAGAGTGAAAGAAAGGGAAAGACGATTGGCTGCTTGACGGAGGAAGAGGAGGAGGAGAAGGAGAAGGAGGAGGAGAAAATGGAAGAAGAAAAAGGAAAATGATGTAGAGAGAAATAAGAAGAAACTGAAAGAAAGGGAAAAAAGATTGGCTGCCTGACGGAGGAGGAGGAGGAGAAGGAGATAAAATGAGAAGAGGATGAAGAGAAAAAGAGGAGGAAGAGGAGATGAGAGAACGAAATGAGAAACAAGAAAGTGGGAAAGAAAAAGAGGATTGGTTGACGGAGGAACAAGAGGAAGAGGAGGAGGAGGAAAAAGGAGAAGAGGAGGAGGAGGAGGAAGAGGAGAGGAGAGGAGGCTAATTCCGACATGATGTGATAATTCTTGTGCTTTAAGTCTCTGCTACTGTCCCATGAGTCTTGCCGGGGCCGTCTGTCTGTCTGCCTGTCTGACGCCCCCATCTCCTACCCCCTCCCCCTTTCTCTCTCTCTCTCTCTCTCTCGTCATACATCACTAAGAAATTTTCATCTTGATTCTTTAAGACGTCACAAAATCACTTTCAGTCACCCTTCTTCTTTCTCCTCCCCTTTTTTCCTCCTACTTTTTCCTCCCCTTTAATACTTCTCCTCCTCCTCCTCGTCCTCCTCTCCTCACTGAAGAACCAAAGAAGGAAAGGAAGAAAAAACATCAGATCATATATAGTAGAGACCTTGAGAGACGGAGATACTATTAGGAGGGAGAAAAGGGAGGAGAGATCGAGGAAGGAAGGGAGGAAGGGAGGGAGAGACAGGGACCGGGAAGGAGGAAGGTAGGGAGGGAGGGAGGGAAGCAAAACAAAAGACATACACAGCGACAAAGATAATATTGGGAGAGAAAAGAAGGAAAGACAGAGGAAGGGAGCAAGACATTGAAGAAGGGAGGCAGGGAAGGAGGGAGGGACGCAGCGGCAGGAGCGACTGAAGGCAGGCAAGGAATAGGTGGTTAAGTTACATCCGCGCTCACACAGATTACACTCGGCGGGTTGTGTTAGGAGCGCTTAGTGTCAGGCCCCGCCACGGACGAGGGAGTGAGGCAGGCCAGGTAACGTGCAGGTAAGGGGGGGAGGGAGGGAGAGGGAGAAGGAAGGTGAGAAGCAAGAAGTGTGATTGTGACGTAATTGCTGGAAGAACAACTTGTATGTGTGTGTTTGAATGTGTGTACGTGTGTGTGTGTGTGTGTGTGTGTGTGTGTGAGGCAGGCAAACACACACACACACACACACACACACACACACACACACACACACACACACACACACACACACACACACACACAAACAAACACACACACACAGGTTGTTAGTACGATACTCTCAAGAGATGACTAGCGGAGAGGAGGAGGAGGAGGAGGAGGAGGAGGAGGAGGGACCAAAGGACGATGAGGAGGAGGACGACGAAGAGCAGGAGATGAAAAAGCTGAAGGAGGAAAGAGGAGGAGGAGGAGGAGGAGGAGGAGGAGGAGGAGGAGGTCACTGTTGTGTTGCATTAAGCTTATGGAGTAGAAGGAAAAGAAGGAGGAGAAGAAGGAGGAGGAGGAGGAGGAGGAGGAGGAGGAGGAGATGAAAGGAAGCATTTGTATGTTAAGGGAGAAAGAAGAGGCAACAGCATTTTCATATGTATTCTCTCTCTCTCTCTCTCTCTCTCTCTCTCTCTCTCTCGTTTAAGTATGGTCTTGAAAATGGTGGTAGTGGTTAGAAGTGGTGTGTTGATGATGGTAGTGGTGGTGGTGGTAGTGGTGGTGGTAATAGTGATGACTTAAGTGGTGTTGACAACCGTATTACAAGTACAAGGTTGTCGTGTATGGTTAGGGTGGTTTTGGTAATAATGGTTGTTAGGAAGGGGTCATCTCAATCAACGGTGGTTAATGGGAATGGCGATGGTAGAGTTCTTGGTAGCTTGAGGAGAAGGAAGGGAAGGAAAAGACTAAATAAAAATGAGGTGATGTTGGTAGATTGAGGGAGGAGAGAAGGTGGGTATGGAGGAAAAGAATGAGGAGGAGATGGACACGGAAGAGGATGAGTTTGAGGAGGAGAGTGATGTTGGTAGCTTGAGGAAGAAGAGGAGGCGGGCATGGAGGAGAAGAATGAGGAGAAGATGGACACGGAAGAGATGGAATAGAAGGAGAGTGATGTTGGTAGCTTGAGGAAGAAGAGGAGGCGGGCATGGAGGAGACGGAAGAGGAGGAGGTGGTCACGGAAGAGATGGAATTGGAGGAGGTGATGTTGGTAGCTTGAGGAAGAAGAGGAGGTGGGCATGGAGGAGAAGGAAACGGAGGAGGTGGACACGGAAGAAATGGAGGAGGAGGAGGAGGAGGAGGAGGAGGAGGAGGAGGAGGAGGAGGAGGAGGAGGATGTACTAAACAGCAATCAGGTGTAGAAAGAAGCTCAATGAAAGATATGTGGAAGAACAACAAGAGATGAGATAAACAAACAAGATCAAAAACATAACAAAACCAGAACACATAAAAAAGTAAAAAATGAAAGAGTGAAAGAATTAAAACGAAGAGGCAGGACTGGAAGTAAAAGGGAAGAAAGAAAGAAAAATATTAAGAAAAAGGACAACGAAGAAAAAAAGAAAGAAAAATGTAAAAGAAGTGGAAGTAGAGGAGGAAAAAGAAAAGCAGAAATAGAAAAAAAGATAAAGATAAGACTAGCTGGAGAGGGAAGAGAAAAAGGGAGAGAGAAGGAGGAAGAGATGTTGTGAGATTAGGCACGGGAAGGGAGAGAAAGAGAAGAAGAAAAAGAGGAAGAAAAAGAGAAAACAAGTAAAAGAAGAAAAAGAGAAAAAAGAAGAAAGACAATAAAATAAAAAAAAGATGAATTTAAGACTAAGAGGAGAAGAAAAAAGATAAGGGGGAGAAGGAGGAGGTGTTGTGAGGTCAGCAGAGGGGGGAGGGGGAGAGAACAGCCACCACCACCACCACCTCCACCACCTCCACCTCCACACTCCGCGCCACACAGCGATAGCGGTCGGCATGTCACACGCTTGTCAAAACTCCAAAGCCAGTTAATAACCAATTTGTCCCTGAGCCCATCCCTGCCTCTCTCTCTCTCTCTCTCTCTCTCTCTCTCTCTCTCTCTCTCTCTCTCTCTCTTGTTTTCTTTGCACTTTTCCCGTTTTTTCTTCTTTTTTCACTTTCCATCAGTCAATTTTTTTCTTCTTTTTTTCTTCCTATTCCTTTTCCTTAGCCTTCTAACTTTTTCTTCCCCTTCCATTTCCTTCCCTTTCTTTTCATCCATGCCTTGCTCCTACTCTTTGTACCTTCTCTCTCTCTCTCTTCCTTCCTCTCTTTTTCCCTTCTCTTGTCACCTCCTTTTTCTACAGTATCCCCTTCCAATGTTTACTCCTCTCCTCTTCCCCTACCATTCCACCCTTCCACCTCTATAGCTGCTTCTCTCCTTCCCCTTCCTGTTACCGTCTTTTGCATTCCCTCCCCTTCTCTACGCTTCCCATCCCTTTCCTTAGTCTCCCCTTCCTTTCCATTTTTTCCCCATCCTTGCCTCTGTTAGCCAAGTGGGGTCGCTCCCTCCCTCTTTCTTACCATTGCTTCCTCATTCCCTCTTCACTCCTCCCCTTTATTCCTCTTTGTTTAGTTACCTCCACTTAGCCACCTTTTCCTGTCTTGCTCTTCTTTCACCCTATCTCTTGTTTTTTTCTTCCTTTTTGTTCAACTTTTTTGTAGTCTTTTTTTATTTGGCTTCTTATTTTTTCTCTGATCTCACTTTTCTTCATCGTTTTCTTCTCTTCTGTTCACGTGCACTTCCCCTTCGTCATTTTCTTATGCCATCTTTATTTACAAGCACCATTATTTTCTTTCATTTCTCATCTCCATTCTCTTCTTTTTTATCATATTTGTTTTCTTGTGTATTATATTTTTCACACACACACACACACACACACACACACACACACACACACACACACATATCTACACCCACACACCTACATAACCATCCATTCATCCTCTCTTCCTCCTCCCCTTCCTCCTCCTCCTCCTCCTCCACCCACAACACCGTAATTTGTCTCTGAGTACGATAATATCTGTTTTTTGACGTATTCACATTAGCTTACATTGTGATCTCCAGAAGGCTGTTAGGAGGAGAGGGGGACAGAGAGGGAGGATGAAGGAAGAAGGGAGTGAAGGGGAGGGAGAGAGGAAGGGAGGGAGGGACAGGAAGGGAAGGAGAAGGGTCGAACGGGGTACTTAAGACGTGAGCACCAAGTCTCCACGGCGTGAAGGGTTGTTTTGGCGTGGGTCGCGGGGATAGTATGGACCTTATGAGCAGGGACGGACGGACACACTTGAAGGAGGTT
>NC_066540.1:11326799-11344299 GCF_024679095.1 Eriocheir sinensis | reverse complement strand
TGGCGTTACGAAGGAAGTGAAAAAGAAATAAAACTGGAGGAGGAAATATATTGTCAACATCGTGCACTTCCAAACCACTGACTAGAAACATGTGTATTGACGTGTGTGTGTGTGTGTGTGTGTGTGTGTGTGTGTGTGTGTGTGTGTGTGTGTGTGTGTCGTCATAAACCATCTCTCCTCTCTTCTCTTCCTCGTCCTTTTCCTCCTTTTTTCCTTCTCTCCTTTTCTCTCTTATTTTCTCTCATTGCCTCTCATCATCATCCTGCCCTAATACTTGCACGCCTTACCCCTGTCTCGCAATCTGCTGTTTTTTCCCTCCCAATTTCTCTTATCCTCTCATTTCCTTGCCCTCTGCCCTCCACTTCTTAACCCTTCCGTCCTCTTACTCCCTCCAACTCCCCACCTCTTTTTTTTTCGTCCCTCATACTTCTCTTACTTATCCTCCTTCCCTCCTCCTCCTCCTCCTCTCCAGCACCTGTATTTTTCCGCCCATGCAGAGTCCATGTCCAGTAGCTCTGCCGCGGCCTTCTGATCAGCCAGGCTCGTAATAGCGTTGTTTTGGAGGGCTTGAGTCATTATTACGCGACTGGCAATAAAAGATTCGTCCTGCTTGTGTCCCCCTGTGTGTGTGTGTGTGTGTGTGTGTGTGTGTGTGTGTGTGTGTGTGTGTGTGTGTGTGTGCTTATCGGTCTCTCCTTTACTCTTCCTTCCTTTCCCGATTATTTTACCGTTTCTTTTCTTAATATTCCTTTCTCCTTTACACTCCCTTCAGCCTTGCCCACAAAATCATCTCCCGTTCCCTTTTTCCTTTCCATCTCTATGTTTTCCTCCTCCTCCTCCTCCTCCTCCTCCTCCTCCTCCAAAATTTTCAAGCTAACTTTTCTTTCTGTCGTTCATTTTCTCTCTCTCTCTCTCTCTCTCTCTCTCTCTCTCTCTCTCTCTCTCTCTCTCTCTCTCTCTCTCTCTCTCTCTCTCTCTCTCTCTCTCTCTCTCTCTCTCTCTCTCTCTCTCTCTCTCTCTCTCTCTCTCTCATCATTATTACCATTATCATTGTTTATTTTTTTATTATTACATCTTTTCACAGTAGCATCCATCAGAGAGAGAGAGAGAGAGAAAGAGAGAGAGAGAGAGAGAGAGAGAGTCGGGGTCTTAAACAAAATCCTCCATCAGATCGTAACAGCTCCTGACAGGCCGAGGGGAAGGAGGAAGGGAAGGAAGGAAGGAAGGAAGGAAGGAAGAAACCAAGGAAGAAATGGAGGAAAGTAGGAAGGAAGAAAAAAAAGAAATTAAGAAAAGACGGATGGCAGGAAAAGGGGAGAGGAGAGTAAAACAAAGGAGAGAGAGAAGGGACAGGAAGAGGAGGGAAGGGAGGAAAGAAAAAGGAATAGAGGAGGAGGAAGAGGGAAGGACTGTAAAAAATAAGTCAAGGAAGGAAGAAAAGAGGGAGACGGGAGGATGAGAAAAGGGAAGCTAGGTATGGAAAAGAAGAAAAGAAGAAGGAAAGTGAAAATAAAGTAAGGAAAGTAGGAAATAGTAAGAGAATGAAAGGAAGAAATGGAAGAAGAAATGGAAGGAGAAAAGGGAAAATGAATGGTAGATAGGAGAATAGGACAAATGAAGGAGCAAAGGAGAGGGAGGAAGAAGGAAAGTGATAGTGAATAAAGTAAGGAAAGTAAGAGTCAGAGAATGAAGGAGGAAGTGGAAGAAGAAATGGAAGGAGAAAAGGATAGATGAATGGTAAATAGAAGAATAAGACAAATGAAGGAACAACGGAGAGGGAGGAAGAAGGAAAGGAAGGAAGGAGGACGAATAGACTGCGAAGGAGGAGGAATGGGAAGAAGATAAAGGAGAGGAGAAAGACAGAATGAAGGAATAACGAAAGAAGATGGAGTAATGGATGGAGGGAAGGAAGCAGGGAGATAAAGATGGAAGAAGCAGGGAGAGGAGGATAACATGGAAGAGAGAGAAATGGAGTGGTGGCAGAGGAGGTGATAATTATTGAAAGAGAAGAAGGAAGGAAGGAAGGAACGAAGAGGAGAAGGAGGGAAAGATTCAAAGGAGGATGAAACTGTGACAAAGGAGGGAGAGGATGAAGAAAGAAGACAAAGGAAAGAAGGAAAAGATGGATAAAACAGAGGCAGAGAAGAAAGAGGATGAAGAATGAAGGGGGAAGGATGATGTAAGTGAAGAAAGAAGGAAAGAAGGAGGGAAGAAGTAGAGAAAGACGAAACACTGACAGAGAAGGAAGGTAATGAAGAAGGAAGGAAGGAAGAGGAGAGTGTCCAAGTGAGAAAGAAAGGAAGAAGGGAGGGAGGAAGGAGAGAAGGAAGACGTAGGAAATAATGAAACAGTGATAGAGGAGGAGGGAGAGAGTGAAGAAAGGAAGGATGGAAGGAGGAGAGACTGTCTAAACGAGGAAGGGAGGGAGGAAGCGAAGGAGGGAGGGAAGGAAGGAAGAGAAGGAGGAGGGAGGGAAGCTCGTCCTCGTAAGGGTCATTAGGGAGTTAGGTAAATCCGTCCTGAGCCTCGGAATAACGAGCGACTGGCCCCTTGTTAGACCTAATTGTCCTGCAAAACTACTGCAACGGGGAGATTTGGCGCAGACTTGACGGGGGCCTGTTTACGGCGGGCGGGGGTGGGGGGGTAGTGGAGGAAGAGGGGGGTGTAGTGGGGGAAGATGGGGGAGGGGGGGAGGGGGGAGGCAAAGAGGGAAGGAGACGGTTGGTGGTGGGTCTCCCTCTCTCTCTCTCTCTCTCTCTCTCTCTCTCTCTCTCTCTGACCTTCGTTTTCTCCTCTTTCTTCTTCTTTTCTTTTTTATCTGATCGCTTTCTGCATCTTCTCTAGTTTTTTTCTTCGCTTTTTCTTCATCTTTATTCTTCTCTTTTTCTTCCTCTTTATTCTTGTCTTTCTCTTCGTCTTCTCCTCCGCATCGTCTTTCTCTCTTCACGTGTTGCTGTTTTTTTTTTTTTTCGTTTATTATATTTTATTGTTATTCGTTCTTTCATTTTTTTCTGCGTTCATTTCTTTTCCCTTGATGTTTGTGCTTTTGTTTACCTGTTCTTTTTTTTTGTTGTTGTTGATTTATTGTTTTTCTCCTTCATCCTCGTCGTGGTCTTCGTCGTCTTCGCCTTTTCCTTCGCCTTCTTCTTCGCTTTCTCCTTCGCCTTCTCACTCCATTCCCATTTTTTTGTCCCTTCTATTTTCGAGATACGTAATAGCTTCTGTTTTCACCCCGGTTTACACAGCTGATTGGATGTCTCCTCTTCCTCTTCCTCCTCCTCCTCCTCCTCCTCCTCCTCCTTCACCTCCCCTCTCTCACAGTATTTGTAGCGTCCACTAAAACATTTCTCCTCCTTTTCGCCTTGTATTCTTTTACCTCCTTACAGTAAGAATCACCTCAAATGTTATTAGCATCATCAGCGTCAGCCTCACTACTGTTGCATTAGGCCCATGGAGAGCATAATGATTGTTGATTGATCATTTTTTCTACTCGTGCTGATGCGGCTTTTTTTTAATGCTGTCTTGCTCCTTTTGTCTTTCTTCTCTTTCTTCTTTCAATCTTACACGCATCACCGTATCTAATGACGCCACGACCTTACAGCCAAAGCTACTAATTAACTCGTGTCGGGTGCTTCAGTGTCCCACCCACCTATTGTTTGGAGAACTTTGGCAAGCGTCTCTGGTTTGTTATCCTCCCAAAGGCTCACTTAAAACATAGATGGCCTGGAAATCAAATCCTTTTCTATTGTCTGTCATTATATCAAGCATGAGACGAAGAAAGAAAGAAAAAGGAAGTAAAGTTAACCCGGTAGCAGCGACGGGGCAAATTTGTGGCTTTACCGTGTACCAGCGACGAGCCATATTTTTGCCATGATGTACAGTAAACCCCCCAAAATAGATGATGCATAAACTGATCACAAATGCGTTGAAATATATTAAGAAACGGTTTGGGTGAGTGATGATTTTTTCTCATTTTTCTCACTTAGAGGAGCCTTTAAGAAACATGATCCCCGCAGCTACCGGGTTAAGAATAAACATCGCAAGAGGATCACCCGTGTTTCCGTCCTCAGCCGCATCTTTACGGATTTGTTAGTGAGAGTTTGGACTACGAAGGGAACGCCAACCATTGTTTCGTTTCCGCCTAAGACTGGTGATTATGAGTAATTCTTAGATTTTTTTAGCTTCTGCCTTTGTGTTGTTAGGTTAGGTTGGGGTACATTAGGTCAAAAATATGTAGCCCGACTTGTTGACAGGACTGTACTTTGAACTTAACGAGGTTTGGTTAGGTTAAGCAAATAATGAGGGAGAGAGGGAGAGTACGTCAAGGAAAGGGAGGAAGGAGGGAAAGAGGGAGAGAGGGAAAGTACGGTAAGGAAAGGGAGGAAGGAGGTGAAGAGGGAGAGAGGGAAAGTACGGCAAGGAAAGGGAGGAAGGAGGGGAAGAGGGAGAGAGGGAGAGTACGGCAAGGAAAGGGAGGAAGGAGGGGAAGAGGGAGAGAGGGAGAGTACGGCAAGGAAAGGGAGGAAGAAAGGGAAGAGGGAGAGAGGGAAAGTACGGCAAGAAAAGGGAGGAAGGAGGGGAAGAGGGAGAGAGGGAGAGTACGGCAAGGAAAGGGAGGAAGGAGGGGAAGAGGGAGAGAGGGAGAGTATGGCAAGGAAAGGGAGGAAGGAGGGGAAATTGGAAGTGAAGGGAGAGTGATGGGAGGAGAGTACCCCTTTTTTTTTATATAAACTGTGACACCCCTTGGCTTTACTTAATATTGCGCATTGTGAGTGATCGAGTGCTTAGTTTAGGCAACGTATCCTCTTCGCATGCGTCAGGGTGGTGGGTGGAATGACTCGGGGGGGGCAACGCACGGCCCTCAACACTCCCGCAGCCCGGCTCTCGACACCCGGAAGCCGCTGCTCTCCGCCGTGTGCTTTAAAATGGCTCACTTGTCACCCCCGAAGCGTGACTGCCATTGGTGCGGCCTTAAAGCAACACACACACACACACACACACACACACACACACACGCACACAAGTCGCATCTCGTCCACACAGCATAGTTTCAAATGTTGGTATGTATCTATGAATGTATATATGTATGTATGTATGTATGTATGTATGTATGTAGATTTGTTTGTATGCCAAAACCGACACGGATTCTTTACCATCATCATCACCACCACCACCACCACCACCACCATCTTCATTCTTATAATTATTCCTGGTCATCGTAATCGTCGTAGAAACTCTTTTTTTTATCTTGACAATCATTATCATTTTCAACACCACCACCACCACCGCCACCACGCACAGAATCTTCCACCACCTTCTCCACCACCACCACGAGCAGAGAAGCCTCCTCCACCACCACCACCACCACCGTCACAGGGAACACCACCATTAATTTCAGCACGCCATTAAGCATGGCGGAAAGGGAGATGGGAGGGGTGCAGGGAGGGGGGCGTAGGGGGCTGAGGGGGGGGCCTTCTCCTCAGCATCTGGGTGCCGGCAGTAATAAAGTGGCCAATCAGAGGAAGGATTAGCTCTCCCTCCTTCCCTCCCTCTCTCTCCCTCCCTCTCCCTCCTTCCCTCCCTCCCTTCACCTCCTTGCCCTTCCTCTGACCCTCCCTTCTTCCACCCCTCCTTCAGGGATTTGCTGAGCTCCCCTTTTCTTCCCCTTGTTTCCTTCCTCTCCCTTCCTTCCTTTCCTTCCTCTCCCTTCCTTCCTTTCCTTCCTCTTTTCTTCCTTTATCTTCCTTCCGTCCGCCCTCTCCCTTGCTTCCTTCCTCTCCTCTCCTGCCTTCCTTCCTATCTTCTTTTCTTAATCCCTTCTTCTCCCTTTGTTCCTTCCTCTCTCCCTTCTTCCTTTCTACTCTCCTTCCTATTCTTTGGCCTATTTCTTCCATTCCTTTCTTTCTTTTCCTTTCTTTTCTTCCTCTCGCTCCTTTCCTCCCTCTCTTTTTTCTTTTCTTCCTCTCTCTCTTCTTTACTTCGTCTCTTCCTTTATGCCTTCCTCTTTGTTTTCCTATTATCCACTCATTCCTCTTCCCCTCTTCCTCTTTCTTTCTCTTCCCTCCTACATTGCTCTACCTCACTCCCTTCCTTTCCTCTTCTTCTTCCTTCTTCTTTTCCTCGGCTTCCTCCCTTCCTCTTCTATTTTTATCCTGTTTCTTTCTCTCCTCCATTTTATCTCTCTCATTTTCTTTCTCCTCTCCTCACATTCCTCCTTTCTTCCTTCATTTCATTGTTTCTTCCTTTCTCCTATTTTCCCACTTTTCTTCTTTACCAATAATTATCTCTTTGTTCATTTTCTTCTCACTGTCTTCTTTTTAATCCTGTCTTTGTTCCATCTATCCTTCGACTTCTTTACATTTTCTTCATTGCCTTCCTTCCTTCCTTCCTTTCTTCCTTCCTCAAAACAGTTAATAGAAACGACGCCTTCAATCGCGAGGAGGAGCGTGTTTCGACCCGTCTAAAATTGGGTTCCGGTCTTCGCCTGCCTCGCCGGCGGATATGTATGTATTTCGGGGAGGGAGAAAATTGGAGAATGGCTTGTAAAAAACAGGATCACGCGCTAATTGGAGGTGGGCGGCGGCGGTGTGCGGGGGATTACCTGCGCGTGATGACAGGCACCTGCGAGACGGGATGGCCAGGTGGGCGCCATTAATTAGTGCCCCAGATTTTTACCTTTTTTTTTTCCTGGTTAGTAAAATTTGATGTTTGAGAGGATTTAAAAGATTCACTGCTGCTGGGACTACTACTACTACTACTACTACTACTACTACTTCTACGTATCTCTCTGTTTTTTTTTATATTGCAGAAGTAAAACTGGGATAAAAATGCATATACGTAGACAGCATAGCACACACACACACACACACACACACACACACACACACACACACACACACACACAACTCAAACATCTCTCATTTCTGCTTCAATTCTAAACACTAACGAGATGGGACGAAGAGACGAAGGAAAGACGGGGAGGAGAATCGGATCGGGGTCGCGAGAGGCTGTCGGGGAAGGGAGGGAAGGGGGGCAGGAAGAAGGGGATGGGGAAGGGAGAGAACAGAAACGCGGCCTCGTATAAAGTGTCGCCAGGTTGAGTCTCGCAATTTCAACTCCAGCGGCGGTTCGGTCACCTCTCCCAGCGGCGGCGGTGGCTTATTGCGTGATGTACCGCCGCTTGCATATTCATGTGTCGGACAGAAGCGGCGCCGCGTATTGACGTGATTACGGAGGTGGCGAACTGTGCTGGGGCGGAGGAGGAGGAGGCGGAGGAGGAGGAGGAGGAGGAGTGTAAGCTAGAAGGGGAATTAGAGATAGCGAGTTTGCGTAGTGAGAAAGTAGAATGAGGAGAGTTTTCAGGAATGTACGTGTAGAATCAGGAGGAGGAGGAGGAGGAGGAGGGGGAGTGTCGGATAAAAGGGGAAATTAGAGATAGCGAGTTTGTGTAGTGAGAAAGTAAGGAATGAGGAGAGTTTTCTGGAATGCACGTGTAGAATCAGGAGGAGGAGGAGGAGGAGGAGGAAGAGGAGGAGGAGGGGGAGTGTCGGATAGAAGGGGAAATTAGAGATAGCGAGTTTGTGTAGTGAGAAAGTAAGGAATGAGGAGAGTTTTCTGGAATGCACGTGTAGAATTAGGAGGAGGAGGAGGAGGAGGAGGAGGAGGAGGAGGAAGAAAGAGGAAGGAAGGGAGGAGGAAGAGGATGAGCTAAGCTAGAAGGGAAATATAGAATGAGGAGCGTTTGCTAGGGTGTATAGATAATGAGGTGAAGAGTTTTCTGGAATGTACGTGTAGAGTCAGAAGAAGGAGGGGGAGGAGGGGGATGAAGAGAGAGACTTAGGCTAGAAGGGAGGACGGAGAGATGGCTAGTTTGTGTAGGGGGGAAATATAGAATGAGGAGAGTTTTCTAGAGTGTATAGATAATGAGGGTGAAGAATGATAGGAATACACGTGTAGAATCAGAAGAATGCGAGGGAGGAGGGGGATGAAGAGAGAAAAAGAGACTTAGGCTAGAAGGGAGGACGGAGAGATGGCTAGATTGTTTAGCGAGGAAGTAAAGAATGAGGAGAGTTTTCTGGAATGTACGTGTAGAATCAGAAGGAGGAGGAGGAGGAGAAGAAGGAAGAGGAGGAGGAGGGGGATGAAGAGAGATAGGCTAGAAGGGAGGACGGAGAGATGGCTAGATTGTTTAGTGAGGAAGTAAAGAATGAGGAGAGTTTTCTAGAGTGTATAGATTATGAGGGTGAAGAATGATAGGAATACACGTGTAGAATCAGTAGAAGGAGGGGAAGGTGGGAAGAAGAGAGCTAGGCTAGAAGGGAAGACGGAGAGATGGCTAGTTTGGTTAGTGAGGAAGTAAAGAACGAGGAGAGTTTTGTAAAGTGTATAGATTATGAGGGTGAAGAATGATAGGAATACATGTGTAGAATCAGCTTAGTGTGGGAAAGGAGAAAAAGGGTCGTATTTTCAGACTCTCGGCTCTTATACAAATATATCAAAAGGCACAGAGAAGATATGTCGGGATCTGATGACTGTATTTCCCATTTATAGTACAGAAGGCTTGTTAAACTATTACTAAGCTAATAAACTTAAACATTTTTTTTACAACAAAGGAGACAGCTCAAAGGCACAAAAAAAGGAAACAATAATAAAAAAAGCCCGCTACTCGCTGCTCCTAAAATAAAAAGAATCAAAAGAGGTAGCCGAAAGAGAGGTCAATTTCGGGAAACGCCCACAACCTCCATGAAAACCTTATCCAATGTGGTTGTGTAAGTCCCGATATATTAAGAGACTATAGGCCTGCGTGTTGTTTGAAGGAGTATCAGTGGATTTCTATTTAAATATTAGCGGGGGGGAGGGCGGGGAGGGGAGATCAAGCAACCACTGTCAGTACTCCGTTTTCCTCGCTGCTAACTCATTATTTTTTAATTATTACTCAAAGATGTGAATGCGAATTGAAATGAGTATGAACAATTTCCCTTCATGAGACTTCCCCCCCCTCTCTCCCCCTTCTCTCCGGGTAATGTATAGTAAGGGGGAGTGAGAGAAGTGGAAATACATAAAATTGCATTGGTGTATAGTGGAGGAAAGAGAGAGGTGCTCTATTTAAAGGAATGTGGAGTGTGAAAAGAGAGAGAGATGAGTAATTGTTGTAAAGAATGATACGTATAGAGATGAGAGCAATCTTAGGAGACGTTATGATGTGTGGAATGAGGAAGAGGAAAGAAGGAGGAGGGTTGAGAATTAAGAACACGGTTGATGCAGTGTGAGAACAAGACTGAAAGGGATAAGACGAACGATTAAGAGTTAAGACAGATGAGAAGGATCAGCAGGAACATGGCTGGTGCAAAACTGAGAAAGAGATAAAATGAAAGATGACCAGAACGGGATGGAAAAAATATATGTAATGATGCGGAATCTGAGTCAATGTACATAAAAACTAGGAAAGTAACGCCTTATAAGAGAAAAAAGGTTCTACAGGTTACCAGGGCCTCTGTTGCTGTTTTTTTTGTTGTTGTTGTTGTAGTTGTTGTTGTTGTTGTTTGACCCTCAGATGTACTTCCTCTGTGTACTTCCTCTGCCACAACATTCTACTAGGCACCATGGCGTTGAGTTAGGTCACGTCAGGTCTGGTTAGGTTAGGTCAGGTTTGGTCAGGTCAGGTCAGGTTAGGTTAGGTCAGGCCACATCAGGTCAGGTCGGGTCAGGTTAGGTTAGGTTTGGTTAGTTTAAGTTAAGTCAGGTTAGGTTAGGTTAGGTTAGGCTAGGTCAGGTTAGGTTAGGTCAGGTCACATCAGGTCAGGTCGGATCAGGTTAGGGTTAGGTTAGGCTCGAGAACAGACGGTGACAGATTATCGTAGGCATAACATCCTTACTCCTCCGTCCAAGTGCCATTAACTTGGGCCTATAAACCTTTTACAGATATATGAGGCAATTAGTATAAACGAAGATTA
Source organism: Eriocheir sinensis (assembly GCF_024679095.1). Taxonomy (NCBI): domain Eukaryota; kingdom Metazoa; phylum Arthropoda; class Malacostraca; order Decapoda; family Varunidae; genus Eriocheir; species Eriocheir sinensis. Next base: position 11,334,346 of record NC_066540.1, on the reverse strand, counting down.
GTGAATGATGACGAATGGGTGAAGGAATAGGACCAAGAAGGTATATATTGGTGATTGTAGAAGTCTAGAGGGGGGATGAGAGAAGAGACTCGGAGGGAGGAATGATATGTACACCGGTACCAGATTATCGTACTCAGAGCCTCGTATTTACCGGTTTCTGAGCCATAACTATTGCCAAGAAGCCCCAATAATTAACCACTTTAACTATAACCATATATGAAGGCAGTTATTTGGGTGATGTAAGCTGTTTTTGGGTCGGAAATCGGCAAACATAAGAGGCTGAGTACGACAATCTGGCATCGTTGGATATGTGCGTAGCTTGACTAAACGGGAACTAATAAAAAAAATAATGAAGAAAGGTTAATTTCCCTGATTTTCACTTGTCCACCGTCTTCTCTATCTTAAGTCAATCCCGAGCATCTTTCATCTCAACTATATGTTTCATCTCATCTCAACTCTCAATAATGTTTCAACTATATATATCATCTCATCTCAACTGTCAGTAATGTTTCAACTATATATTTCATCTAATCTCAGTTCTCAATAATGTTTCAACTATATATTTCATCTCATCTCATCTCAACTCTCAATAATGTTTCAACTATATATTTCATCTAATCTCATCTCAACTCTCAATAATGTTTCAACTACGGTATATTTCTGCCTCTAAATTCAACAATATTTCAACCATATTTCACTATTTTTCTATTTTTCAACACTCTTTACTGTAAATCAATCTCAGCCAAACTCTATTTATTTAACTACCTATAAAGCTCTGACCCTTCTTTTTGACAACTTCACTATTTCTCTGTTATCTCTTCTCTATTTTCTCTATATGTGTAGTAGATTGGGGATTTTTCTGCATTTTCATTTTGCTCTTCGTTTTTTTCCTAAATACCCATCCTTCCAAATAAAATAAAAACACTCGTATGATATTTTCCGTTGACATCTTCTCTTATTCTCTTCTCTCTTCCCTTCTTTTTTTCTCTCGCTCTCTCTCTCTCTCTGAAGGAACAATATGGTGGGGAACTTTTCATATTTTCATTTTACTCCTGGTCTTCTGATTCCTCCCTCTCCCCTCCAAATAGAAAAGACATGTAAGACTCATCCCATTCCTAGCTTCTTCAACCCCTGCGTGTGGCCGGGAGGGTGCGGCTAAAGATAAACGAGATAACATGGAATTCAGAGGTAACGGAAATATATTAGTGGTGGAAAGGTGATTTAAATGGCTTAGAAAAATACCGCAGATTATCTTTTTATTATCTCTCTCTCTCTCTCTCTCTCTCTCTCTCTCTCTCTCTCTCTCTCTCTCTCTCTCTCTCTCTCTCTCTCTCTCTCTCTCTCTCTCTCTCTCTCTCTCTCTCTCTCTCTCTCTCTCTCTCTCTCTCCACCGACAAGCAGTATATAATCTTCGGTTTTAATCGCGAAATTACAAGACCGCGGGCCACAATTAGCGTCACTTTGGTTTATGTGTTTTCCTTAATCTCCCGTAATGATCGAGGTCGGCCGCGTCAGGGTAAACACGCCGCTGATGTGCTCTCCGTGTGTGTGTGTGTGTGTGTGTGTGTGTGTGTGTGTGTGTGTGTGTTGTGTTGTGCTGTTGTGTTGTGCTGTTGTGTTGTGCTGTTGTGTTGTGTTGTGTTGTGTTGTGTTGTGTTGTGTTGTGTTGTGTTGTGTTGTGTTGTGTTGTGTTGTGTTGTGTTGTGTTGTGTTGTGGTGTGTGTGTGTGTGTGTGTGTGTGTGTGTGTGTGTGTGTGTGTGTTAGGGGCGTGGTAAACAGTCACAGATGTATGGTGGGCGATTGAAGATGGGAGTTAGTGCATGACATGGATAACCGATTAGTAGTAGTAGTAGTAGTAGTAGTGGTAGTAGTAGTAGAGGAAAGGTAAGAAAAAAATTGGAAAGAGTAACAACAAAAACTATAAAAAGAGAAGCGCGGAGAGAGATCGATATAGATAGAGATATATGGATAAGTAAAATGATAGATGGATGAGTAGAGATAGATGTAGATAGATAGATAGATAGATAAAAATAGATAGATACAGAGATAGACAAAGAGAGCATGCATGGGAGGGAGGGAGGGAGGGAGGATCGGCCTAGGTATATATAGCTCATTAGTGTTGGCCCGTCTGGAGATTACCTGGCGGCGATGAAACGCGAGATAGCGGCGCCGTGAGCTACACCTGCTAATTTGGGAGGCCGGTCACGCATACGTCGCCCCGAAGATAAGAGCGTTGGCGAGAGATTACACGGCCGAGGAAAGGGAAGAAGAGCAGATTAGCGCCTTTGCCTGCTGCCTGGTGCCTGCTTTCACTATGCTCTACTTTCTTCTACTGAATTTTTTTCCCTGCTATGTCAAGGAAAGGAATTGATTATAATGTTTGTCTGCTTCCTGCTGCTCCACTTTCACGTAACTCCTTTTCTTCATGCCTCTGTTGATGTACTGATGTTTTTTTGTGTGTGTGTTTCTTCTTTATTTCTTGCCCCCTTGCCCTTCCTTCCTTGTCTAACTGTTTTTCTTTCTGTCTCTTTCTGTACTTTTTTACTTCCTGTCCCGCTTTTTCTTCCTTCTTTGTTTAACTGTTTTTCTCTCTGTCTCTTTCTGTACTCGTTTTTTTTTTTTTTTGTCTGCCTGTTTTCTTCTCTTCCTGCTTTCATGTTTTTTTTTCGTCTATCCCATTTTCTTTCTGTTCCTTTTCTCCCATTCTTGTATTCTTTGTCTACCTGCTTCTCAACCTCCTTTCTCCCTGCACTCCTCTTTTCTTTCTCTGCCTCCTCCTCAACTTGCTTCTTTCTTTCTTTCTTTCTTTTTTTTTACAGCAGAGGAGTCAGTTCAAGGGCATAAAAAAGGTAACAAATGTGAAAAAAGCCCGCTACTCACCGCTCCTATGCTCTTTCTCCACCTGTCTCTCTCCTAACCCTTCTTTCCGCCTAGTATCCGCTTATCCAGTCTGGTTGCTTTCACGCTCTCTCATTCCTTTCACATTAAGCGCTCATGTCTATCCGTGTTTATGCTTACGCAGGGTTGCCAAATTATATGTACTCAAAACATTGCATTTATCAGTTCCAGGGCCCAAAACTTTCCTACCCACACGGATAACGAAATTCCAGTTTAAGTTCTCGTTAAAAGCATCACTTATTGGTGTTTGTTTGCGATAGCTGTGACGTCGTATTATAAAACATTTCGTCGCCCCAGAACACAAGTTTGACAAGGCTTTCGTATGAGTTGTGGGCATTTCCAGGAGAAGTTTTATGACCCTAGTGAGAGTTTAACCCTTCATTTGTACAATGAACCTAAAGAAACACTCATTAGATCCCGACTGACCCCCTCTTTGACCTTTAGAAATAGTTGATGTGAGAAGCGAAAGTGGCTTATAATATCGACCTCAGAACTGGAAAATACGATGTGCTGAGTGCCTGAATACGATAATTTGATAACCCTGTGCTTACGTCCTTTCTCATCTCTCACCGTGACCTTCTCCCTGTCTGCCTGCCTATACCTAATTCGCTGCCAACTGTCCTACCTTTCTCCCTTCCTACCTTTCTTCGTCCTTGATTATCTAAACGTCACTTGAAACGGGTCAGTTGCTAATTGGGTGGTGTTGATTTTGCGTCGCTGATATTTTGGGTTCAGGCAAAGGGGAGTGAAGGAGTTTAATAGGAAAGGAAAGCAAAGAAAATAGGACAGAGGAGGAGATAGAGCAAGGAAGAGGGAAGAATGGCAAAGAAAAGTAGTGAGAGGAATAATATAAGTAAGAAAAAAAGGACTAAGAGGATGAAGTAAGGGCAAAGGGACGAGAAATAGAAGGGAACTGAGGGCAAGGAGGAGTAAAAGATGTGTGAGTCTGAGAGCGATAGGCAATGATGAATGATGGTGATGGTTGTGATGACGGGCGTGGTGATATTGCTGCTTGAAAGTGGTATTGGATGGTGCGTTCGTGTGTGTGTGGAGGGGGGGGGGGGGAGGGGGGAGTAGAAAGAAAAAAAAGGAACCGTGTTAATTGGTTAAGAAAGAAAAAATATACTTTCGCTAATTATGATTACTAATTACAAAATCTGACAACGAATGTTAGACAAGATGAAGTGAAGAAACCGAAAAAAATATACACACACACACACACACACACACACACACACACACACACACACACACACACACACACACACACACACACACACACACACACACACACACACACCACTACAAACATCACCAACACCACCGACATCACCACTACAATCATCACAAACCAGACTATATACCACCATCACCACCACCACCACCACCACTACCACCACCACCACCACCACCACCCCTCTCTCCCCCGCCGCGCCGCCGTCCCCTGGGGGTCGTCCCTCGCGCGGGCCACTTTGATTAGCCTTGATAAACTTTACATTAAACAGCCATCAGAGTCCGCCGGGCCCGCCTGATGCGACGTAATTCCAGACATACATCTTTTTATTGTCGGGGGTCACGCTTTCCCTCCCCGCCCCCCTTGACTTCTTGCCCCCCCTCTTACTCTCCTTCCTTCCTTCCTTCCCCCCTTCCTTCTTTCTTTCTTTCTTCGTTCGTTCGTTCCTTCATTCATTCATTCATTCATTCATTCATTCCCCCCTTCCTTCTTTCTTTCTTTCTTCGTTCCTTCCTTCCTTCATTCCTTCCTTCATTCATTCATTCATTCCCCCCTTCCTTCTTTCTTTCTTTCTTCGTTCCTTCCTTCCTTCATTCATTCATTCCTTCCCCCTTCCTTCTTTCTTTCTTTTTCTTCGTTCCTTCCTTCCTTCCTTTTTTCCTTCCTACCTTCCTTCCTTCCTTCCTCCCTTCCATCCCCCTTCCTTCTTTCTTTCATTCTTCGTTCCTTCCTTTCCCCCCCCCCTTCTTTCCTTCTTTCTTCCTTCCGTCCTCCTTTCCTTCCTTCCTTTTATCCATTCTTGTATTCATCTTTTTTGTATTCATTTATTGCCTGCATAATTTTCCTATTCCCTTATTTACTTCTTTAATTCTTTCATTCATTCTTTCATTCCGTACAATCCCTTTTCTCCCCCCTTCCCCGTTTCCGTATCCCCCTTCTCTTCATTCTTCTGCATCCTTTCGTATCCTTCCTGTCCCAGTTTTTTTTCATTTTCCTTCCTTTCCTTCACTAATTAATACCTTACCTTCTTTTCCTTTACCCTACCATCCATTTACTTCCTTATTCCTCCCTCCTCCCTTGATTCCTTCCTTCCTTCGCTCTCAATCTTTCACCCTATCTTCCTTTCCTTCCGCTCCTTTTCTTTCTATCCTTAACTTACTTCTAACATTCCTTCCCTCTGCTTCACTCTGACTCCTTCTCCTACGCTTTCAATCCTTCACCCTAGCTTCCTTTCCTTCCACTCCTTTTCTTTCTATCCTTAACTTACTTCTAACATTCCTTCCCTCTACTTCACTCTCCTATCACCCTTCTTCTTCCTCTCATTCTCTCACTCTGACTCCTTCTCCTACGCTCTCAATCCTTCATCCTAGCTTCCTTTCCTTCCACTCCTTTTCTTCGTATCCTTAACTCCCTTCTAACACTCCTTCCCTCTGCTTCACTCTCCTATCCACCCTTCTTCTTCCTCTCATTCTCTCACTCTGACTCCTCCTACCCTCGTAAATTCATCTTCATCCTTTCCCTCCCTTAAATTTGTCTCCCTCCCTCCCTCTCTCACCCCTCCATCCTCCCTTCCTCCTCCCTTCTTCTCCCTCAAATTCGTCTCCTGCCCTTCTCTCCCTCCCTCCCTCCCTCCTTCCTTTCCCCTCCGTCGGAAGTTTAATGTTGGGTGATCTCCATTAGGCGGTTTGATACGTGATATTAGTGCTAATGTCGGCCCGATGGTGCTCTAATTGGTGCTCTTCGCGTCGGGGGCCACCAAGCTCCTCCTCCTCCTCCTCCTCTTCATCCCGTTCTTCCTCCTCCTCCCGCGGGGCTGAGAATTTAATAACGCCGAACACTAAGATGTGGCGGAGGGAGTTGATGTGATGTGTTGTGTTGTGTTGTGTTGTGTTGTGTTTTGTTGTTCTTCTGTTTCTTGATTCCTTCCTTTCATTCCTCCCTTCCTTGTTCTTCGTTCTGTATCACGACTTGAATCTGTCCTCACCTGAGATCGCTCTTCCATATCTCTGGTTTGTGTTCCGTCCTTCTTCCCTTTTATTTCTGTCACTTCGTCCTTCGCTGTTGCCTGCATAAGCCTCCCTCTATCCTCACTTTACTTCTCTCTATATACTTTGTCTTCTTATTTTGTTGCTACTTATCTCTATCTGTCTATCTGTCTATCGTTCTTTCCTTCCTTCTTCCCTATTTTCATCCCTGCTGTCCTCCTCCTAATAGTCCTCTTCCTTGTTTCCTCCATTCCCACTCTTCTCTATCTTCTCTCTCCTCTCTCCTTCTTCCCGCCTCCCTATATCCTCTCTTTACTTCTCTCTATATATACTTTGTCTCCTTATTTTGATGCTTTTTATCTCTATCTGTCTATCTATCTACCGTTCTTTCTTTCCTTCTTTCATACTTTCATCCCTGTGTCCTCCTCTTCCTCGTCCTCTTCCTTGTTTCCTCCTCCATTCCCCGTCTTCTCTATCTTCTCTCCTCTCTCTTTCTTCCCTCCTCCCTCTATATTTTTTGTCTCTTGCCCCCCTCCTATCTTCCTGTTTCCTTGTATTTATATCTCACCATTTCTTTCCATCCCTCTTTTTCTCCTCTTCTGCCTTACTCTCTGTTCCTTCTTTCAACTTTTGGGATCATCGTATCCATAGTTATTTCTCCTTGTTTCCTCATCTGGTATCTACTTTCTTCTTTCTTCTTTCTCTTAGACTTTTATCAGTTTTCTCTCTCCTATCTACGCCATATAATATTTTTTTTGCTCATTTTCAAACCCGTTCTTTCTCCCTTACTGTTTTTCGTAAGCTTCGTAGTCTGACTGAGAGGAAGGGTAGGTAGGCAGGCAGGCAGGCAAGGTGGGAAAAGGGTAAGGTCGAGGTTGGCCGCTATGTTGTGATAAAATAGTGGAAATAAAGAAAAGGAGAACATTCGTAAAAAAATAAAATAAAACATGGGGTTATTTTTAGTACGAGTAATGTTGTTTTTCTAAGTATTTACCTGAAGAACGCGTCGTCTCTTTGTTACCTGGTTGTTTGGGTCTTTGCTTAATTGATTGATGTATGTTGGGAGTACGGCACGTGTCATTTTTTTTTCAGATCTGTTTGAATATTGTTTTTCAGAGGGGGAGTTAGGGGACTGCAATGATCTTTTTATCTGACTGTTCTTTATCCGATTTTTTATTATATTTTCTCTGGTACCAACTCTCTCTCTTGGTTTTATTTTTAACTTTTTTTTTTTCATGCTGTAATCTAATATGCTCCCTACGGAAACACACACACACACACACACACACACACACATACAAACACATATATAAAATCTCTCTCTCTCTCTCTCTCTCTCTCTCTCTCTCTCTCTCTCTCTCTCTCTCTCTCTCTCTCTCTCTCTCTCTCTCTGCCCGGGGACACTCAAGATGATGACGGTATTAGCCGC
>NC_066540.1:11304299-11324299 GCF_024679095.1 Eriocheir sinensis | reverse complement strand
GATAGTAGAGGAGGAGGACAAGGAAGAAGGAGTGATGCTAGCGGTGGTGATGGTGGTGGTGGTGGTGTGTGGAGAGACGGTTGAGGAGGATGAGGAGGAGAACCAGGAAGGAGAAGGAGACATGGGAAATGGTAGGAGTGGTGTGTGGATAAGTGATGGAAGAGGAGAAGGAGGAGGAGGGCAGGAAGGAGGAGACATCGGTCGAGAGGTGGTGGCTGTGGTGGTGGTGTGGAGGGACGGTAGAGGAGGGGGAGAACCAGGAAGGAGAAGGAGACATAGGGAGTGGTAGTGGTTGTGTGTGGATAAATAGTGGAGGAGGAGGAATGGGGCAGGAAGGAGACAGCGGAGGAGAGGTGGTGGTGGTTGTGGTGGTGGTGTGGGAGAGATGGTTTAGGAGGAGGAGGAGGAGGGCCTAGAAGCAGAAGGAGGAATAGGAGAGGTAGTACAGGATGACGAAGAGGAGTAGGAGCAGGACTTGGAGGAGATGAAGGATGAGGAAAAGGAGGAGGAGACAAGAAGAGGAGAGATACTGCAGGAGGACAAAGAGTAGGAGAAGGAGGAGGACAAGGAGGAGAAATAGGAGAAGAGGTTGTTCAGGAGGGTTAAGAAAAGAAGTAGGAGCTGGAGGTGGACCGTCGAGGGCACAACGTAGGAGAAGGAGAAGAAAGGGAAGAAAATGAAGAGGAAAAACAAGAGAAGTCAAGATTAAAAAGAACATGGAAGGGAAGAAAAAAAGAGACTTGAGAGGAAAATGTGAAAGAGAACAAAAGAAGAAAGAGGAAGAGGAGAAAGAGGAGGAGGAGGAGCCAGAGAAGAAGGTTTGGAGAAGGCGAAAGAAAAATATTTAGAAAAGGAAGAGACAGAAGAAGAAAAAGAAGAACGTGAAAGAGGACAAGAGGACAGGAGATAGAGGAAAAAAACCAGCCGACTCGTTCAATGGCACAGGTTGATTTGATGGAAGTCTTGACGCAGAACGAGAAGGACAGGCGACCCCTTCACTCTTCCTTTCCTTCCTTCCTTTTTTCCTTCCTTCCCTCCTTCTTTTCTTCATGTCTTACCTCCTTCCTTCCTCCCTTCATTCTATCTTTCCTTCCTTCCTTCTTTTCTTCTTGTCTTCCTTCCTTCCTCCCTTCATTCTATCTTTCCTTCCTTCCTTCTTTTCTTCTTGTCTTCCTTCCTTCCTCCCTTCATTCTTTCTTTCCTTCCTTCCTTTTTTCCTTCCTTCCCTTCTTCTTTTCTTCTTATCTTCCTTCCTTCCTCTCTTCATTCTTTCTTTCCTTCCTTCCTATTTTCCTTCCTTCCCTCCTTCTTTTCTTCTTATCTTCCTTCCTTCCTTCCTCCCTTCATTCTTTCTTTCCTTCCTTCCTTCTTTCCAAACATCCCTCATTCTTTTCTTCTTATCTTCCTTTCTTCCTTCCTCCCTTCTTTCTTTCTTTCCTTCCTTCCTTCTTTCCAAAGCTCCCTCCTTCTTTTCTTCTTGTCTTCCTTCCTTCCTTCCTCCCTTCATTCTATCTTTCCTTCCTTCCCTCTTTTCTTCTTGTCTTCCTTCCTTCCTTCCTCCCTTTATTCTTTCTTTGCTTCCTTCCTTCTTTCCAAACTTCCCTCCTTCTTTTCTTCTTATCTTCCTTCCTTCCTTCCTCCCTTCATTCTTTCTTTGCCTCCTCTCTCTCCTGTATCTTTCTTATTTCCCTCCCTCCTTCCTTCTTTCTCCCCACTTTCCCTCCTTCCTCCCAACTCCATACTTGCTTCCATCTTTCTCTTCCAGTCTTCATTTCCTTCCTTCATCCTTCCTTCCTTTATTTTTCCTCTATCCCTTTTTCTCTTATTTCCTTTTTTCCTTCTCATTTATGTTTCACTTTTTCTTCTCTTCTTCCCTCCTTCCCTCCTTCCTTCTTTCTTTCCTTTTGATCTTCCCTTTCATCCACTCATCTTTCCTTTATTCTTTCATTCCTTCCTTCCTTCCTTCATTCATTCATTCAATCATGTATTTATTTATTCTTTTTTTCTTCATTTCATTCCATTCATCCTTCCCTAGTGCCTTCCTTCCCTCCCTCTTTTCTCCATTCATTCATTCAGTCAGATTTTCTTCCTTCCATTCCTTCCATCCTTCCCTCGTGCACTCCACCATTTCTTCCCTCCTTCCCTCGTGCATTCCTTCATTCCTTCCCTCCTTCCTTCGTGCACTCCTCCATTCCTTCCCTCCTTCCCTCGTGTCCTCCGTCATTCCTTCCCTCCTTCCCCCGTGTCCTCCTCCATTCCTTCCTGCTTCCCTCCGCCAACTTGGAGCGCCGCGGCTGTCGACGGTCCGACTCTGAATTGGATTAATTTGACACCGGGTGAAAGTCTTTTTTGTTTTTTCTTGGCCTTTTTTCTAATCGAGGGTGGAAATTAATTTAAAATGTAAATGCTTCCGCCACCACCACCGCCGCCGCCGCCACCACCACCACCACCACCACCATCACAGAATCAGAGAGTAAAAGAAAAGCAAAAATAAAGATAAATGCTAGACTTTTTCCTGTGTGTATCTGTATGTGTGTGTGTGTGTGTGTGTGTGTGTGTGTGTGTGTGTGTGTGTGTGTGTGTGTGTGTGTGTGTGTCATTCACCCATGTTTTGACTACGTGCTGGACCTGTAGTTGCCAGTCAGTCCTATTGAGTGCATTGGAAGTGTGTGTGTGTGTGTGTGTGTGTGTGTGTGTGTGTGTGTGTGTGTGTGTGTGTGTGTGTTTACTGCGCACTCATGTGGGTGGACATGATGTTGTGTGATGGTGGTGGTGGTGTGATTTGATGGGATAATCAGTGTTTTAACGAGGTGCAGCGTGTTTGGTGCCGCTGTGTGTGTGTGTGTGTGGGTGTGTGTGCGTGTGTGTGTGTGTGTTGAGAGAGAGAGTGAAAGCAGTCCTCTCCACAGTGTTTCTCCTGCCTCCTATTTTTCCGTCCTCCACAAAACCCACGAGCTCGACTCAACAAGAAAATGAGATGCTTTATCATGTTTATTTGGCGGGGCGCGGCGAGCCCTGACAGCGGGTCTTCTGCATGTCAAGTGTCCTCGGCGAGGCTCGGGCCGCGCCGCCTTGCATTATGTAGCGGTGCAGCGGCTCCCGGCGGGCCACGGCTGGCTTGCTGCGCCCCGCGCCACCTGGCACACCCCTGGAGGCCACACGGAGGATTTCCCGGGCTTAAAGTCGTGTTTTATTCATTTTCTGTCGTTTTTAGCTTATGAAAAGTGGAGCGGAGGCGGTGGCGGCGGTGGAGACCGTCGGTGCCTCAAGCGGATTATATTTAGATGTGACGTGGAATCCCTGATGTAACGCCCGTCACGGCGACACCTGGCGGTAGATATATTCGGGATATGCCAACAGTAATATGACCGTTATGTCCTGAAATGGCTAAATTCGGCTGATTATATATACGGGGCCCGGCGAGCAGGTCCTCGCCGGACTTGCCGCGGCCAGCTCCATAAACCTTCATTATGGCAGACTTTTATCTCCATTATTCCCGAAGAACGTCATCTCGAGAGGGATTGATGTCCCTGGAGGAAGGACGCGGCAGCCGGCGTCACTTCGCAGCGGCAGTGACGGCGGCGGTGAGGAGAGGAGCGGGTGGAAGCGCTGGTGGTGGTGGTGGTGGTGGTGGTGGTGGTGCACGCGTGTGTGTGATGACTGAGTCACCTGGCGCACAGCGGCACTCCGGTCGTCATATATTTCCATAAGCTGGACTCTGGCGGACTTTAGCGTCTCCCACCTTCACAAGTATAGCGCCATAAAGCTTCATTGCCGTCGTCTCCGGCCGTCTGGTGTCTTACGGGGAAACAATAGCCGGGGAAACACCACTTTACGGCCGCCTCCGCCGCCCCGGACGCGCCCCCCTCCCCCCGCAGCCATCCGTCTTGATTCCTCGGGCGGCGCTGCGCTTGTTATTCACCCGCGAGTCTCCCTACTTAGCATTCCCGACTTTTATGGGCGGTGTCAAGTGCAGGTATTAAAATTTACAGCTCGTGGCGTCGCGGCCGAAGCTGCGAGGCGAACAGTCCATTGTTTCCCGGTCAAGAATCACCTCGTATTTGTAACCACACTACGCGGGGAGCCTCGGCGGAGGGGTGTTTGTTATTTTCCCATTGTATATTTGTTGTAGTGGCGGTGGTGGTGGACACACACACACACACACACACACACCGGAGAAAAAGGCCGTGGAAGGATGACCCGTTTTCGCTGTTCATGACATTCCCGCTTTGTCCCCGACCCTCTGCATCCCTTCCTTCATCTTTAGCCGCGGGGGGAGGAGGGGTGTCTCTCTCTCTCTCTCTCTCTCTCTCTCTCTCTCTCTCTCTCTCTCTCTCTCTCTCTCGCCGCGGGCACTCAAGGCGTCCCCCAGCCATGCACGGGGCGGCGGGGGACGGGGAGGACAGGGTGAGCGCCCGCCAACCCTCGCCCTGAGTTATCGCCGCCCGAGTCTATTCATTACGGCGACGCGACATTACCACCGTGGGTCTTGCCGCCACCAACACGACAATTACCAATTTGCAATAGCCAGTAATTCGTGGACGCATTAGCCACTTCCCTGACAATCCACCCACCCACCCACCTATACCCACCTGCCTACCCACCTACACCACCCCCGCTACCACTACTACTACTACTATTACTACCATTTCTACTACTACTACTCTCAACTCTATCCCCACCCAATCAATCCTCCTATATAGTTCACCACCAGCGCACCCATCTATTTAGAGTTTGTTTATTTCCCCTTCAACACTACTACTTCTACTACTACTACTACTACTACTACTACTACTACTACTACTATTGTCACCACTATTGCTGTTAACGTTAGATGCACTCACCATCGCCTCCATTATACGATATACTGCCACCACACACAACTCATAGCCTGTCCTCGAGCCATCTACCCCCTTCCCCCCCTTTTCTCTCTCTCTCTCTCTCTCTCTCTCTCTCTCTCTCTCTCTCTCTCTCTCTCTCTCTCTCTCTCTCTCTCTCTCTCTCTCGTTTTCTGTGGTCTTGTTACTCGTGATCAACCCAACCGATTATCACAAAGAAGATGGAAGATCGTCCTCCTACTCTTCTTCCCTCCCTCCCTCCTCCTCCTCCTCCTCCTCCGGGCACGCCTCACCCACGCCGCCGGCAGGTAAATAAAGAGGGCAAGAAGCGAGGCGATCCGTCCCATTACGCCGCACCGGAAATTATGAGAACTAAATTATGAGGCCAGAAATTATAGCTTGAGCAGCCCCGCCAGTTAGTGATACGGCGACCCCCTCTGTTTTTGTGCGCCGGGCAGGGAGGGGGGGGGGAGTGGAGGGAGGGGCGCCTGGTCTGTGTGTGTGTGTGTGTGTGTGTGTGTGTGTGTGTATGTGTGTGTGTGTGTGTGTGTGTGTGTGTGTGTGTGTGTGTTCAGACTTTTGTGCATACGAGTATTAACACTTTTTTTCTTTTTTTTTGTGGTGACGTGCTAGATAGGAGGTGTTATCATAGGTAGAAATTAGGTTAAGTACATCACACTAGCTCAGTCTTACTAAAGTTTCTCCTCTTTTTTTTCAGTTTCAACAAGAGAAAAAAATTAGGCAGAGTATGTCACACTTGATTAATCTTACCAAAGTTTCTCCTCTTTTCTCAGTTTCAACAAGAGAAAAAAAATTAGACTGAGTACATCACACAAGATCAATCTTACCAAAGTCTCTCCTCTCTTTTCAGTTTCAACGAGAGAAGGAGACCACAAATTAACCAGCTCGTGCATCGTTTTCTATGTGTGAACGAGTAAGTATCGACGTTTACTTTGATGCTATATGAGGGTTGTGGTTCGGTTAGGTTTAAGTAAAGCTAGATATAACATACTGAAGAACGATTTATTTAGTATTATAACGCTAAGGCATTGTCGTTTACTCCCATCGGTTGCCATAACAATAAGAAAAACAAACTACAGCATTTTTTTGACACATCGGGGAAGGCATGAGGAGCATACTAGTTAAAAAGATGAAAGAAATAGATTAGTTAGACCTCATTCATAAAAGGGTTACACACCATATCCACATAGCTAGAAATACATAACTCTCTCTCTCTCTCTCTCTCTCTCTCTCTCTCTCTCTCTCTCTCTCTCTCTCTCTCTCTCTCTCTCTCTCTCTCTCTCTCTCTCTCTCTCTCTCTCTCTCTCTCTCTCTCTCTCTCTCTCTCTCTCTCTCTCTCTCTCTCTCTCTCTCTCTCTCTCTCTCTCTCTCTCTCTCTCTCTCTCTCTCTCTCTCTCTCTCTCTCTCTCTCCCTACACATGTTACACCACGTCTCTCTCCCTCCCTCTCTCTGTATATCTCCCATTCCCTCTCCCTCTCCCTTCCTCTCCCTATCTCTCATTCTCTCCCCTTCTCTCCCTCGCTCCCCGCCGCTCCCTCCCGCCCTCCTCATCACGGTAATTGGCTTGTAATGGTTGTTTCCGTGAAGTGGGTGATTCCTCCCCTTAATCACTGATATGCCCCTTTGCTCCACCTCTCACGCGCCCAGCCACCTGTCCACCAACACACACACACACACACACACACACACACTCAGAGGCGAAGCGAATCAATGACAGCTGACCTAACACTATTTTCTTCTTGTTCTTCTTATTGTTTATGTTCTCGTTGTTCTAGTTTTAGTTAATCTTTTTCTTCTTCTTTTTCCTCTTCTTCTTCCCCTTGTCTTCTTGTCTCTCTTCTGTTTGTTGAGGTTTCGAAGTGGATTTATTTTAGCGAAGTTTGTGTCGATACGAAATTAAGCAAATGATACCAATTCCTCCCCTTCCCCCCTTTCTCTCTCTCTCTCTCTCTCTCTCTCTCTCTCTCTCTCTCTCTCTCTCTCTCTCTCTCTCTCTCTCTCTCTCTCTCTCTCTCTCTCTCTCTCTCTCTCTCTCTCTCTCTCTCTCTCTCTCTCTCTCTCTCTCTCATCCCTTCCATCCCCACCTCAACCATCCCCTCCACTCACCCTCCCATCACCCTCTTTCCCCTCCTTCCCTCCCTTTCCCCTCTTCCCCTCAACCGCGATTAGACCGTAGATGAGCATGGGCCGAGAGGGGAGGAGGAGGGAGGAGGAGGGGACGAATGGCCTTCCCCTCTTTCTGGTATTGTCATGAGGGATTACTCGGAGTCCTTCTTTTTATTCACTAGCTGCGCGCGCGTGTGTGTGTGTGTGTGTGTGTGTGTGTGTGTTCATGATTTAATATATCCGCCGAAGGAAAAGGCAAATTATATCAGCTATGGAATCGATTATATTCTTCAACTTTCAATTCCGTTACTCTCTCTCTCTCTCTCTCTCTCTCTCTCTCTCTCTCTCTCTCTCTCTCTCTCTCTCTCTCTCTCTCTCTCTCTCTCTCTCTCTCTCTCTCTCTCTCTCTCTCTCTCTCTCTCTCTCTCTCTCTCTCTCTCTCTCTCTCTCTCTCTCTCTCTCTCTCTCTCTCTCTCTCTCTCTCTCTCTCTCTCTCAATTCGTTGGTTTATTATTTCTTACATTTCCTTTTAAACTCACTCTTTCACTCGCTCCCACAGATCCTCCTCCTCCTCCTCCTCCTCCTCCTCCTCCTCCTCCTCGTCTTCCGTCTCCTCCTCCTCCATTACCAGACTCACGTACAGCAATGAGAGGGTTAGTGTCGGAGTCACGGAGGTTAAGGAAATAGCTTGTTCATTTCTCATATGTGACGGGGACACGCACACGAGCGGACACACACACACACACACACACACACACACACACACACACACACACACACACACACACACACACACACACACACACACACACAACTAACGCAACCTCTATCTCTCCCCTATCCGTCAATCACTATAACAGAGAGAGAGAGAGAGAGAGAGAGCACAACATCTTGCGTCACACATCCAATATGACGCCAATCCCTGTCTCGTTTTATTGACAAATATCCCGAGATAGATTGTGTGGTTTGGTGGCACGCCCGTCTTCCCTCCAGCCCTCCATATCCTTCTCCATCCCTCCCTCCCTCCCTCCCTCCCTCTATTCCTCCGCGGCTAGCTGGCTGCGGGGATCTGTCCGTCTATCTGTCAGGCTGTCTGTTGTGCGTCTTCCTAGCTAGCCCGCATAACCATTCACTTCTCTCCTTTTCTCTCTCTCTCTCTCTCTCTCTCTCTCTCTCTCTCTCTCTCTCTCTCTCTCTCTCTCTCTCTCTCTCTCTCTCTCTCTCTCTCTCTCTCTCTCTCTCTCTCTCTCTCTCTCTCTCTCTCTTTTCTGCTACTTCTTTTTAACGTTTCCGCCTTCGCTAACGCCTTTTGCCCGTTCCCTCATCTTTTTATTACCTTTCAATCATTTTATCTCCTTTTAGTCCTCATCTTATCTGTTTTCCTGCCTGCCTCTCTTCCTTCTGTCGTATCCGTCTTAAGCGCTCACTCCTTGTTCCTGTCCTCCCAATCCTACTTCTCAGTTTTCTTATTCCTTAGTTCTCGTCCCCCTCTCGTCCTTCACCTTTCACCTCCATTTTACCCCTTTGTTCATGCTCTAATACAGCTTTTCCGACTAACTTACTTTCTCTGTCATCTGGTCTCCTCTCCCACCATCTCCCATTTCTCCATCTCAACCCCTTCCATCATTTACCCTCACCACTATACTACCACCTTTCAACCCCCACTACAATCACCTCCTAGTATGCTTCTTCCTCCCCTTCGCTATTCTTCTTCTCCATCTTTCCCATTCCTCTTCGTATTCGGTATTTGTATTCGAATACATTCGAATACCGTATTTGGGCGTATTCGTATTCGAATAAATATTGATAGAAATCAAAGTATTCGCATTCGTATTCGAATACAAGGGGAACGTATTCGTATTCTGTGAATAATCTGACGAATACTTCAAAATTTATGATCAGAAATAACAGCCGTTGTTGCTTACAACTCCATCCTCCTGGGCGGACGTGTAATCGTCGTGTATAGTTACACAGGGTTCGCAGATTGTGACAGTGCGGTTGGAGTCTGACTTAGTGACTCAGTTGCCACTTGCCAGTGTGGACGTTGAATGTGTGTTCATGAGCTCATTTTGCTGTTGCATAACTTCAGAACAGTTCGAAACCCTGTTACGTCGAGAAGGCATCTTTCACTGAAAAATATTTATGAATGTATTCATGAATACTTTTAAGAAGTATTCGTTTTTGTATTCGAATTAAATACATTTCACTGTATTCGAGTTCGTATTCGTATTCGTTGGAATTTGAAGTATTCGTATTCGTATACAAAATGTATTCACTCCATCCCTGCTTCCATCATCCCCCAGCTTTCCCCTCTCTTCCCCTTTTATCATTTAACCCCCACAACCACCACCTCTACCTCCAACTACCATCACCTCCCAGCCTCCTCCCTCCTCCCATCACCTTCCAGTTTCCTTCCTCCTTCCATTACCTCCCTTTTTTCTCCCTCCTTCTTTTTGGCTGTCTCTCCCCTCGCGCCACCTCCTCCCTCCTCCTCTTCCTCCTCCTCCTCCTCCTCCTCCTTCACCCCCCTCCCAATATGGCGCTCCACTTTGATGGCTCCTGCGGGAAGGGTTTAAAAGCGGCAGGTATCGGGGCGTCCATCCGCTTATGAGCAGCCTTCCTCACCTGTCCTCCTCACCTGCAAGTTTTTCTCTTTCCTCTTTCTCTTACTCTTTGCTCCTCGTCTTGGTCTTCGTTTCTCCTCAGCACCTCTCTTTCGATCTCTGTTTCTGTCATTTCTTTTCCTCTTTTTCGTGTCATATCTGTTGCTCTTTTCTTCTTCCTCTTCCTCCTCTTTTCCTTTATCCTCCCCTCACTTCTCTTCTCTATTTTACCTTTTTATCCTACTCTTTCTAATCTCCCTCTTCGTAAATCCCGCAAGCCTGTATATATATTTATCACTGGTATGTCTATCCCTCCTTCTCTCATCCTCCTCTTATTTTTCTTTCATTTATCATCTCCTCCTCTTCTCCTCCTCTCCCTCTATCCCTCCTTCTATCCCCCCTTTTCATATTCATCTTTCTCTTTCTCTTCCTCATGTTTCAGTTTTACTCATATGTAGTGGCAGTCATGTTGTGGGTGCTAATACGGTACAAATTCAATAAAAGATCGGATAAATTCATGGATAGTGATGTTAGGTGGGGTTAGTTTCACAGGAGCTGCCATGTATCGGACCACTGACCACTTGCAGACTTCTTATGTTCATATATAACACACAAAACCCTTTACCTATATGCTCCTCCCACGTCCCTCTTCCCCCTAATCCGATTCCTTCTCTTCCTCCTCTTCGTGGGCGTGTGAGGGGAGGTAGGAAAAACGGGGTGATCTGAGAGAGCCATTACGAAGTCGCGGGGGTGATCGGCGACTTCGAGGCCTCACCCGCACCCCTCCCACCCCTCCCTGCCCCTCCCTGCCCCTCCTCGCCCCTCCCTGCCCCTCCCTACCTCTCCCTGCCCCTGCCTCGTCCTGTCATTCGGTTGATGGCGCCACGCTTATTGCCCCTCACCGATTCTTGGAGCCCCCGCCCCGACCTCCACCCCGTGACCGCGAGAAAGAAGAGGGAGACAGTGGAGAGACTAGGAGAGAGAGAGAGAGAGAGAGAGAGAGAGAGAGAGAGAGAGAGAGAGAGAGTGTACACCGCCTTTTCACTCTTCTTCATCTTCGTCCTTCTTTCCTCCTCCATATAATTCTCTCTCTCTCTCTCTCTCTCTCTCTCTCTCTCTCTCTCTCTCTCTCTCTCTCTCTCTCTCTCTCTCTCTCTCTCTCTCTCTCTCTCTCTCACACCGTTCATCCATCTTTCACCTTCACTTACCTTCCCGACTCTCCGCTTCTCCCTTTCTCTCTCCCCTACCTCCATCTCTCTCTTCCTCAATCATCCCGTCCCTCCATCCCTCCTCCTCACCGTCAATCCCTTCACCGTCATTCTCTCTCTCCCTTTCCCCCTCCTCCTCTTTCTGTTATGTTCCTCCACTCGAAACCCTCCCTCTCTCCCTCTTTTCTCTCCACTCTTTTCAACACCTTCCTCCTTCCCTTTCCTTTTTTCGCTTTTTTGTCCTTTTTTTCCTCCTTCTCCATGCTTTCTTCTCCCCTTTTGTTCTCTTCTCCCTTTTGAACACTTTCCTCCCTCCCTTTTCTTCTCTCCCCCTTCTCCATTCTTTCCTCTCCCTCTTTCCCTCCTTCCTTCTCTCCTAACACCATTTCTATACATTTCCTCCTCATCTACCGTTTTCTCTTTTCCCCCTTTTCTTTCCTTCCTATTTTCCTCCCTATCTATTTCCCTCCCTCTCGTTATTCCTCCAAACATCTCTCAACATCTACAGCTATACATCTTCTCCTGCTTTTTTTTTTATATGTACTGTATTTTTTCTTTGTTTCTCTCCTCTATTTCAATTCCTTCACTTCCACTAAGCTCACCTGTATGTGTAGTTTTCCCTTTATTCCTTCATTTTATTTTCCCTTCGTGTATCTTCTATTCTTTTTCTTTTTCTACTCAGTATTCATGGGTGCCGATCTCTTAATTTTCCTGTTATTGTTTATCTTGCGTTTTCATTTTTTTCTACTACGGTTTTTTTTTTCCATTTCACATCATTCCATCTTTCTTTGTTCTTCTTTTCTCTTAGCTCCTTTTCTTTTAGTTTACCTTTCCTCGTTTTTTTTTTGTGTATATCTTTCCTTTGTTTGTTTTTCCCTCTTCCACATTATTTCACTCTATATGTTTCACTCTTAGCTCGTTTTCTTTTGGTTATAATTCTACAAACAAATTATGTCTCAAATATACGTCAGTCCATCACTCTATCTCTTTCTCTTCATATTATTTTTTCTCTCATAGCTTCGTGTCTTCAAGTTATATTTCCAAAACCATTAGCTCTTTATATATAGGCCTACTTATCCACCTAACTCTTTTTGCGTCTCAATAACTACTAGCTTACATTCCTGTCTCTCTCTCTCTCTCTCTCTCTCTCTCTCTCTCTCTCTCTCTCTCTCTCTCTCTCTCTCTCTCTCTCTCTCTCTCTCTCTCTCTCTCTCTCTCTCTCTCTCTCTCTCTCTCTCACGTCAGTCTCTTCCTTTTCCCCTTTTCCTCATTTTAACAGCCCTTTGTCTTCCTTTTTTTTCTTTCACATTATCAGTCACTTCCTTTTTCCCTCACATTCCCATTCTTTTTCCTCCCACGTCCCTCAGTCTCCCTCCATTTCTGCCTCACACGCCTAGTTAGTGTCCCTTCCTCTCCCTTATCTACCCCTCATCCCTCCCTCCCTTTTATCTCTCCCTCCCTCTCACCCTCCCTCCCTCTCTCTTCGTTCCTTTCGCTTAAATTTGTAGCTTTTTCTCCGTCTCATTCATTCCACATCCATCTTTTTCTTTGTCTATCTCTTTGTATCTTCCTGTTTCACTTCATCATTCTTTTCCTCTCTCTCTCTCTCTTGATTTCATTTCCACAATTTCGTCTATCCTTCATTCATCCACTATCCCTCCCTCACTTTCTCTATCACCCTCTCCCTCTCTTTATCTTTCTATGTCACTCCCTCGTTCTCTTCATCTCTCTTGATTACATTTCCACAGTTTTGCCTATCCTTCACTCATCCTCTAGCCCTCCCTCGCTTTCTCTATCGCCCTCGCCCCTTCTCTCTCTTTCTCCCTCTCTCCCCCTCGCATTCTCTCTCTCGGTTCTCACGGCTCGGCCTCACTAAATGTTCCTATTACGTTGTGCAAGCGGCGCGTATGGACTTGAATCTGTCATTTCACGGTAAATCAGAGTTGTAGCCGCGATCCCGCCCTCCGCCCTCACATCATTCCATTTCGGGTATTGTGGAGATGGACGGACGCGGGGTGGAGGAGGAAGAGGAGGTGGTGGTAGAGGAGGAGTGAGAGGGAATACTATTTGTTGGACCCCGCGGTTTGGCTTTCGGTATTATAATAAAGTGGATAGACTAATAGAGTGGACGAAAGATGGAAGATAAGAAGATAGCGGAGAGAGGAATGTGTGGAGCAAGGATGGAAGAGAGGGAGGTAGGAAGGAAGGAAAGAAAGTTTGAAGTTGTCGTGTTGGTGTAATACTCTCTCTCTCTCTCTCTCTCTCTCTCTCTCTCTCTCTCTCTCTCTCTCTCTCTCTCTCTCTCTCTCTCTCTCTCTCTCTCTCTCTCTCTCTCTCTCTCTCTCTCTCTCTCTCTCTCTCTCTCTCTCTCTCTCTCTCTCTCTCTCTCTCTCTCTCTCTCTCTCTCTCTCTCTCTCTCTCTCTCTCTCTCTCTCTCTCTCTCTCTCCCCCCCCCCCCCACCATTCAGCCAGCACATTACCACCGTCCTAAACACAACCTTACTTCCCTCCGCCGCCACACTCCGAAGCCTCTCACTTTCCCTCCAAGCCTCTCCCCTCCTTCCTTCCTTCCCCTCTCCCTCCCACCCGCACTAAAACATTCATAGACAGCCGGAGCTAAACGCGACGAGCGATGGTGGTTTCTCGTCTACTTCGTTTGGAGGGTATGTAGGAGGAGGAGTAGGAGGAGGGGAAGCAGGTACAGCAGGAGGAGCAGGAGGATGAGGACGGAAGAGGGGGAGTGGGGGGCGAGGTGTGCCTTGCCTCCCGCCTTCCAGGCTCGTATTCTCGGCACGCCGTGTCTCGGAAGCTCCCGCCGCCACCTGGAACCCTTGCCCCGGAAAGCCTCCCCGGAATAAACGTCCAGGTGTTGTTGAAGCCGTAATTTGATTAAGGAACACGCGAGGTGCAGTGGGATGAGGCTCCCCGCCACCCGCCGCCCGCCGCCGCCGCCCGAAGAAGGTACCGCCGCGGACAAAGGCGCCCGGCCGGCCGAGCACAACATTGTGGGAGGAGACTCAGCGCTGAGAAACTCGAGGAAAACTGGGCTCGCGTATTCCTCAGAGATTCCCTAACGTTTTAGTCGACGCCGCGGAAAGCGATGCGCAGTTGTTTAAATATACATGGCACGGCACTGTGTTCCCCCGCGTGGCTCAGGACTTCGTGGCGGCTCGGGGAGAGACGCTGCTTTCCACATGATTATTTACACTGGAGTTTTACAGCGGCGGCAGCACACCCCGCCCGCCCATGCCGCCCCCGCCCGTCCACGCCCGCGGCGGGGGGCGGTGGACGGGGGCGGCGGCGGCGAGGCGCGGGTTCGAACAAAGTCGATGAAAGTGGCGGGAAAATGGAAAAGCGTGCGCCTGCTGCTGCCGACAACTGGCGGAGTCGCGGCTAATTTGGTGCACCTCTGGGAATCGCGATTCCAGTTGGAACAGCAAGGTGAAAGACAGAAGTGGGAATTGGGAATGGAGCTGGAGCCACGGGGACCATTCCAAAACCATTCCCGGCCACTCTGTTTTATTAAATCGCTTCATCACAATTTTAGGTTAGCGGTGGGGATCTTTCAGCGGAGCCCCCGGGGGAGGCGCGCCCCCTGGGGACCCCGAGGCCGGAATGGATATTGGTGAACGGCGCGTGGCTGTGGCGGTGGTGGTCACGTGCGTGTGTACCTGTGTGTGTGTGTGTGTGTGTGTGTGTGTGTGTGTGTGTGTGCGCGCGTGTGTGTATGTGTGTGTGTGTGTGTCCTGATAGTTGCGGCAGTCACATGTGTGTATACCTGTGTTTGTCTTTGTGCTCTCTCTCTCTCTCTCTCTCTCTCTCTCTCTCTCTCTCTCTCTCTCTCTCTCTCTCTCTCTCTCTCTCTCTCTCTCTCTCTCTCTCTCTCTCTCTCTCTCTCTCTCTCTCTCTCACATGATATGGTTCCGTGTACAGTTTATCATGTCAAAATAAAGTTAAAACACGCAAACCCCCCCAACCCCCTCCCACATCTTTTCATTCAAACACCGCCTATACTTCTGGTCCACGCATCCTTTCTCCTCCCTAAGCAGTACTTGTTCCTCATTTTTCAATCACTAACACAACCCTGTCAATAATACCTCATACACTCTCCCCTTGGACTGCACTGACTGCCGCTCTTAGTCATGTTTCCTTACCCTTTGTATGATAGAATGCTTGTAACCTCCCCTGCTACACTCTAACACAGTATCTTTATTAGGCAAGGCAGCAAATCACAAGCAAACTCTCCACTATTTTCCTCTCTACACACCCTCGAATTCCCGCCATTGTGACATCTACACCCCAATTCCGGCTTCCTCATCCGCCCCCCACATACGCACACACACGCACACACACACACTCTTCAGCTGTACAAACGTGTGAGTACATACATGTGTGCTTCCCGCCTCACCCTTTTCACAGGCGCTGCTCTATTGAAGGAGAAACAGAGAAAGTTCGCGTATCTTTTTCGTCCCATATAAAAATGTTCTTTAGATTGAATCTCACTGTTTGCATCAGAAAGAGAGAGAAAAATGGGGAAAGCTCGTGTATTCAGGCCGGCATGCAGGGCGGCTTGGGGGAACAGGCGAAGGGAAGCAAGAGTGCGAGGAAAAAGAGAGAAAGATAGATAGATAGATGGAGAAAAAGGGAGAGAGACAGGGAGTGAGACAGAGAGAGAGCGCATCCAATCACAGAAGTAGTGGCAGTAGTAATAGAAGTAGTAGGAACTGTCGTTGTCGTAGTAGTAGTAGTAGTAGTAGTAGTAGCGGGGAGGGTGACAGCAGCGGAGTGTGATGAAATGGTAATGGGAGCGCCGGGGGAGGAATATTGGGAGGGTGGAGAGAGGAGGGGGGATGAGGGGATGGTAAAGGTGTAATAGGGGGAGGGGGTCAGGGTGAGGGGAGGGTGAGAGGGAGGATAGGAGGGAGGGAGGGAAAGAATTAACGGGAGGGATAAATGTGTGTGCATGTGTGTGTGTGTGTGTGTGTGTGTGTGTGTGTGTGTGTGTGTGTGTGTGTGTGTGTGTGTGTGTGTGTGTGTGTGTGTGTGTGTGTGTGTGTGTTTGGGTCCCCCTGTGTATGTGTTTTTTTCTGATTTTCTGTTTCTCTTTTTGTCTCTTCGTCTCTCTCTCTCTCTCTCTCTCTCTCTCTCTCTCTCTCTCTCTCTCTCTCTCTCTCTCTCTCTCTCTCTCTCTCTCTCTCTCTCTCTCTCTCTCTCTCTCTCTCTCTCTCTCTCTCTCTCTCTCTCTCTCTCTCTCTCTCTCTCTCTCTCTCTCTCTCTCTCTCTCTCTCTCTCTCTCTCTCTCTCTCTCTCTCTCTCTCTCTCTCTCTCTCTCTCTCTCTCTCTCTCTCTCTCTCTCTCTCTCTCTCTCTCTCTCTCTCTCTCTCTCTCTCTCTCTCTCTCATATTGTACCCCTCCACTCTCTTCCCTGTCTCCCTTCCTCCCTCTTCCAACCCAAACCCACCCACACCCACCCCGCGGCCGATTAAAACTCCAAACTTCATAAACAACTTCATTTAGTCTCACAGCCCATCCCGCCCACCCGCTGCAATCACTATCGTCACAGCCCGCCACCTCCTCCCCTTCCCTCTGCTTCCCTTCCCTCTCCTTCCCCCTCCCATCCCATTCTCTTCCCCCGGCCGTGTCCTTCCCCCTTGCAATAGTAACCCTCCACACCCAGGCAATTTTGGCGCGGAATCTGCCCGGATTAGCGTGAGCCGCGTAACATTTACACCTGTATGTGGAGGCCGTAATTGTGTGTCAGAGAACCGCCGCCCAAAGCCGCCTGTATCATGGTCCGCGGCTGTCCGGTGCTGAGGCCTCGCTCGTGACATTAGCGAGACCCGATCACCCAGCTTCCACCGCCGCCGCCACTGCCGCTGTGTTCACCATTGCCGCCGCCGCCGCTCCTGTTACTCATCGTCTGGCTGCTTGTTGGCTTGTCTGTACGTGTTATCTGTCTGCTTGTGTATGGCTGTGCAGTGGAGCTGGGTTGTGTTTACGCCTGCGTCTGTGTGTTAGTGTAGTTCTTTTTTTTTTGCTGTTATTACTACTACTACTACTACTACTACTACTACTACTACTTCCACAACAACAACAGCAGCAATAACAACGACTGCAAAGCTCTGTATCATTTCAAAGCTAGATATTTTTCCCTTTTTCCCTTTTCACACACACACACACACACACACACACACACACACACACACACACACACACACACACATACGCACGCACACTCGCACAATGTGTAAATCTGGTGGGGTTTGCCCGGTTTGATCTCCCTCTGTTATTAGTTTTCATTGCTCGAGTTTTCTATTTCGCAAACTGTATTTCGCAGGATCTCGGCCCCACACGCTGCATTATTCGTTACCGCGCAAATATTAAGTCCCGTTTCATACCTTTAGTCGTAAATATCGACGTTAAAACTGCTCTCGTTGTGTGCATATACCTTAACCGTATATTTTTGGATATAGTGTATTTTTGTGTGTATTATTTCTCAATCTCCCTTTTTATTCAATGCACACCGGGCGAGCTAAGTTATGGATCCGAAAGGTTACGAGTGATATGCCGCGCACTCGTTACTTCCGGCTGAAATATTTCTCTTTATTTACCTACAAAAGCCACGGAAACGTACGAGGGAGAGATTTGTTACAATAATATCAACTGAGGAGAGTGAATAATTTGATTGAAGCGTCAGAAGCCACTCTCGTAACATGATTGGGTTGAAGGTGAAAAGTGACAATACAGAACTAACAGGTGGACGTGAGGTAGGATCAGGGAACAGAGGTATAACTAAATGTATGAGTCATGTACAGAAAATACCAATAATGTACAGCAAGTATTTACATATTTACAAGAAAAAACTAGACAAAGGAAGATTCAAAAGAAGGAAGACATTGAATTGAGCGTAAAGGACAACTGGACTGATTTCTCAGGCGTGAAAATGAACAAAATGTATAACAACTCGAAAATAATAGATATAAAAGAATGACAAGACAGAACACAGGCAGACACGGAGGAGAGAACAACAGTTGGGCGCAAATAAGAAAAGCTCTAAATGAATTTCACACGCCAGAGGTGAGATGATTTATTACAGGCTTAGAATATAGAAAGTGTGACATGGGAAAACGCGCAGGTGACTTTGATATGGCGCAAGCGTAAAACATTTCTCATGGCTAAAGTTGATAAGATATACTGCTAAGCTCCATATTAATTAGACTGAACTAATGAATAAAGTTTAATAATAATGACAAAAATGTTGTAATGAACGCAAGTAAAGAAAATGCCATGAAATCGAAAACATAGCAAAGTATAAACACGAAGGATAATAATAAAACAAAAGATGGACTTACAGATTAATAAAAGCAAGAACTATTCCATTATAAAAAATAACATATGACTTTTTTTTATACCACAACAGCCCCTTCATCAGGTTCTCCTTTACTGTTTGTTTCTGGAAAGCTTTTCTCTTGTTTTGCTAGTTTGTCTCCTGTTTTGCAAATGCGTTTCTTGTTTGGCTAGTTTGTCTTTTCTTTTCGTTAATGTCACTTTTGTTTCATAAGTCTGTCTTTTGTTTTGCGAGTGGTCGATTGTTTCGTGAATTTGTCATTTGTCATTTTATAATTCGCGAAAACTTTTTTGGTTCTTCTTATGCAAATTTGTCACGTGTTCCATCAATATATCTTGTATCTTAAGAGTACGTCTATGACTTGTCGAATTTTTCTTTTGTTTCGCGAGAGGGCCTTCAACGGAAAATGCAGTCTTGCTTTATTTGAATTTTCTATACTACTTCTTTTTTTCTTCTTTTTTAAATTTTTCTTTCTTGTCTATTTCTTTGTTTCCATCTATCCATACATATTTATAATTCTTTCCCGTCTTTTTCTGTTCCTTTCTATCTCTCCATATCTTTCCCTTTCACTTCCACTGCTATTCATTTACATTTTGAATACTCTCTCTCTCTCTCTCTCTCTCTCTCTCTCTCTCTCTCTCTCTCTCTCTCTCTCTCTCTCTCTCTCTCTCTCTCTCTCTCTCTCTCTCTCTCTCTCTCTCTCTCTCTCTCTCTCTCTCTCTCTCTCTCTCTCTCTCTCTCTCTCTCTCTCTCTCTCTCTCTCTCTCTCTCACACGCTTTATTTTGTCAGAGGTGCAGTAATATTTCTCGCGGATTCGGCTTATTTTCGGCGGCGTGTCGGGTCATTTATTCATAGCGTATTACGAAGCCTAAGCAGTGTATTGAGTGCCATTTGTCAGACGTACACGCTCGGGCGGCGGCGGCGGCGGGGGGGGGGGGGAGGGGGGGAGGGGGGGTGACGGAGGTAGTGTTGGTGGGGGGGAATATGCGAAATGGTGGTTTTGTTCTTCCCTCCGTCTGTGTTTCCTTCTTTATCTCGTTCTGTTGTTCTCCGTTCTCCCTTCATGTGGTTAGTCTATCTTGTTATCTAGTGTTGGTAGTGAGTATCTGAATCTGTTATGCCTTTCTTGCCTCCTAATTCTTTGTTGTTGTTGCTGTTTTCTAGGTTTGATTCTCACTTTTTTATTATTTCTCTTAATTTTCTCTTCTTTTTTTTTTGTCTGACTGTTTATGGTTAGAAATTTTACGTCCTTTTTAGTTCCTCGTGTAATGTTTAGGTTAAGGTTGTTGTCTTCGTCCTTCCCTTAACGTTATTTTTTTTCTCAGTTTCATTGTTTACTCCATCCCCGTTCTTCTCTTCTTCCTTCTGTCTCTTACTTCTCTACCTTTTCCTTTTCTTCCTCCTTATCCCTCTGCTTCTCATCCTCCCCCTCCTAACCCACTGTTCTTATTATTTTCTGCCTGTTTCTCCTCCTCCCCCATCTCCTCCTTCTCCACCACCTCCTCTTCCTCTTCCTCCTCCTCTTCTCCTCCTCCACTTCCTCTTTCAGGCCCTGGACTCTAAGTGGTTGCTTCTTAACATGAAAACTTGATCCTCACTCACTACGGTGTGTGTGTGTGTGTGTGTGTGTGTGTGTGTGTGTGTGTGTGTATGTGTGTGTGTGTGTCACGGCCGCGATGCCTCAACTCGGTATACATAAGTGAACGGGCGTGGCGGCGCGGCGTCTCTAATTTAGGGCAAGTGGCCGTTAGGTGACTTTGGACTACTGGAGGAGGAGGAGGAGGAGGAGGAGGAGAGGGAGGAGGAAGGCTTACTGTGGATACCCTTCCTTCCTCCCCCCTTTCTTTCTTCTTTCCCTCCTCTGTCCTCTCTTG
>NC_066540.1:11259299-11299299 GCF_024679095.1 Eriocheir sinensis | reverse complement strand
GTGTGTGTGTGTGTGTGTGTGTGTGTGTGTGTGTGTGTGTGTGTGTGTGTGTGTGTGTGTGTGTGTGTGTGTGTGTGTGTGAGTATCTGTGATTTGTCTTCCAACAACGTCATCTGTTCTTCTTGGCTTCAGGAAGAGAAATTAAAGATGAAAAGAAGGGAGATAGGAAGGAAGAGAAAGAGAAGGAGGAAGAAATAAAAACAGGAAAAGTATAGAGAAATAAGAAAAGCAGGAGGAGGAGGAGGAGGTGGTAACGTAACTATTGAGTGAAGGAAAGCAGAAGAAAGAGAAGAAGAAGGAAGAGGTGAAAACGAAAAAAATACTGAGGAAACCAGAGAGATAAGGCAAAGGGAAGAAACACAACACATCTCCCTCCATCCTTTCCCCCCATCCTCCCCAACGAAAAGAGAAGTCGTCTGTAGCTTAATCAAAAGAAACCAAAACAAGAAGAAGACAAGGAAAAAAAAAGAAAGTCCAGGTGCGCCACGGTCATATTTCCAAACTGTAGTTCCAGCAGATTCATTTTTTCCCCTTTTTTCCCCTTTTTTCCCCCTTTGTTTTGGTCCGTCCTCTCGTCCTATTCCACACGCTCACTTTTCCCCTTTTCCCAGTCCACATTTTTACTCCTCCTCCTCCTCCTCCTCCTCCTCGTCCTGGTTGTCGCCCCCCTCCGGCCCAATTTCACGCTTCGCCTCCCCTCACTCCCTCACTCCTGCCCCCTCACTGCCCTTCCCTCACTCTCGTCGTACTTGGTGCCTTCGCCTCTGTCCTCCGCCTCGTCTATCATTCCTTTTTTATGTGCTGTGCTGTGCTGTGTTGCGCTGTTTCATTCCACTCCCCCTCTCTTACTTTTTTTTTTTTTTTTTTTGCTCTTTTCTTCTGGTTTGAGGGTGGCATGTGAAGGGGTGGTGGGGAGGGGGAGGATGGGGGAAGGGGGAGGAGGAGGGGGAGGGTAGTGCATGGTTTCTCTTCGTATTTCTTTGTTGTCTCCTCTCTTGTTTTGTGCCTGATCTGCTTTTTTTTCTTTTTTTCTCTCTCCATTTTTCTTGCTTTCGTCGTTGTCAGTTTCCATGGATTTGTGCGCTGGCTTCGTTCTTTCTTTTTTTTTTAGCTGTAGTTGTTGCTGTTGTTGTTATTTTGCTACTTTTTTATTCTTTCGTCGCAAATAGTGTCCATGGATTTCTAAGGGGTATTCATTTTCTGTATAAGTAGCTATTGTTGTTGTTGTTGTTGTTGCTGTTGTTGTTGGTGGTGTTGTTTCTGTTTTTGTTGTTGTTGTTGTTGTTGTTGTTGTTGTTGTTTTTGTGTTCAGGCGTGGGGTGGGTGACTTACTCCACTATTCTTGTTACCTTGTATTTCATTTATCGTTCATTCGTCTTCCTTTCCCTCTTTGTTGTCTTAAACCTCTTTGCTATAACTTCATTCAGGCGGATTGTGACTCTTATTTGTTTTGTTTTCTCCTACGCTTGGTGACCTCTGCTCCCGATGCCTTGCCTTTCACTGTACCTTCCTTCTCTTCTCTTTCTCCCTTCTTCTTTTACGATCTTAATCCTCATTAGAACTGCATTTAGATAGACCTTGACACATTTTTTTTCATCTCTGTGTATGTGAAAGTTATTGGTATATGTCGAATTTCAAGTACCTTTTTTTTCCATTATGTTTTATCTTACCATCTCAATCCTCTTCGTTCAAACTGCTTATCTTATCTTCCTTTTCTCCCTTCCTCTTTTACTATCTTAATCCTCTTCATTAGAACTGCATTTAGATAGACCTTGACACATTTTTTTTCATTCCTGTGTATGTGTAAGTTATTGGTATATATAAAATTTCAAGTACCTTTTCTTCTCCCATATGTTTTATCTTACCATCTCAATCCTCTTCGTTCAAACTGCTTATCTTATCTTCCTTTTCTCCCTTCCTCTTTTACTATCTTAATCCTCACATTTGAACTGCATTTAGATAGACCTTGACACATTTTTTTTCATCTCTGTGTATGTGAAAGTTACTGGTATATGTCGAATTTCAAGTACCTTTTTTTTTCCATTATTTTTTCTCTTACCATCTTAATCCTCTTCGTTCAAACTTCAGACGTATTATAATATTTTTTTTCCTTTGTTCCCATCGAATCCTTCCCTTTCCCCCATTCACGCGTCCCACACCCACTGGTCATGCCGCAGACCTCCACGCCAGACAAAGCGATTCGATTCTCCACGGAGGCTTCAGTAACGGAGGGAAAAAAGAGATAAATTATCGGATACATAGGAAAGAGGCGCGTCAAGGCCTATCTAAATTGAGCCTTTTTTTTCGGAAACACTGCGAGGCTTTTGTGGCGTCAGTGTTTCTCATTGACGCGGAGTGGAATGTGGATGCTAGAACTATCATCATCATCATCATCATCATCATCATTATTTCCATCATCATCATCATCACTACCATCAACATCATCATCATCATCATCATCATCCCTATTATCATCATTATCATCATCTTCATCACTATTATCATCATCATCATCATCCCCATTATTATCATTATCATTATCATCATCACTATTATCATTATCATCACCATCATCATCACCTTCAGCATGACAAAAATATAAGTGTGTAATGTTTTTTTTTATGCTTATTGTGGTGTAATAGCAGACACAACAGGAGAACCAGCCTTCGATACTCCAAATACACTACGTAAACAACAGTCTGTGGGGGATTTTGCAACACCACTATTAGAATGAGAACAAACCAGACCAAAGACAACCGCGTAATGTACTCTACTTATCCCACAATCGTAAAGGCAACACGAGAGGCACACAACATGGTATCCAGAAAGAAATATAAAGATCTCTCGGAAAACAACACAAAAAGAATCAGGAAACTAAGAAGAGTAGAGCTGATGAACTACTTGTGATACTCTAGTTAGCTATCGTACGTGTAATTGGGAAGGCAGGTAAGGTGAGGGCTGTGGTGTGAGAGGTAACAAGGCAAGATTATGGGAGTGGAGTAAGCTAACCTAACCATCGCTTCGTATGGCTCATCAAGCGGCGCAGTGTTAGTGAAGGCGTGTGTTAGGGAAGGTATATAGCAAAGAGATTCATGTAGGCAGGTGAGAGAACGTGTGTTGGTGCCATAGCTGTGCATGGTGTGAATGGGTGTGAATGTAAAGTAATATCTCTCATAATATAGCAAGGAAATATTGATATAAGCTGCATTTTTTTTTCTTTTACTACAAAGGAGACAGCTCAAGGGCACAAAAAGAGGAAACAATAATAAAAAAAAGCCCGCTACTCGCTGCTCCCAAAAAGAATCCAAAGAGATGCCCGAAAGAGAGGTCAATTTCGGGAGGAGAGGTGTCCATAGAAGTGTGCATAGATAACAAAGCAGAGTGAAGTGTTTAGGATGAGAAGTAAACGTACGTATGTGAAGGAAAGTATAATAAAGAGATGCATGGAGGGAGGTAAAGTGTGTGTGTGTGTGTGTGTGTGTGTGTGTGTGTGTGTGTGTGTGTGTGTGTGTGTGTGTGTGTGTGTGTGTGTGTGTGTGTGTGTGTGTGTGTGTGTGTGTGTGTGTGTTTATTTTCACGTTCGCTCAACCGTCACTGGCTCATCGGCAGGGGCAGGGTAACGGCAGAGTGTGTGTGCGTGTGTGTGTGTGTGTGTGTGTGTGTGTGTGTGTGTGTGTGTGTGTGTGTGTGTGAGACGAAAGCAAAGAGATATAACAGGAAGGTGAGGGAAGAGGTGTGATGGTTAACGCGGAAGAGCAAGGCCAGGGGTGTGTGTGAGTCTGTAGCCGGGAAGTGAGGGAAGGGGACTGATAGGTAACACAGGTAAACATAACAAGGGCTGGGTAGGAGTCTGTATATAGTAGGGAGTTGACGGAGGGTATGTGATGCGTAACGGAAGAGAGCAAGGTAAGGCTGGGTGTGAGTCTGTAGGTGCTTAACGCTTCGTCTAACTGCCCCTCGCTCATCGGCAGGGGCAGGAGTATCGGCAGGGCGTGTGAGAGAGGATAGCAGGGAAAGATGAGGTCAGGTAAGGGAACAAAGCAAGCAAAGGCAAAGTGGTGAGTGTGGTCTGTAGATAGCACTCATCGCTGACCTAAACTGCCCTCGCTCATAAAGATGAGGTCAGGTAAGGGGGTATGATGTGTAACGCAGGAAAGCAAGGCAAGGTGGGTGAGTGTGAGTCCGTAGGTAACACTCATCGCTGACCTAACTGCCCCTCGCTCATCGGCAGGGGCAGGAGTGGCGGCAGAGCGCGTGAAAGGGTAACACATGGGTAACACGGAGAGCAAAGCAAGGTGTGTGGGTGTGAGCCTGTAGGTAGCACTTATCGCTCGCCTAACTGCCCCTCGCTCATCGGCAGGGGCAGGGTAGTGGCGGCAGAGCGCACGTTTCCCACCCAGTTAGGGCCGCGAGTTGCCCAGATTAGCCAGAGCTCAATTTCATAGGAATGTTCATTAGAGCGTGAGTGGTGCCTGCTGATGGGAGCGGCGGCGGCAATAAACAGATTGACGGGTGACACGCCCAAATCGAATGTGGATTAACGTTTCGGTTTAGCTGTGCTGTAAATTATGTTTACACAGCAGTGCCGGCGTGCAGGGGGCGGGGGAGGGAGGGAGGGAGGGAGGAAGAGAGGGAGAGAGGGAAAGGGAGATGGAGGGGGATATAGTGTGTGTGTGTGTGTGTGTGTGTGTGTGTGTGTGTGTGTGTGTGTGTGTGTGTGTGTGTGTGTGTGTGAATGGGAATTTATTTGAAAGGGTTCAGGCAATTATGAATGCGCGCGTGAATTAATGTTTATATCTACATGGGTAAAATTACACACGAGTCTATAAAGCCCGGCGGTGCAAACTACTAATGATAATGTGTCGGGCGGCGTTAGTGTCACGGGCCGCGGCGTGATGGGCGCGCACGCTACTTTCACACTCGCTTTTCACTCTCGCACTCAACACGATGATGGCTGCAGCGGCCCCATAAACCTGATAACGCCCGTGCCTGCCTGCCTGCTGCCCCTGTTCCTCTGTGTCTGGGTGTATGTGTATGTGTCTGTGTGTCTGTGTGTCTCTGTATGTGTTCTTTATCTCTGCCTGTGTGTATGTGCCTGTGTGTTTCTTTTCTTCTTCTCCTGGGCCTGTTTCCATGTGTCTTTGCCTATATGTATCTGTCTGTGTGTTTCTGGCCCTGTGTCTGTGTATCTGTCTTCCTGTGTGTCTGTGTGTGTATGTGTCTGTGTTTCTGTCTCTATGTATGTTTCTGTGTGCATGTGTCTGTGTCTGTCTTTCTTTATGTGTGTGTGTGTTTGTCTGTGTGTGTGTGTGTGTGTGTGTGTGTGTGTGTGTGTGTGTGTGTGTGTGTGTGTGTGTGTGTGTGTGTGTGTTTTCCTGTGTGAGTTAGTTTGTCTGTTTTGAAGTCATCCTGGTTTTTTTTTCACTCATCTGCTTCTGATTTCGTTCTTTGTTTGTCTTTCTGTTCTCTGTCTTTGTTTGTTTTCATTCTCTCCTTCCCTTTCTCATTCACTCATTCACTCACTCACTCACTCATTCCCTCCATCCACCCACTCACCTCTCTATTCATTCATTTCACCCCATGCCTTCCTCCCTCCGCCTCCACCCCCAGCACTGCGTACCCCCTCACCCCGCACACCTCTCTCAGGAGTGATCACGCGTCGCTAATGCCCGGATCACACAGGATACGCACCTCGGGACTCGGCCAGATCTTTACAAATGTTCCGGCGCGCCAGTCAGTCTCCACTTGGCCCCCGCAGACAACTCACTCGCGCATCAGTAATAGTAATCCCCGCGGCTCAAGACCCGTCCATCAGTAGGTAATGTGTCACCTCGCCTAGGCATTCTCTCCGTCTCTCTACACCTGCGTCCCCGCCACCCGCTACCACCGCCGCCGCGTTCTCCGTTTCTCAACTTATATCTAACCATCCACATATTCTCCCGCCACCACCACCACCACCACCCCCGCCATAGCATAGGTCCAAAGCCTCAGAACCACGTATACAGGTGACTATAACCGATAATTTGCTGGGACATGTTAAATAGAATCCTCGAAAGGTGGTTTACAGATGCATTTAGGCCGACAAGAAGGAATGAGGCATGGAAGCATAGGTCTAGACACTAAAAAATGACTATAAGCTATATACGAAGGAGGTATATCAAATAGTATCTTGGAAATGAGGTTTGCAGATGCGTGTAGGCAGACAGTAAGGGATGAAGCAGAGGTGTGTGAGGAGAGACTCAGAGACGCCTACACAGCTAAATATGAAGGTTAGGTAGAGTTTGCCAAGGTACGTTAAGGAGAAAGCTGGAAAGGAGGTGTCAAGAGGTGTGTAGGCTGACAGGTGTGAGGCATAGTGTGGGTAATCTCAGAAAAGCGAGTAAATACATTAATAGGTAGATATGATAGTCAATTTGTTGGGGATTGTACACAGAAAACGGAGGAAAGTGCTATAAAGATGCGCATATATTGGTAGGTGAAAAGAGGAATTGTAAAGAGCAACGAATTGGTGTGTATCCTTTGGTAATAAAAATAAGCAATTTGTCCTTTGATTTACACCGTGTCTTGACTTTCTGTACTCATGTTCTTCCTTATTGTTGTTTTCTCTCCATAGGTCTTGAAAATAAGGCAAATATGAAAATGTATAAAAAAAAGTGATAAATGAAAACTATAAGAGAATAAGATTTTGAAGTGCATATAAATGATACAAAAAAAACATAAATAAATACACGTGGTCATCAGCAGTAGGGAAAAAAAAAACTATTGCGTTGAGAGGAAACTATAGTACTTTTTTATTCGTTGATTTTAGTCTATTACTACCATCGATACTTTTGTTCTAGGTGTTGTAAATGCTCTTGTTTAATCATCTACATACGCTCATCATTTTTTTTTTTTTTTTTTTACTGCCTCAGACTCACCTGGCGCCGCTCGTCCTAATCACCTTTAATCAATTCATCACTTTTACTCATCGTCCAGAAATTTATAGATGGTGGACAATTTCATCAATCCATCACGGGGGGGAGGGGAGAGAGAGAGAGAGACTCGCCTCCCTCACTTTGTCACTTGAGCCGTGAAATTGTGACATGTTCCGCCTTGTCGCCTTTTGCTTCCCTTTCTCTTCCTCGTCCTTCTTCTCCCTCCTTTTCTACTCCCTTTTCTCCTCTCATACGCCCTCTCTTCCTCGCTCCCTTCTCTCCTCTCTCCCGTCTCTTCCCTCCCTCTCTCCCTCCCTCCGATCCGTCTCTCTCTTTCTCTTCCTCGTTTTCTTCTCCCTCCTTTGCTATACTCCCTTTTCTCCTCTCATACGTCCTTCCTTCCTCTCTCCCTTTCTCTCCTTCCCTCCTTCTCTCCCTCACTCCGATCCGTCTCTCGTTTTTTCTTCTCCCTCCTTTTCTCTACTCCCTTTTCTCCTCTCCTACGCCCTTCCTTCCTCTCGCCTTTGTTACACGCTCCTCCTTTTCACTTTTTTTTCTCTTTTTTTCCCTCTCCTTTCTTTCTTTTACTCTTAATCTTCTTCCTCTTTCTCGTCGTTTTTCTTCCTCTTCTTCTTCTTATTTTTCTTCTTCTCTTTCTTATTCTTATTCTTATTGTTATTGTTCTTCTTCTTCTTCTTCTACTTATTATTATTATTATTATTATTATTATTATTATTATTATTATTATTATTATTATTATTATTATTATTATTGTTCTTTTTCTCCTCTTATTCCTCCTTCTCCTCCTCTTTCTACTCCTTCTCTTTCTTTTCCTCTCCCTCCTCTTCCTCCTAATCCTCCTCCTCTCCCTCTTCCTCCACATCCTCAATCTCCTCCGGGAGTGAGTGTGCGTGCATATGTGTGTGTGTGTGTGTGTGTGTGTGTGTGTGTCCCAACCCCCTCAAAGTTACCATCCCCTTTCTCCACTAAACTCCTTGCAGCGTGTTTCCGTAATTTTACAATTCAAAGGTTATCTTTGAAATACACATCTTCACTTCGAAATGGAACTCTACATCGCAGTGAAGGCCATCAAACAGGTCACCCTGAGAGCCACTCTCAAGGGCGCCTGGCTGGGCCTTATTGCCCTGCTCGGCTGCGCGGCGTGGAAGGCCGCAACCACCGCCTCGCGGGTGTGCGAGGTGGTGCAGGCGTGGGAGGACAAGGGCCTCCACGCCACCAACGTGTGGCGGGCGCGGGAGCTGCTGGCCCGCCAAAGGTGGCTTGGCCCCCTGCGCCCCAGTCCCCCTCTGGATCCCCTGAAGGCCTGCGGGCTGTTGCCGGGGGAGGCGTCGGCCTGCTGGTGGCGGCTGCTACTGCAGCCCCGCCAGGCAGAACGGCTCATTGGCTGCCTGGAGGAGCTGGTGTTCGAGGCCGAGAACGACCACAAGGCTTTCGGGGCCCGCCTGTGCTGGGGCGTCATCCTGGCGCTGGTGGTGCCTCTGGGCCTAGTGGCCGCGCGTCGCCTTGTCCGTCGCTGGGTGAAGAAAGTTAGTGGGCAACAGGAAAGCCCAAGCGACGACTGTTTTGTGGATGCCCCTGAAGCCGATGCCTGCGAGGCACTGGTAGATGATTGGGCAACCCCGGCAGCCGATGTGGATGAAACGGAAGAAACATGGACAACAGCGACAGAAGTTGTAGAAGAGTTGATGGTGAAGGAGGAAAGCAGGACCACGCCAGCAGACGATGAGTCTGTGACCGTAGAGTCAACTACACCTACAGTCTTATCATCCGCTGTAGAGGACTGTGTGGGATCTGAGGTGGTGAAAGATACTGAGGAAATGAATGTGTTGACCACTGAAGAGAATGTGGAGTGTGAGGAAGTAAAGGAAGAAGGCGGTGGCAAAGTGTACACAGAGGTGGAAAAAAAAGATGATAATGCAGATAACAAGGCCGCCGATGAAGCAGAGGAAGCGGCTGAAGTGTCGCCAGCTCCAGACGACTGTGTGCAGGACAAAGGGGTGAGCGTGGACCCCGAGAGTCTCGCGGGCCAAGAGCCGCAGAGCAGCACGCTGGCGGGTGAGGCGGCGCCCTCCAAGGGGAAGGCAGCCAGGAAAAAGAAAACGAAAAGGAAGCGCAAGAACCTTGGCCCCGCCGATGAGCTGAAGGCATCTGGTGACACACATGTCAAAGAGGAACACAAGACGGATGCCAAGACTGAGGTCAAGAAGAAGGAGGCGCCAAAGGATGAAGCCAAGGGAAAGGCGGTGCCAAAGGATGAGGTCATGGAAAAGGCCAACTCTGTGGTGAATAATATTACGATGAAAGTCACCAGGAGGAAAAAGAAGCCTGCCCCGGCCCAGCCCAAGGCAGCCCCTCCCAGCCCGCCCCTCCACAGCGTGCGGCAGTCCTGGCAAGAGGACGTGGTGACAGTGCGGCTGCCGGTGCCACCTGCCAGACGCAGGCACGTTATCGGCCCACGCGGGGACACAGTCCGGCAGCTGCGGCGGGACTACCCCGGCGTACACGTGGCGGTGCCGCTGCCAAAGGACGCCGACGCCCACGTAACATTCAGG
Source organism: Eriocheir sinensis (assembly GCF_024679095.1). Lineage (NCBI taxonomy): Eukaryota > Metazoa > Arthropoda > Malacostraca > Decapoda > Varunidae > Eriocheir > Eriocheir sinensis. The sequence continues at coordinate 11,289,812 of NC_066540.1, read as the reverse complement.
GGCCCCAAGAGCCAGGCGGCCGCCGCGTCGCGAGAAGTCGCCGCGCGCCTCCAGGTCATCGAGGCTCAGATTCGCGAGGCTGCACGGCTCCGCCAGCAGACCGTGGCCACGGCGGTGCTGGACGTGGCGCCCAACAGGCGGCGCCTCGTGGTGGGCCCCGGGGGCGAGGAGCTCCAGAAGCTGAAACAGCAGCACCCCGGCGTGAAGGTCTCCGTGCCGCCCGCCATCGACACTGAATCCTGCAGCGTGACCATCACGGGGCCGCCCGCCGAGGTGCGCGCCGTCCAGGCCAAGATGAAGAACCGCCTGGCAGCGCTCGAGCAGCAGCGGCAGCTCCTGAGGGCCCGCAGGCGGCGGCGACCCCGTGGAGCGGCTTCGGCGGCAGGGGCTTCCCCGGCCAAGGGTTGCTAATGTGTTAACGCCAGTGTCGCGTGTAGCAGCTGCGACAAGCTAGGAGTGTTTCAGGGTTTTCGCGGAGATTACATACTTACCTGTGTTTCTTACTTAATATCGGATCATTCAGTAAAGTCTTAATCTTATTGGTATTCTCATTATATTTTTACTTTTAATAACGACACTAAAATCTGCTTAACAACTCTCTCCTCGTGGATCTGAACTATTCCTCTTACACTGCAATACACTAAACTGTACTAGCATCAGAAGTCTCGGAAATTAGGTGGATTCACTGAGGAGAAAAGCAATACTAGCCAATACTATGCTCGGGTTCATGGCGAGGAACTTCGAATACAAGACGCCAGGGGTTGTGTTAACCTTGTACAAATCTCTGGTAAGGCCCCACCTGGATTATGCCGTGCAGTTCTGGTCTCCTAACTACAAGAAAGACATTAAATTACTCGAGAGAGTACAGCGACGCGCTACGAAAATAATACCATCATTGAGAACACAACCTAACGAAGAACAACTCAAGCGACTCAACCTTTTCACGTTGGAAAAGAGACGACTGCGGGGAGACATGATATAAGTCTTCAAGTACCTGAACAAGTTCAGCAATGTTGATCACTCCAAACTCTTCACGCTACAATCTAACCCGCGAACAAGAAACAACGGTAAAACAATTCAAGCCAAGCGATGCTTTACGGATATCGGCAGGAGTTATTTTTCGAACAGAGTCGTTCGCCACTGGAATAGCCTTCCTGCAGGAGTGGTTAGTGCGGAAACAATCAACTCCTTTAATAATATCATTGACCGTCACTTTTCTGCATCGGGAGTGAACTAAACGTATCCATAAGTACGTGCAGTAGTGCTTTAATCCTTCCCGCAAGCCACTCCTGTGGCTGACGGATTGATTAAATCTCTCAAAGCAGGCAGCCTCGCAATGAGCCAATAGGCTTTCTGCTGACTGCTCGTCCATGTTTCCATGTTTCCATGTTTCCTTCCTTCCCTCTCTCCGATCCGTCTTCCTTTCTCTTCCTCGCCCTTCTTCTCCCTCATTTCCTATACTCCCTTTTCTCCTCTCCTACGCCCTCCTTCCTTCTCTCCCTTCTCTTCCCACCTTCTCTCCTTTACTCCGATCAATCTCTCCCTTTCTCCTACTCGTAATTCTTCTCTCTCCTTTCCTTCTCCATTTTCTCCTATCCATTCTCTACCTTCCTTCCTTCTCCCCTTCCTTTGTCTCTCCCTTTCCCCAATCCCTCCCTCGCTTGCTTTCTCTTCCTGTTCTTCTTTCCCCTTCTCTCTTTTCATACTCCCTCCCTCTCCTCCCTTCCTTCCTCTTCTCCCTATTCCTTATCCCCCTCCCTCATTCCCTCCCTTTCTACTTTCTTTCCATTCTTTCTTTTCCGCTTTTTTCTCCATCTCGCCTTTTCTATCTCTCTCTTCCTCCCTCTCTCCCTCCCTCTTTTCTTCGCTCGTTCCTCTCCAACTTCCTTCAGTTCCCCTTCCTTCAATTCTATTCTATTATATTCTATCTATTCCTTCTATTCTATTCTTTATCCTATTGTCCTTTCATCCATTCTTCCCTTTTCCTTCCACTCCTCTCATCTTATTACCTTTTCTTAGTCTTCTTTTTCTCCCTTCTGTCAATCCTTCTCTCTCATTCTTCTTTATTCCCTTCTTTCCCTTTTGTTTCCTTCATACCCTCTTTTTTTTCCCTTCCCTACTCCCCTTCCTTCCATTCACTGTCCATTCCTCTCCCCTTCCTTCTCTCTCTCTCCCCCTTCCGCAGCTGTTCTCTTTCTTCTTTCCCTTTTCTCTTTTCACTCCCTTCCTCTTTTCTCTCTCCTTCACCCTTCCCTCCCCTTTCCTTCCTTTCCCATCCCTACCCTTCCTTCCCTTCCTTCCCTTCCCTTCCCCACCATTACCCCACCCTTCTCTTCCCCACCCTCTCCTCCCCTCCCTATCCCACCCTTCCCTACCCTTTCCTTCCCTCTCCCCCCTCACTTTAACACACTACAAGTTTACTACAACATTTGGGTAGCTCCCTGTTAAGTTGCCAAGTCGCCCCACCTGTCCGAACTTCCCACCAGGTAATACTTTTTTTCTCTCTCTTACCTTTCCCTCATTAATCAACTCGGGACTTTATGGCCAGGTGTGTTCTTTTTATTTATTTTTACCCCTCTTGTTTTTTTTTATTATTTCGTTGCCGGGGCGAGAGAAGAACGAAGGGATAACGCAAGCATTTATTACAGGTGATTAGGTAGGTGAAAAAAATAAAAAGTATGTTATGCGGACGTGTAATTAATGAATGAAATGGATTTGACTTGACTTACCAACACCACCACCACCACCACCACCACCACCGCCATCGCCGCCAATATATATACTTCATTTAGCTGCTACTATATTTTCTTTCTTTTATTTTCTAGTTGTTCTTTTTTTGTCTTTCTTTCATTTTCTTGTTTTTATGATCTTGCCGATTCGGTGGAAATTGTAACCTGAATAATGTTTTTTTTTTTTTTTTGGGGGGGAGGAGGGTTGTTTTGATGTGTTTGTGTGTGTGTGTGTGTGTGTGTGTGTGTGTGTGTGTGTTATTTTATTTTATCTTATCGTCTCTCTCTCTCTCTCTCTCTCTCTCTCTCTCTCTCTCTCTCTCTCTCTCTCTCTCTCTCTCTCTCTCTCCTCCCTACGAGTGAGGAAGTGGACCCACACCTTGGATCAATATAGCTGTAATTAGCCGGAGAGAGAGAGCGAGAGAGAGAGAGAGAGAGAGAGAGAGAGAGAGAGTTTTATTTGAATCAGGGAGTGGCGAGGATTTGTACCGAGTTCGCCGAGAATTGACTTGATTTTCACCGAAGATTTATTGAGAGTTCGCGGGAGGGGGAGCCAGAGGAGGAGGAGGGCGAGGGCAAGGAAGGGGGGGGGGCGAGGACGAGAACGAGGGTGTGAGAAGAAGAGGAGGAGGAGGAGGAGGAGGAATAGCATGGTCGCGTGGAGTACAATGGCGATGTGACGGAGCTCCATTTTTTTTTTTTTTTTTATGAATGGTTTTATAAAGTTACGTTAGAGGAGTAAATGATTTTAAAGACTTGTATATTTAGAGTCTTTGTAACTATTAAACGGCCTGCAAGTATCTATTTTAACGGCTTGGAAGTATCTATCTTACCTATTTCTCTCTCTCTCTCTCTCTCTCTCTCTCAATCACAGCCACTTAAACCCTTTCTTTCCTCAAGCAGCACAGAATTATTGTTAACACTCATACACCAACACCATTTCGACAGTCGCTCTTTGATAGTCCATTCCTGTATTTATCTTTAACCTCCTTCTATAGCCTTTACTTTATCTTGCTCGGGGCTACTAAGGACTGTAAGTGATTGGGTTCCTTTTGTCCAACGCGCTTTGCTCTCAGGGGGTGACATTTTGCACTTTACATGGCTTTGAAATCCTCTATATTTTTCTCTCCTTCACGATTGTTCTGCAAATGGAAATCACTCTTTCTCTCTCAAGGGCGTGGTGGTCTAGTGGCTTAGAGCGTCAACAAAGGAAGAAGTGGTCAAGGGGAGGTGGTTCGAACCCCAGTCCCACCTCGAGACGTTGGGAAGGGCATTCGATCTCACGCACCAAGTTCTAATTCCATAGTAGCAACCTTATAAATATGAACAAAAGTAAAAGCAGTCATGACAAATACCTCTCTCTCTCTCTCTCTCTCTCTCTCTCTCTCTCTCTCTCTCTCTCTCTCAGCGCCATGATTTCGCCTAATTTTTCTTGCTTTCTTCTCCTAACGGGGCCGCGTCTTAAGTCGTCGCCCCAAGAAAGAATCGCGGGTGAATGGAATCGCTTGGCCGGGAAGGTGAGCGGGGAGCGGTATGGTGATTAAGACGTGACTTATGACTCTACTTAAGAACTCTGCTGACGTGTGACTCTTAGAGAAAGGAAGGAGAGAAGGAGGAAAGGAGGGAGGGAGGAGAGGCGGGGTTGGGAATGTAGCGGTAGAGAGGGGCGAAGGTATAGATAGATGGTGGTTGTGGTGGTGATGGTTTTGTAAGATGTAGTGGTGATGATGGTAGAGATGGTAAGTAGTGGTAGTAGAGGGTATGCTTGTGATATAATTGTAGTGACTGTAGTGTAGTAGTGGTGATGGGGTGGTAGTGGTGTCTGGTGTTAGTTATTTTATGGTACTGGTGGTGAGAAGATAATGGGTGTGGAGTGTTAGGGGTGATGGTGGTAATGATGGTGGTGGTGGTGGTGGTGCTGGTGGTCCTGGTGGTGCTGGTGGTCCTGGTGGTGGTGGTGGTGCTGGTGGTCGTTGTAAATAGATTTTGTTCAAGTTAATCAAAACGCAGCAGATGTATGTGAAAAGCATGTCTTCAATAGAGGTATTATATTCGTTAGGGGAGCAGGTGTTATAGAGACAGGTGTGAGGTTATTGCCAGCACATATACGCACTCTATTGTCTGTCGTAACTCTCTCTCTCTCTCTCTCTCATACACACCCAAACTTATTCCCATAACTCGTCTGCACCTCTAGTCATGTTTCCACCAGTTCCCTTCCCTTTCCTCCCTCTCTCCCACCCTCCCCTGCCCTCCCCGCCTCTCCCCACCCATCACACACACGCCCCTGCTACTTGTAATCCTCTCTTAACGCTGAATGGCCTGTAAGTTGTCGTAGGGCGGCAGGCGGGGGAAGAGCCGTCCTTCTACCCAGACTTGTCCAAACAAACACGGTAACCTGACCCAACCCATCCCAGCCAGCCAGTCAGCCAGTCTCCCTTCCCTCTCCCTCTCCTCACCTCACCTTCCCCCTTTATCCTCCTCCTCCTCCTCCCCCTCCTGGCTCTCCTCATCTCCGACTCTCTTCTCTTCCTCTTCCCCTCCTCCTCCCTCCTTTTCTTACTTTAGTAGGGCCAAATAGGTAGAGATTTAAAGGAGGGAGGCAGTGGTAAGGAAGTGATATGCAATGAAAGTAATCTGTCAGAGAGAGAGAGAGAGAGAGAGAGAGAGAGAGAGAGAGAGAGAGAGAGAGAGAGAGAGAGAGAGAGAGAGAGAGAGAGATGATGTGATGGAGGGCGGGAGAAAGGGGAAAAAACATAGGGAGGAAGGAAGAGGGAGGAAAAAAAGGAGTGAGAGGGTGGGAGGAAAAGAGGAAACAAAGAAAGGACGCAGCAAACACATTAATAGATACAAATAACACGCACACACACACACACACACACACACACACACACACACACACACACACACACACACACACTCAAACAGAGAGAGAGAGAGAGAGAGAGAGAGAGAGAGAGAGAGAGACCCACCCAGGCAGTCTATGAAGCAGTAAGGAGTGGATCATTATTGAGAAACAAAGAGAGGAGGAGCCGTTAGGGAAAGGGAGAGAGAGGAACAAAGCGAAGAGGCAATAAGAGGAGTGAGGATATTGGCTCCGATTAGGGAAGGCGCGAGGGAAGGAGCAAGTACCTCGTCAGTCGGGAACCAATGGAAGGGGAGAGAGAGGAAGAGGGAAGGAGCGAGCGAGAGGGAGGGCGAAAGAGAGCGAAGATTAGGGATAAAGCGTAACAGGGAGAATAAATTTTGCAGCGGAGATGAAAGGAGTGGGAGAGTGTGACGCTAATGTGTGTACAGTGAGAACTGGAGATAAAGAGAAAGGGAGAGGGAGCGCGAGACAGAGAGGTACAGATAAGAGGGAGAACAAGGAAAATGAGTGAGCGGGCGAGCGGGCGGGCGCGACTTCCAAAAACCAAGTGCAGTTTAAACCAATAAAGATAAAGGGAGACGGAAAAAAAGAGGGAAGCAGAGCGAATCAAAAGAAGGATAAAAAGGAGACGATAAAATGGCACTAGAGGACGGTAATGATGCAAGAGCACGAGGTAGAAGGAGAAAAAATACAGAAACAAGAAAAACTGAAATAAAAAGATAGGAAGGACTTAAGTAAATTAGGGTACGGAGTAATTTTGTAATAATGATGATAATAATAACAATGATGGTAGTAGTAGTAGTAGTAGTAGTAGTAGTGGTAGTAGCAAGGGAGTCAGTCAGGCAGTCAGTCAGTCAGCACATTGGCTAAAGAACATTGACTGAACGCGCTGACGGAGCAGAAGAGAACGGGAGGAAGGTCTTGTGTGTGTGTGTGTGTGTGTGTGTGTGTGTGTGTGTGTGTGTGTGTGTGTGTAAGGCTTTGGGCGTCTGTGCCTCTCATCGATCCAGCCGCCGCGTCGCGATGGTGCTCTCTCTCTCTCTCTCTCTCTCTCTCTCTCTCTCTCTCTCTCTCTCTCTCTCTCTCTCTCTCTCTCTCTCTCTCACCTCGGCATTCTCTAACTTCCCGTCCTTTCCTTCATCAAGAGACGCACTCCAAAGTTTGCTAAGTGACTCCTTCCAAAGTCCCGCTGAAGAAAACGATTTGCGCTTCCGTTTTCTGTTTGCTTTTCCGTCGTTCTTTCCTTCCTTCCCTCCTTCCTTCCTTCCGTTTACCTCTACTCTCCTTTCTCTTATATGTAAACCTTAGTAACTTAGGCGTCTGTTTACATTGATGCCCTTAAGTCGAGGTTATGTTGATGTAAGTTATTTTGATTTTTCTGCCTTTCTATTTTGTTCCTTCTGTTCTTTATTGTCACGATTCTCATTTTACTACTGCAGGTCTGTCATGGCTTGGAAGACCCCGCCAACTGTACCTCTCTCTCTCTGTCTCTCCTCACGACGGTTTATATGTGTGGAAAGGACAGAACACAAACTAACGAGGAAATGAAGATTGTTAAAGCGCAGAAAGAGAAAGGAAGAGGAGGATATTGAAGTAGAGGTAAGTTAGAATAAAAAAAGACAAATATAAATGTTGAAAGTAGAAGGAAATTCGTAAATGTGCGGCGAAGACAGGGAAAGAGGCAACGAGAGGAGAAGAGAAGAGGGGAGAGGACGTGAATAGAGAGGAAACACAAGTAGATAGAAGGAAAACGATGGTAGCACTGAAAAGGGGAGAGGAAGGAAGAACAAGGAGGAAGGGAGAGCAAACAGGAACAGAGGTTAAGTAGAGGGGAAGGCTACTCAGGAAGAGGGAGATAGTACATAGAGAGGAAGGAAGAGCGGATAAAACTGAAGCAAGAAAGAGATAATGGTCTTGAGGAAGGGAAGAAGAGGAGGAGGTACACGCGTAGAAAGGAATAATAGTCGATGGAAACTCAGGTGAACAGGAGGATAAGGTTATTGGTACTGAGAAAAGGGAAGAGGAGCGGCTTGGTTAAGGAAAGGAGTTTTAAGTATATAGAGGAATAAGACACAGAAGAGAGATAAAAACAGAAGTAGAGATAAAAACGAGCTGAAAATGAAAGAATAACTGTCATCAAGAAAAGAATTGAAAGGAACTATAGAGATCATTGGATGGAAGTAAGGGAAAAGAAATAATCATAGAGAAAGAAGAGAACTGAATAGGAGTAGACAATGGAGACAAACAGAAAACAGAAGAATAAGGAAAAAATGTAGTAAATTAAAATAAGGAGAAAAAAGAAACTGGACAAAAGGAATAGATAATTGAGACAAACAAAAAAATAACAGAGAAGGAAAACAAGAAGAAAAGATGTAATTCGGTACGGAAGCAAAGGATAACAAAACAGAAGAGAAGAGAAGGAGGAATTTGGCGTATATGAAATGAAGACAGAGGAAGAAGAGCGGGGGGGGGGGGGGGTATAGGAGGAGAAGGGTGCCGAAGGAGGAGGAGGACGGCAACGCTTGCAAGACACTGTTCCACCGCCTTTAGATATTAATTAATTGGCGTTATTGACTGCTAACGAATTAAGGTTATTAGGGAAGACGGAGGGCGGTCATTTCCGGGCCCAGACACCGCGCAGCCAATTCCGGGGTGGCGGCGAGGCTCAGACGAGGCCATTGAGGGCGAATTATACACGTACACGACGCGTTATGGCGCTGGGCCGCTCTTATCAGCTGCTGAGAGAGAGAGAGAGAGAGAGAGAGAGAGAGAGAGAGAGAGAGAGAGAGAGAGAGGCTGAGACTGCCCTTTCCTACTCTGGATAACCCTTTTTTAACACACACACACACACACACACACACACAAAGCCTCGTTTCCACTCCTCTTTCCTTGCCATAACCACACCCTCACGCCCGACCAAGAGGAGGAGGAGGAGGCGGAGGAGAAGGAGGAGGAGGAGGAGGAGGAGGAGGAGTAAGTCACTGTTTAACTTTGTCCATCTAAGTTCCGTTGCCCTGAGACGAATTACACTAATCAGGGTACGACCGATAATTATACCCGATGCTGATACAAGGGGGGGGGAGAGAGAGAGAGAGAGAGAGAGAGAGAGAGGAGCGGGTGGGGGGGGGGGGGTACAGACGTTGCCGAGGCCCCCCAACCGCCAGATATACGAGGAAATAACTCATAAATAAGACAAAACAAAATAACACGGCGCCAAGAGAGGCCGCGACGCTGACTGAACGCTACACTCCCTCCTGCTGACTCTGACTCTGACTCTCTCTCTCTCTCTCTCAAGATACTGTATACACGTTTTTTTTCCTTAACATTGCAATACGTCGAGAGGAAAGTTTACAATTTCCGCTTGATTAAGGTTGTTATGTTAATACGCAAAATAAACGTTGGAAAGAAGGAAATAATGCGAAAAACAATAGATTAGAACCTGAAGAAGAGAAGGAAAAAGTGACGAAATGGGTGGACAGAAGAAGGTTGATGCTGACGAAGGTGAAGGAGCAAGAAAAAGAGGAAAAGCAGCGACATTGAAAAAAAAGCACAAAAATAAAGATAAAAGCTGAGCAGGTTATGGAAAGAAACAAAAAAGGTGAGAGGTCGATACCCAAATAGATGCTAAAAAGTTTCCCCACACTTGTACGTTTGTTAGTATGTATTAGTTAACCCGGTAGCTGCAGGGATCATGTTTCTTAAAGGCCCCTCTAAGCGAGAAAAATTAGAAAAAATCATCATCACTCACGTAAACCATTTCATAATATATATCAACGCATTTGTGATCAATTTATGCATCATCTATTTTGGGGGGTTTGTATCATGGCAAAAATTTGGCCCGTCACTGGTACACGGTAAAGCCACAAATTTGACCCGTCGCTGCTACCGGGTTAAGGTGACGTGTTACTTGATAGTGCGTTTGCGAGTGAAGCCACGGGAATGGTCAGTAGTAACGAGTTTATTGACAATGATGATTAAAATGAAGAAATGATGAATTGCGTTACTAATGAGACCAAACACTTCTATAAGGATTCCTGTACAAGGCTGTCGTGCTGAAATGCGAATGAAATAATCTTTGGAGAGCCACGGGAATGATCAGTAGTAACGAGTTTATTGACAATGATGATTAAAATGAAGAAAATAAATTGCGTTACTAATGAGATCAAACACTTCTATAAGGATTCCTGTACAAGGCTGTCATGCTGAAATGCGAATGAAATAATCTTTGGAGAGCCACGGGAATGGTCAGTAGTAACGAGTTTATTGCCGATGATTATAAAAAAAAAGATGAATTGCGTTACTAATGAGATCAAACACTCCTATAAGGATTCCTGCACAAGGCTGTTATACTGAAATGTGAATGAAGTAAACTTTGGAGAGCAGCAAAGTGGACAGGAGGAAAAAAAAGTAAATTAGAGGATCAATCACAACGAAAGGAAAATAGAAGTGTGATAATGATTGAAAAAATAGAGAAAATTGGAAACATCAAAGAAATGAAAGTAAAAAGGAAGACAAACAAGTATTTCTAGAGTGATTTGAAACTGAGGGTAAGAAAAATGTTGCCCCTGGGTGAAAAAAGAAATAAAGAAACGGAAAACAAGAATAGGAGTTATAATGCAATAAATAATACAAAGAAAAAAGAAGCAACAAAGACAACGCCGAAAATATAACCAAAAAAAAGCAAGAAAATATCATAGGAAATATTTTAAATGATGAAAGTGGGAGGAAAAATTGAATGAAGAAAAGGGGAAAAAGAGAAAGGAAGAAAATTCAGATGAGCCGGTTGTGGAGGAGAAAAAAAATATAAAGGAAAGGAAGGAGAAGGAAAAGGAGGATACTGAAGAACAAGAAACAGAGAAGCAGGGACCCGAAAATGAAGGGGCGGAGCAAGAAAAAGGAGAAAGAAAAGGAGGAAGAAGAGGAGGAGGGGTCAGGCTGCTGGAGAATCAGGACAAGAAAATGAAGGAGTAAGAGGAAGGAAGAGGAAGGAAAAAATGAGAACGAAAAGAAGGAGGAGGAGGAGGAGGAGGAGGAGGAGGAGGAGGAGTCAGGTTGTTGGAGAAGCGGAGACAAGAAAGTGGAGGAGTAAAAGGAAGGAAGAGGAGAGAAGAAAATGAAAAGGAAGAAGAAGGGAAGGAGGACTCGGGTTGCTGGAAAGGGTTAAAGGAAGAGTAAGGAAGAAAATGAAGAGGAAGAAGAAGGGAAGGAGGACTCGGGTTGTTGGAAAGGGTAGAAGGAAGGAAGAGGAGAGAAGAAAATGAAAAGGGAGATGAAAGGAAGGACTCTGGTTGCTGGAAAGGGTTAAAGAGAAGGAAGAGTAAGGAAGAAAATAAAGAGGAAGTGGAGAGGAAGGAAGAGGAGGGAGAGTCAGGCTGCCGGCGGTGGTGGAGGTCCGTGCAGGTCGCCACCAATCAGGGTTAATGCGTGGATGCACACCTTCTCACCAACAATTATATAATAAAAGTATTAAGTATTCAGCGGGAGGCGTGCCCAGCCAGACACACACAGCTGCTGCCCTGCCGTTCCCTTCCTCCTCCTCCTCTCATCTCCCCCTTCTTCCCCCTTTTCCTCCTCCTGCAACTTCTCATTCTCCTCCTCTTGCTCTGTGTTTCGTCTTTCCTCTTCTACAACTGTTTTTTCTCTACCTTCCTCTCTCTTCCTCCTTCTCTTCATCATCCTTCTCCTCTTCTTCCTTTTCCTTCTCCTCCTTTTCTTTTCTCCCCTCTCTTCCCCTATTCTGCACCACCTCCAGACCCTCCTTTCGTCTTCTGCAACTGCCTCTACTTTCTTCCGTCTTGTTATCATTATCCTTTTCTTCCTCTTCCTTTTCCGTTTTGTTCTCCTGCTGCTAGTGCTCCTGCCCTCTTCTTCCCTCTAGTCTCTCCTACCCCACCTCAAGCTCCTCCATCTCCTCCTCCATCATAACCCCTCCTGGTGTAAGAGCCCATATTCCCTCTTCTCCTCTATTTTTTCCCGTTCCTCTTATTTCTCCTTATCTCTCCTCTCAGTAAAGGCGACGATGAAAAACGAATTGCGCATGAAGCCAAATCTAACCCAAGACTGTTTTTGACATACAACAGAAAGAGAAAGTTAGAAACGATATTGGTCCCGTGACAGATGAGATCGGTTTGCTAGCTCATGAAAGTATACACATGGCCACAATCCTGAACAGTAACTACACGTCATGGCCAAAAACACACACGGAGTCCGTCCCCGAGAATCCTGTTCCGCCAAGGGGGGATCACACACCCAGGTATTACGACCATATGCGATCATGGTGTAAAAAAAGTATCTGGGCAAACTCGACACTAACAAGTCAGCAGGACCCAACATATCGGCGCGGTTATTGAGAAAAACTTTAGCAGCAAATACTTCAGGCATTTACTATCATACGGGCATTACAATTGAACGAGGTCCCTGAAGACTGGAAACTGGCGAACGTAACAGCGATTTTCAAAAACGGAGATAAGAGCTTTGTCTTAACCCGTCCGCTGCGATTGGCACGGATTTGTCTTTCACTTGTAGCCTGGTACCATTATATTCCCATGTCTTTCTCTGCCTTTGTGGTGGATAGTGGAGTGTTTCCCATGTGGTACTGGTATGCTGGATATCCCCTCCCAAGGTGCATGACTACATTTTTCTTCATTGAATTTTAGCAGCTACTTTTTGTTCTATTCCCGTAAATTGGTGATGTCTTCTTGTAGGAAATCCGCAGTCAAGGGGTTAAATTACGGGGCTATTAGCTTGACACTTCATTGGCAGGCAAAGTTCTTGAGAAAATTATTAGTGACAAACTCATCAGGTTTCTAGACGCCCCCAGTCACTAGGAAGCACCGCAGGGGGAAGTGCTCAGAACGGACTTTAATCCTTCAACGTCCTCACTACGGTCGATTGTGAAATCATCCTAAAGGAATTCGACCGGACGTTCAAAAGGGTTGGCAAAGGATCCAGAAACCGTAACCATATGACATACAACAGGTCGTTCATTAGGAATTAGATCTTAGGGTCACTATCAGTTGTCATTTTCCTAAACCACCTCTTCCTTCTCTTACTCTCACTTTCCCTTTACCTCTTCCTCTTCCTCTGTCTCCTCCTCTTCCTTCCTTCGCTTCCTCCGCCTCCGCCTTTTCCAGCTCACACGCGCTTTTGGGGTTCCAGGAAAGGGTCTGTGCAGGACTTTGCCCATTAAGCACTTGTTTCATACTCAGGTCGTGTGTGTGTGTGTGTGTGTGTGTGTGTGTGTGTGTGTGTGTGTGTGTGTGTGTGTGTGTGTGTGTGTGTATGTGTCCAAGCAGTGCAGGGCCGCAAAAAATACATGTGCGCGCCATATATGAATATTTATCTTCGGCTCCGTGTACGTACTCTTGTGTATAATAAATCCCCAAACTGGAGGAGGAGAAGGAGGAGGAGGAGGAGGAGGAGGAGGAGGAGGAGGAGGAGAAAAGAAGAACACGGAAACATAGAAAAGCCGGCAACATAAAACCTTTTAACTTATAACGAGTATGCCGGCTTTAGTGACTTATTCCGTACTTTAGGCGTTTCAATGGCCTAAGGAGCAGATAGAATTACTGGCTGTACATGCGCGAGAGCGGTCCTTTCACACCCGTCGCGACAAAGTAACGATCAATGCGTTTCCACACTGATCATTCTTGCAGGAAGGTTGTTGCAGTGGCGGGTACCTCACTTACAGAAGAAAAAAATCTTGGCGATGTCTGAATGGGTTGTGATGATGGTAGTGTTTTTTTATGGTGATGTGATTGAATGTGATAAATGATAGGTAGAATGAAGGTTTCAGTTACTTAGAGATGACTGTAATTATAATATATGTCCATAGTCCATTTAATTGCTGAAGAGGAGGAGGAGGAGGAGGAGGAGGAGGTAGAGGAGGAGGAGGGGATGTTGTGACTGGTGATGTAAATGGTTCAAAGAGATGTTGGTGTGTCCTTAAGAGTCTGGAGGTGGAAGAGGAGGAGGAGGAAGAGGAAGAAGAGGAGGAGGGGGAGGATGAACTGTATACATGGTCGCTTCACCAAATATAAATTATCGGCCAATCATCTAGTAAACCCAGGCAGGTGTAGGTGTAACTAAAAAAAAACAAATAAGAAAATTAATGATAAACATGTGACAGTGAAAAATTAGGCGTAAGAATATGACTTGAGCACACCAGAATCAAACAGAAGTCAGGCAGAATGGTATGAAATGTCCACGCAAGAGAGAAAAGACAGGTATGGAACAGGACTGGCAGTAAAAGGAGGTACAGCAGCACGGAATAACCTTGTCAGAGAGGAAAGGCAGAGTGTGATGTGGCAAGACCTGATAGCAAAGGAGTGAAATAGAGGAAAGATTGGGTACCTCGGATTAATCTTGTGTGTGAGAACAGAAAAAAGAGTTGATGAAAATATACCAGATAACGAAAAATTAAAGTTTGATGTGGCAAGACCTGATAGCAAAGAAGTGAAATAGAGGAAAGATTGGGTACCTCGGATTAATCTTGTGTGTAAGGACAGAAAAAAAATAGCTGATAAAAATATACTAGATAACGAATAAGTTAATGAAAAGCTTAAGGGCAAGATATATAGGGAAGACAGGAGGGAGGTAGTAGTGATGGGGGTACCTATCTCAAGGGAAGCGCTGGGGTTAGAAATGCTGGAACAGGGAGGAAGCATATTGTGATGGTGTTGGTCTGTGGGTCATAGTTCACGTTCCGGAAAGCCTGATTTAGAAGAGTTTATCTCGTTCCTCTTTTTTTTTTTTTTCGTTTCTCTTCGTGATTTGTTTTGTCTTATTTGAGTTATAGTAATGTCTGAGTGTCTGTCTGTCCGTCTGTCTGTCCGTCTGTCTGTTTCTCTCTTTTCTCTCTCTCTCTCTCTCTCTCTCTCTCTCTCTCTCTCTCTCTCTCTCTCTCTCTCTCTCTCTCTCTCTCTCTCTCTCTCTCTCTCTCTCTCTCTCTCTCACACACACACACACACACACACACACACACACATACACACACCTTACCCCACGTTTTCTCTCCCTCACCTCTCCTGCACGGCCTCAACTTAACCCCCGCACCCTCCCCTCTTTCACACTCCCCCTACACCCCCCCTACACACACTCCCCCCTACACACACACTCCCTTACACACACACTCCCTTACACACACACTCCCCTACGCCTCCTACATCTCCCTCACATCCCCCTACACATACTCACCCCCTAACCCCTCACTGCACACACTCCCTTCTACACACACTCAGGCGGCAGCATCAGCAGCTCGTAGGGAGGAGGAGGAGGAGGAGGATGGAGGGAAGGCTATATTATGCTAATGTGTTTAGATTCTACAATATATATATCATCCATCAAGCGAGGATCAGGCCGCCCGCAGTCTGACCGCAGCTCCGCCCGCACCTCTGTTATTTTGGCGCCCCGATTGAAGATTGTGCTCCCTCGATCACCCCTAATGCCTGTACTCGGGCGCGCGTATATGCTCAGGCGGTCATTTGTGATTCGTTCTGCACGTCGCTCTTTGGCGGGAAGGAGAACGAGGATGGAGGAGGGGGAGGAGGAGGGGGAGGAGAGGGAAGGGGGGAAGAGCAGATGGAAGAGGAAGGGGAGAAGGAGGGGTAGAGTGAGCTCACGAGGACAAGAAAGACTAGGAGGAGATGGAGAAGAAGGAGGAATGATGATAATGATGATAGAAATAATGATATAAATAATGATAATTTTGATAATAATGAGAAGAGAAGAAGGAGAAGAAGAAGAAGAAGAAGAAGAAGAAGAAGGAAAAGAAGAAGAAGAAGAAGAAGAAAAAGAAGAAGAGGAAGAGATGATGATAATGTTGATGACTGTGATGATAAATAGGAGAAAATGTATTAGAAGATAATCAAGAAAAAGAAGAAAAAAAAGAAGGAAAGGATAAGGATGAAAAATTAGAGAAAACGAGGATGAAAGAAGAAAACAAGAACAGGAACAAGAAAACAGGAATAAAAAATAGGAGGAGGAGAGGAAAGTGTTGAAGAGGACATAATATTTAGCAAGTCAGTGAATGTGAAGCCGCATAAGAGAAGATGGCGCCACTATAAACACCTGCCTGCGCCAATATGGGCTGGGTCCGACTACCATCTAGGCCCCTCAAGCAAGCCTACTGGCGCTATAGACATAGACATAAAAAAAAAAAGACAGCAAATATTGGATGTGATGATTTATACCTGCATCACACCACACCACACCACAAAGCACAGCACACCACACCACACCACACCACACCACACCACACCACACCACACCACATCACACCACACCACACCACACCACACCACACCACACCACACCACACCACACCACATCACACCACACCACACCACACCACACCACATCACACCACACCACACCACACCACACCACAAAGCACAACACACACACAACGTTACTTCACACTCCAGTCTTTCTCTTCCACCCGAACACCAACATCAGTTCACCTGGGTCCTTATTTCTCTACTCTCGAAAAGAAACAACTAGGGAAGATATGGTATAGGTCTTCAAGTTCAATCGGCAATGTCAATCACTCCAAGAAGAAGGGTTTTTATTATTTTATTCAGAAAACCCCGATGCCTGAAAATAGTGGTCCATCAATTCATTTAAGACGCGATGCAATGTAGTTATGTTTTTTTTAACCCTTTTCTCTAACATGCCTTCATAATTTCCTTCTTCTTCTTCTTCTTTTTCTTCTTCTTTTTCTTCCTTTTCTTCTTTTACTTTTTCTTCTTCTTCTAATTTTTCTTCGTCTTCTAATTTTTCTTCTTCTTCTTCTTCTTCTTCATCTCCTCCTCCTCCTCCTCCTCCTCCTCCTCCTCCTCCTCCTCCCCCTGTAGTTTCCTTCTTCTTCTTCTTCTTCTTCTTCTCCTCCTCCTCCTCCTCCTCCTCCTCCTCCTCCTCCTCCTCCTCCTCCTCCTCCTCCTCCTCCTGTTTGGACACACGTGCATGATTTCACTGGAAACTTTTCATGGGCTGTTAACTTCGATGCAAAGCCGTTTTTGTCCATTACTTGCGCCTTCCCTTGTTGCCTTCCTTCCCTCCTTCCCTCTCCCTTCCGTCTTTTCCTCTCCTTCCTTCCCCTTTATTTCTTCCTCTCCTTCACTCCTTCCCTTTGTTTTCTTTTGCCTTCCCCTCTTCATCTTTTTCTCTCCTTCACCCCTTCTCTCCATTCTGTGAGCCTTCTTCTTCCCTCTCTTTGTTTCTTCTTTCCCTTCTTTCCCTCCTTATTTCTTCAACTTCCCTTTTCTTTATCCCCTTCCTTCTTTCTCTCTCCCCTGCCTCTCTCTCACCTTTTGTTTTCCATTATGTCCTTCCCTTATCTTCTCTTCTCTCTACTTCTTTCTTTCCTTCATTCCCTCCCTTTGTCTCCTTCATCTTTTCCTCTCCTCTTCAAGCCTCCATTTCTCTCTGCCTCTAACTCCTTTTCTCCATTCTGTCTCTCCCTTTTCTTCTTTCCTCTCTATTTCTTCCTTTCCTTCATTTCTTCCTTTTATTTTCTTTAGCCCTCTCCCCTTCATCTCTTCTTCTCCTCAGACCTCCTCCTCCTCCTCCTCCTCCTTCTCTCCATTTTGTTTTTCCTTCCTCCCTCTCCTTAATTTCTTTCTTTCCTTCATTCCTCCCTATTGTTTCCTTTTCTCCTCCAGTCTTTATCTCTCTCTTCTCTTCAATCCTCTCTCTGTCTCTCCCTTATCCCTTCTCTCCATTCTTGTCTTTTCCCTCTTCTCCCTTCCCTTTTATTTCCTACTTTCGTTGTTCCATCCTTTTGTTTCCTTTCGCCCTCACCTCATCGGCTATTCTTCCCTTTCTTCCATTATTCCTTTCCTTCCGTCTTCTCTCCCCTTCATCCTTTCTTTTCCTTCTTTTCTCCATTACTTCCTTTACCTCCCTCCCTTCACCCCTTCTCTTCTCTCTTCCTCTTTATTTCTTTCATTTCTTTCCTTTCATTCTCTTCCTTTACCTCCTCGTCCTCGCTCTTTTACCTACCCCCCCCCCCTCTCTCTCTCTCTCTCTCTCTCTCTCTCTCTCTCTCTCTCTCTCTCTCTCTCTCAGCAGGTCGTTAGAAAGGTGAACTTGATGCTGTTGTGGTTGTGAAGGCTGATGGTTGTTGCAGCCGCGGAGGAGGAGGAGGAGGAGGAGGAGGAGGAGGAGGAGGAGGAGGAGAAGCGAAGAAAGGCGTATAGGAAGAGCAGAAAGAGGAAGACCAAACCTTGAGGAGGAAGAGGAGGAAAAGAGCGAAACATTGAATATAGAGGCAAGGAGAAGGAGGAGGAGGAGAAAGGAAGGGAAGAAGAAGAAGAATTAAGCAAGAGAGGAGGAATGAAGGAAATAGAGGAAAGAACAGATAAAAGGAAATAAAGACAGGCAGATAGAGAGGAGTGTAAAAAAAAATAGGAACGTTGACCAAAATAAATTAAAAAAAGGAAGTGAGAGGGAAAGTCTGCAATGCCATAGAGTAGGAAGGAAAACCAAAAGGAAAGAAATTAAGTCTGTATGCGATATGGCGGTCATTGATTTTTTTTTCGTGTGTGTGTGTGTGTGTGTGTGTGTGTTTCATAGATCAGTAGCCTGCAGGTGGAGCATTGAATAGTCTCAGGACACGAATTATAGCCACTGTAAGAGAGATTTTTGCGTTTGACTTCCCTATTAAGTTTTGCAGGTATATTTAAACTACCTTTTTCCAGTTAAGAATAAGATTATCTGTTCATTAGTTTTCTGTTCACGCATTCCTCAGTTATCCATCAGTGACTATTTCTGGCGTAAGTACTTCCCTAGTTATTCATTAGTTACAAAGACCTGCCCAGTTATTTTTTTTTTACAACAAAGGAGACAGCTCAAGGGCACAAAAAAGTAAACAATAATAAAAAAAAAAGGCCCGCTACTCGCTGCTCCCAAAAAGAGTCCAAAGAGGTGGCCGAAAGAGAGGTCCAAAGTTATGCATCAGTTATCAATAGTTACTCCTGTGTTTCTCTAGTTATTAATTGGCAGTAGTTTTCATGCACCTCAAGTCGTCCCAGATATTCATTAGATACCAGTTTTCTTCTACAGTTGCTCAATACCTTCAAGTTTTCAATAAGCAAGATAATCTATTTACTAGCAATAGCGTGTTTGTCCTTATCATTGAGAGGCATAACTTTTTTTTTCTGTTCCTTTCCTCTCTCTTATATTTTTCCATTCGTATTTCTCTCTAGCTCCAACTCCTTTTCCTTTTTTTTTCCTCAACTCGAAAACCTAAGCAGTTGTTCAATACTAGGAAGATAATCTATATACTAGCAATAGCGTGTTTGTCCTTTTCATGGGTTGAGAGGCCTTGCTTTTTTTTCTATTCCTTTCCTCTCTCTTATATTTTTGCATTCGTATTTCTCTCTCGCTCCAAATCCTCCTCCTTTTTTTTCCTCAACTCGAAAACCTAAGCAGTTGTTCAATACTAGCAAGATAATCTATTTACTAGCAATACCGTGTTTGTCCTTTTCATGGGTTGAGAGGCCTTGCTTTTTTTTTCTATTCCTTTCCTCTCTCTTATATTTTTCCATTCGCATTTCTCTGTAGCTCCAACTCCTCTTCCTTTTTTTTCCCCTCAATTCGAAAACCTAAGCATTATCCTCGTTCCGTATATATATTTTTCCATTCACTTATTTACTCTCATTCTCTCATCCAAGTCATCCATGTTTCACCAACGAATGAACATATTAGCTGCCCGCGTGAAGAAGTGTATGCAAGTTCTTTCTTTCCTTAGAGTCAAACTTAAACACTTTGTCCATTTTATCAACTTATCTTTTCATCCAATTCCTCTCTGTCATTCTTTCATTCCCTTCTGTCCCTAATTCCTCTCTTTCTTTCCCTGTTTCCTCTTTACCAGTTTATATTTCCTTCACTCTTTTATCCTACTCCTGTTTGTCACTCTTTCATTCCCCTTTTCTATTATTGATGTCTCTTTCTTTCTCTGGAGTCAAATTAGTAAAGCTTTGTTAATGTTTTCAATGCACTCTTGTTTCTCCCTCACTCTTTAATCCTACTCCTGTTTGTCACTCTTTCATTCCCCTTTTCTATTACTAATGTCTCTTTCTTTCCCTGGAGTCAAATTAATAAAGCTCTGTTAATATTTTCAATGCACTCTTTTTCTCTCACTCCTGCATACCGAGCCTTGCTATCCTTCTTTCATTCCCCGTTTCTAGCCTTCAATAGCCTCTTTTCTTTCCCTGGAGTCAAATCAGAGCTCTATACCTCTTTATCAGTTTATCTTTTCAGTCCACTCTTTTTTCCCTTCACGCTTTCAT
Source organism: Eriocheir sinensis (assembly GCF_024679095.1). Lineage (NCBI taxonomy): Eukaryota > Metazoa > Arthropoda > Malacostraca > Decapoda > Varunidae > Eriocheir > Eriocheir sinensis. Next base: position 11,269,926 of record NC_066540.1, on the reverse strand, counting down.
CCTCGAGTTTCTTCCATTCTTTCAGTCCCCGATTTTAGTCTTATTTCGTCTCTTTCTTTCTCTGGAGTCAAATCGAAGCTCTACTTATTTACTAATTTATCTTTTCAGTCAACTCTTTTTTCCCTTCACGCTTTCATCCTCGAGTCTCTACCATTCTTTCATTCCCCGTTTCTAGTCTTATTCCGTCTCTTTCTTTCCCTGGAGTCAAATCGAAGCTCTACTTATTTACTAATTTATCTTTTCAGTTAACTCCTTTTTTTCCCCTTCACGCTTTCATTCTTGAGTTTCTCCCATTCTTTCATTCCCCGTTTCTAGTCTTATTCCGTCTCTTTCTTTCTCTGGAGTCAAAACGAAGCTCCATTTCATCTTTATCAGTTTATCTTTGCAATCCACATTTTTTTCCCTCACTCCTCCATTCCAGGGTCTTTCTCTATCATTCTTCCATTCCCCATTTCCTTCCTTAACTCATTACTTTTCCTCTCTGGAGTCAAACTGAAACGTTATATCCTCTATCCAGTTTACGTTTTGAGTCCATTATTTTTCCTTATCCTTCCATCCTTAGGTCTCTCTCTATCCTTCCTTCATTCTCCATTCCTCTCCCCAATTTGTCTCTTTCTTTCCCTGGAGTCAACCTGAAGCTCTAATTCCTTTTTAACAGTTTATCGTCTCGGTCTACTTTTTTTTCCCTAATTCTTTCATCCCACTCACTCCTCTCAATCATTCTTTCATTCCCCATTTCCATCCTTCACTCTTTCTTTCTTTCCCTGGAGTCAACCTGAAGCTCTATTTCCTTTTTACCAGTTTATCTACTCGGTCTACTCTTTTTTCCCTAATTCTTTCATCCCACTCCTCTCAATCATTCTTTCATTCCCCATTTCCATCCTTCACTCTTTCTTTCTTTCTCTAGAGTCAAACTGAAGCTCTATTTCCTTTTTACCAGTTTACCTTTTCAGTCAACTCTTTTTTTCCCTAATTCTTTCATCCCACTCACTCCTCTCAATCATTCTATCATTCCCCATTTCCATCCTTCACTCGTCTCTTTTTTTTTCCCCTAGAGTCAAACTGAAGCTCTATTTCCTCTTTACCAGTTTAGCTTTTCAGTCAACTCTTTTTTTCCCTAATTCTTTCATCCCACTCACTCCTCTCAATCATTCTTTCATTCCCCATTTCCATCCTTCACTCGTCTCTTTTTTTTTTTTTTTTTTCCTTGAGTCAAACTAAAGCTCTATTTCCTCTTTACCAGTTTAGCTTTTCAGTCAACTCTTTTTTTCCTTATTCTCCCATCCCACTCCTCTCAATCATTCTTTCATTCCCCATTTCCATCCTTCACTCTTTCTTTCCCTGGAGTCAAACCGAAGCTCTATTTCCTCTTTACCAGTTTAGCTTTTCAGTCAACTCTTTTTCCCTATTCTCCCATCCCGGGTCTCTATCTTTCTCCCTCCTTTCCTCCTTTACCACTCCCCCAGCCTCCCCCAACCCTTCCGCTTACTCATAACCTCCCCCCTTACACTCCTCCCCCCCTCCAGTAGTAGCAGCAATGTGAAATAATCCCTTCCACAAAAATAATAATCTTTTTTTTTGCCCGGCTGAAAAAAGGCCACACACTAGGGGGCATTTCCAAGATTTAAGCATTTATCGAATTAATTCAACTGCGACTTAAAAAAATAGACCTAACATATCTCTATGCATATACATACCTCCACCCCTACCCACCCCACACCCACCCCAGGCACCCCCCCTCCTCCTCTAACCCTCGGTCCTTCCTCTTCCTTCCTCTCCCACCCAGTCACCACCCCAACCCTCCTGGCGCATCCCTCCCCTCACTACCACAGCCTGTACTCCCCTTTCCCTACCGTACCTTACCTTACCTACCTACATACCTGCCCCAGCCTGCATAGCTTCTCCCCTTCCTTCCTTCCTTCTTTCCTTCCTTTCTTCCTTCCTTCCTTCCTTCCTTCCCGTCCTTCCTTCCCTCTCCCAACCTTGCCTACCTACATACCTGCCCTAACCTGTATAGCCTCTTCCCTTCCTTCCTTCTTTCTTCCCTTCTTTCCTTCCTTCCTTCTTTCCCGTGTTTCCTTCCCTCTCCCAACCTTACCTAACCTACCTACCTACCTGCCCTAGCCTGTATAGCCTCTCCCCTTCCTTCCTTCCTTCTCTCCTTCCTTCCTTCCTTCCTTCCTTCCCGAGTTTCCTTCCCTCTCCCAACCTTACCTAACCTACCTACATACCTCCCCTAGCCTGCATAGCCTCTCCCCTTCCTTCTTCCTTCTCTCCTTCCTTCCTTCCTTCCTTCCTTCCTTCCTTCCTTCCTTCCTTCCTTCCTGCCTTCCTTCCTTCTTTCCTTCCTTCCTTCCTTCCCGTGTTTCCTTCCCTCTCCCAACATTACCTAATCTACCTCCCTACCTGTCCTAGCTTGCATAACTAACCTCTCCCCTTCCTTCCTTCCTTCCTTCCTTCCCTTCATGCATTCCTTCCCTCTCTCTCTCTCTCTCTCTCCATTCACCCGCCAGCCAACCACTCAGCCAGCCTCCTTCACAATCCACATGCTGCATCCACTTCCCCCGTCCTCTCACCCACTCACCCATCTACATATGGCCTCTCCCCTTCCTTCCTTCCTTTTCTCTCTGCTTTCCTTCCAACTCTCTCCCTTCACCCAACCCACCAGCCACCCAGCCAGTCACCCTCACACTCCACATGCTGCACCCACTTCCCCCATCCTCTCACCCACTCCCCCACCCGCATATGGCCTCTCCCGGGTAGGTTGGGGACCGAGGGAGGGGACGGCGGGGGTAACGCTCCCGGAATAATACACTTCCCGCCCGGCCAAGCCATAATGTAGACCAATAAATTCCGTCATATTAATCCCGGCCCCACGCCTTGTCGTCAGCGGCGCGCCATAAAGGCAGGCTCGCCGCTCTTCACTCGTTAATTCGTAAATTTTCTCCGCCAAAGGCAATTACAGCGTGCAATATTAATTAGTGAGGGCGTGCGGGGGTGGGGAGCTGGGGGCTGGGGGTTAGCGGGGGTGGATTGGAGGAGGAGAGAGAGGACGAGGAGGACGAGGACGAGGATGTGGACGACGAAGAGGAGGAGCTGGAGAGAGAGGAGGAGGAGGAGGGAGCAGGTGTGTGTGTGTGTGTGTGTGTGTGTGTGTGTGTGTGTGTGTGTTGCCCTTGTCCTTATCTACTAACAAGAGGCAGATGGATGCAGGGACAGGGACAGGGAAAGGCGGGACGGATGGACGGCGGGACGGGTTGAGGAGGAAGTGGGAGAGGGTGCGTGGGTTGTGGCAGGGTGGAAGGGGCGTAATATTATAGGGGTGGTGGAGAGGGTGGATGATGGACGGTGCATGGGCGGGTGGGCGTGTTGCAGAGGGATGTGGAGGGGGGCGGGGGAGGGCAGGAAGGGTGGATGGCGGACTGTGTTGTAATTTGATAATTGCTCCGTTTTTAATTCGGTGTAATTTCTTGTAGTTTCCTTTCTGGCGGGCGAGAGGTGTTTTGTTCCCTGCCCGTCTTGTGGCTGTGACGAGGAGGAGGATTATCGCCCACATTCTCAAACACTTCAGGGCATACACACACACACACACACACACACACACACACACACACACACACACACTGGATAAGGCTTTGTAGAAGTTGTAGGTATTTCCAAGTGTATCTTTGAGCCTATATGACAGTTTGGCAAGGCTTATGCATCGTGAACTGGTAAACACCCGTGAGAGCCAAGCTGATCTCCTTTGTGGTCTTGGGAAATAGTAAAGAGCCGAAAGAGTCTTAAGAATACGAGCGCCACTATAAACACTTGCCTGCGCCATGACAGGCTGGGGCCGAACACCATCCAGGCCCCTCAAGCAAGCCTGCCGGCGCTATTGGCGTAGACGTAAAAAAAAAAATAATAATAATAATAATAATGTTGTGCCCTAAAGAGTTATCGTAATATTCCATGATGTTAATTTTCACTTTTTAACTATGCTTTAGATTTCTGTGATGAGGAAGAGGATTATGGCATGTCCTAAGGAATTCAGTCCGACTCAGAAGGTTACCGAAACAATTTATTTGCTGAGAATGATAAGTTGCTGATAACCTTTGATTGTAATGTTTGTCTTAGGCCAAGTTTCACCTGTGTGTGTGTGTGTGTGTGTGTGTGTGTGTGTGTTTGTGTGGTGGAGTTGTATATAGAGGATAAGGAAAAAACTTAGGCACCTTTGAGTTAACCATTTGTCATCGCTGGATTAGGATTTCCCGGATGATTTAGAGGAAAAGAAATATAAAAAGGGTACGAAAATAAGACTGATAGATTATAGTGACATCTACTGATAGGAAAAAAATTGGACTCATCATTATGGTTCTTTAAAAGAAGACGTAGAGTATAAAACTTATATCCATATTTCGACACGTCTCATCCGCCATGTCGAGGGAGTATCAGGCCTGTATCAGCAAGACGCATTGGAACATGATTTAACGGATGGGGTGATTGGCATATTCCTTTCTCTGCCAATCCTCTGTTCTCTCTATACGAGCAGCGTGTTGGTGTGCGATGCTTTCAGCCTTTGTTCTGAATATTCTGCCGTCAAAAAAAGAAAAAAAATCACGCAAATCATCCCCAAAGCTTCTTCAGTGAAATATAACCACTCAATCACTGAAACCTCAATCGATTCAAGACGCAGGTTCGAAGGATGTGATGGTGTGCGATGCTTTCAGCCTTTGTTCTGCATATTCTGCCGTCAAAAAAAAAATAAAAAAATAAAAATCACGCACATCATCCCCAAAGCTTCCTCAGTGAAATATAACCACTCAGTCACTGAAACCTCAATCAATTCAAGACACAGGTTCGAAGGATTAAAAAATTACGTGGAGGCCAATTTTCATTTCCGAGAAGCAGCGTAGCCTTTGTTCAACGCGCTTCTAACTCATCCTCAGGACAACAAACGCTAAAGTCATTTCATATTTCCTTGAGGTCGCTGAAAAAAAATATTGACGTAAATTTTATAAACACAACATTATCAATCGATCTCAGGGAACATGTCGGCAAACGTAACCGTCTTATAGTTTATGTCTGATCAAAGTCTCAACGGTCTTAAAATTAGTCTTTGCATATTTGTCATTTCCAGTTATTGTCAGTATGTTAGCTTCGACTTTCATTGTACTTTTGGCCTTGAATAACAGCGAGAAATAGAGCAAAGAAAGAAAAATGAAGAGCCAGAGAGAGAGAGAGAGAGAGAGAGAGAGAGAGAGAGAGAGAGAGAGAGAGAGAGAGAGAGAGAGAGAGAGAGAGAAAGTGTGTGTGCGTGTGTGTGTTAGCGTCGGTAAGGTCCTTGGTGGGCATTGACGGAATAGTCGAGTGGCAGTGAAATGTTTGTCTATAAAGTTTATGGAAAGCTGATACTGGCGACGTGTGTGTGTGTGTGTGTGTGTGTGTGTGTGTGTGTGTGTGTTCGATATTTACGCACACTCCAGCGACGTGCACTTGCATACACTTTTGACACACACACACACACACACACACACACACACACACACACACACACACACATAGATGAACGTATGTATGAATATATAAATCAGTAAATGCTAGAATTTACATACATAAACACACAATAAATTAAGATATATTACATTCAAACATCAACAAAAAGGAAAAACAGCGATAGCAATGACTTGACAATCAGTAAGAGAACAAACAAACAATGATACAGAAATTAGATGTATAAAAATTAAAATGTAACCTTGAGAGTAACGAAAAAATATATATACACACAAGGTTAAAATAAAAAATAAAAAAACGTTGACAGGACACAATAGACAGCTTGGGCAATAGACGGTGACACATAGATATAGATTGATACAGAGGGAGGGAAAGATACCTACCTGTAATATGTTGTATGTTACCTGTGCTTTTTTTTGTTTTTTTGTCCATGTCTCGTATCTGTTTCCATACACGTTGAATGGCCGCAGAAATTTTGTATACATATAGAGAGACATTATTTGTATACATATTTGGTAGTTAAGAAGACGAAGAGCAAGCTTTGATGAACCTACTTATGTGGTGCTGACGTGTGTGTGTGTGTGTGTGTGTGTGTGTGTGTGTGTGTGTGTGTGTGCGTGTGTTTATGACTATTCCGTTCGATCAATTTTTAGAAACATTGCTCCATCATCGGTCTGTTTTACGACTGTGGGAGAGAGAGGAGAGGAGAGGAAAAGGGGGAAGGGGAGGATAGGAGAGAAGGGGAGCGAGAGAAATGGAAATAATGGTGACGGGGACGAAGGAATGGAAGGGGCGCCTACCATTAGCATTACTGCGTGTGGTGGTGGTGTTACTGATGTTACGTTGATAGTAGTAGTAGTAGTAATAGTAGTAGTAGTAGTAGTAATAGTAGTAATTATAAAAGTAAAGGCTGTATATATGTAGGCCTAAAATACATTCATACAGCTATAAAACATACTTATAGCCAACCATACATATCCATACGAACACACACACACACACACACACACACACACACACACACACACACACACACACATCCCCTCCCCACACACACATGCATCCCCCTTCCCTCCCCACACACGCACTCCCACCTCCCCCCCCCTCAGACACAGGGCTCGCTTGTTGGCACCATTTTGTGGCGCGCCGCGTGATAACAGTCCCGGCCTCGTAAATATGAAGGGGGCGCGGCGGCATAACTCACCGCGCATTATCCCGATGGTGACGGCGATCGGAAAGAAATTTGATCCCGATATATGGAGCGAGTGGTGGTGGTGGTGGTGGCGTAGAGGAACTGTGGAAGTGGAAGAGAAAGAGGAGGTGATGGAGCAGGAGGAGGAAGTGGAGGAGGAGGAAGAGGAGGAGGAGGAGAAGGAGAAAGAGAAGGAGGAGGAGGAGGAGGAAGAAAAAGAATAATGATGTTGGAAGGAAAAGGAGAAATAGGAGCAGTTTAAGAAAAAGGAGAATGTGGAGGAATTTTCTGTTTGAAGTAAAGAAAACAAGTTGCTAAATCTTTGAAAAATAAGCCAATAACTAATCATTTTCTTTGTTCCGTATCAAATAAGTTTAAGGCGGCTGTCCGTCATGTGATTTTCAAGTATGATATTTTTTTTCCCCTAGAATGTAAATCACTGTTTTAATTACTTTCGTTACAGACTAAGACCTAAATATATCAGCCTTGGAAGGGATGCTGAATGTTATTGGTATTGTTGTTTTTCATTTTAGTTTTCTTGTATTTATCATCTTTTGTATTTGTCGCGTAACATAATATCGTCTTTTGTTTTATAGGGGGAAAGGTTGTCAGGGTGGCTCTCCGATCACATCTAAAACTTGAAAGGGTCTAGAATACAGGTTTCACTCGCGTACTTTATTCTTATTTCTCTCATTTTAGCCTGGTTGCTGCAGGGATCATGTTTCTTAATGGCCCCTCAAAGCGAGAAAAATGAGAAAAAATCATGACTCACGCAAACCATTTCATAATATATATCAACGCATTTGTAATCAGTTTCTGCATCGTCTATTTTTGGGGGTTTATATCATGGCAAAAATGTGGCCCGTCGCTGGTATACGGTAAAGCTACAAATTTGGCCCGTCGCTGCTACCGGGTTAAGCATGGCGTCTGCGTGCGTTTATTTGTGGGTCTCACCATTTGTTTGCCTGTGTGTGTGTGTGTTCATCTGTTTGTGTTTCTGTCAGTCCGTCAGGTGATCATTCTGTTAGTCTTTTACTGTGTGTGTCTACGTGTCAATGTCGCTCTTCTTTCCGCTGTCGTTGTTTTCTGTTCGTCTTTGTTTATCTGTCTCTCTATGTGTCTGTCTGTCCGTCTGAGTGTCTCGTTTTCTGTCTGTTTGTCTGTCTGTCTCTCTGTTTCTCTCTCTCTCTCTCTCTCTCTCTCTCTCTCTCTCTCTCTCTCTCTCTCTCTCTCTCTCTCTCTCTCTCTCTCTCTCTCTCTCTCTCTCTCTCTCTCTCTCTCTCTCTCTCTCTCTCTCTCTCTCTCTCTCTCTCTCTCTCTCTCTCTCTCTCTCTCTCTCTCTCTCTCATCCGGTCTTGTTGGGATTTTGAAAAGTGGGTCCAAGTTAATCCTTTCTTCGCCATCCGCCTCGATCCCTTCCTTGGTGACCCCGCCAGAGAGAGAGAGAGAGAGAGAGAGAGAGAGAGAGAGAGAGAGAGAGAGAGGAAGTGATCAGCGTAAGACGTTCTCCTTCTCTATCTTCACCCTCTCCTTCCCTTCCTCCCCTGGTCGTTAAGATGGAGAGCCGAAAGTAAAAATGCACTGGGGACATCCTCTCTGGTTTAGTTCATATATTTGGGGTTCTTTAATCTCCTTTTCTGCGATATGGACCATTGTTATTTCCTCTCTCGCTCCCTCTACCTCCCTCTCTTCATTTCCCCTTCTCTCACTTTACAACTGCGAGGTGGTGGTTGTGGTGGCGGTGTTTTTTTTTACTCTCTCTCTTTTTGTGTTTCTTTTCCCCGTCTTTCTTTAATTCTCTTCTTAATTTCTTTTCGCTTTAAATCTATTTCTCTTCATTTTTTTCACTAGCTCCTGTCCGCTTGCCATTACGTTCTCGCATTGATTCATTTTTCGGTGTTTTTCTCCCTTTTTGTATTTCTTTTCTCCGTCTTTCTCTAATTCTCTCCTTCATTTGTTATCTCTCTCCATTTATTTCCCTTCATATCTTCACTAGCTCCTGTGTGTGTGCTATCCTGTGCTTGCATCTATACATTTTTTTTTCTTCGCTGACGATATTTTTATTTTCACTCGCCAACAAACGCAGAGGAAAAATAAGTGAGTTCGGTTTCTTTTTTTCTACCTGTCGATTTTGATAATGTGCGCAGGTGACGCCAGACGGACCGAACCACGAGAGACAGGACGCGACACTATGATAGACAGACACGGACAGACATGGACGCGACACTCAGACCGAACAGCGACATGCCGAAGTAAAGGGAAGGGAAGTGATGGTTTCGCTGCTTTTCTTCCTCCTTTTTGCTTGTTTTCTTGAAGTGCTTAGATGGTTGTCCGAAGTAAAGAGAAAGGAAGTGATGGTTTCGCTACTTTTCTTTCTCCCATTTGCTTGTTTTCTTGAAGTGCTTAGATGGTTGCCCGCTTGGTGACTCAATGCGGAAAGTTTAATTCACTCCTAATTATATACATTCAATAGTATAACAGCACATATTTTTTTTTTACAACAAAGGAGACAGCTCAAGGGCACAAAAAAGGAAACAATAATAAAAAAAGCCCGCTACTTGCTGCTCCTAAAAAAAAGAATCCAAAGAGGTGGCCGAAAGAGAGGTATATATGAACTTTACTTTTTTCTTAGTGATTTGGTGATACATGTGACAAAAAATGTATATGTAGCATGTGACTTTGGTGTTATGCGTTTCATTATTCACTCTTTATTTTTTTCTTAACATTTTCTTTCATAATGTTAGAAATGGTCACAAAACACATCGGGCTTACAAATGTTGAAGAGCTCGACGAAGAGATTCTGAACGTTCTTGATCGCCTAGAAAAATGCATCGTTGGCTGAAGATGAAGGTGAGAAGTGACGGTGAAGGCGATGAGAATTGTTTGTTGTCAGTCATGAACATTATCTAGGCTGTGTTCGTGTACACCTGCTATAAAGAAGGACCGGGTGACCTTACCAAATTTTTTCACCATCATCGACACGATTGTATTTTAAAGGTAGATATCTATTCACAGATAGATAGATAAATAGATAAATAGATAGATAGATAGATAGATAAATAGATAGATAGATAGATAGTATGATGGACTGGAAGAGATAGATAGACGGACAGATAAAGAGACAGACAGACAATCGTGTTGGAAGTTATATAGTGCACTTCTGTCCTCGCTCATTTAGTCACGTTGCAATATTTTTGAAGCCGAAGCCATTTCATTAGTTTCTTGAATATTACACATCAGCAAGCCTGCAGGTTTGCTTGCTGAAATCGTTATTCACTGAAGCAATTTAGTGCTAAAACAATAATCAGGGTTTTACACATGAATTTATTATATTTTTTGCTCTTATAATAATATGTTATTTAACCCAGTGCACGTTGCTATACATCCGGTGCGTAAAACAAACCGCACAGCAGCTCAAGGTTCCCCAGAGTGCAGGTCGCAATTCAGTCTCCGGGTTGCTGGGCTCTACTGAGTCGTCACCGCCAGCACAACAGACTGATGAACAAGTACTGGATGAGGTTCAACACGTAGCGTTGCCTTGCAGTTTAATGAATGAAACCCATACTCAGTCAGAAACGTTTTGAAGATGATTACTTCAATTAATTCAAGAAGGAGAAAGCTAATTCGGTAATTCTGTTTCGACATCATCCTCTGCACATCATAGTGAGAGCAGCGTGTTGCGGGCATCTGTATATGACTTATTTTTTGTCCCTGTGCAGTCTTCTTTTTCATGAAAAATATAAAATATAACCACTCCGTAATAATTATTTTACGTTCCAAAGTTTGTGTATTTTGTTGCAATACTGTAAGCCAGCGAGCAACATGTTACAGTCTGTCAATAAAGCAAATTCATTTCCAGACTTTGAAGTTTTATGTAAACGCTCTAAAGCACAACAGCTGGCAGAGTGTTCAATCGCCCTCTCCTGTTATTCATAAGGAAGC
>NC_066540.1:11191799-11254299 GCF_024679095.1 Eriocheir sinensis | reverse complement strand
GTGAGAGAAGTTAAGGACCATATTCTTAAACATTTCAGTGACAAGGCGCAGACTTTTGACAATGCATTCGGTAGTTTGACAAAGTTTCTCTACCGTGAACGTGAAAAGGAACACTCTTGAAAACCGCATTAATCTTCTTTTTGACCTTTGGAAATAGTGAATGTGAGAGGCAAAGGCGTCTGAAAATACCAACCCTAAAGACCTGCATTGAGTAAGGGAAGGGAAGAGGAGGAAATGGAGGGAGTGTGACTGACTGATGGAAGAAGGAAGGAAGAGGATGAAGGAAAGAAGAGCTACGCAAGGGAGGGAGGGAAGGAGGATGGAAGGGAAGTACTGATAAAAGGAAGGAAGAAGGAAGAAATGGAAGAAGAGCGACTGACAAATAGGTGAAGGAAAGAGGAGTTTTACGCATGGGAGGGAAAGAAGGAAGAGTTGAAGGGAGGAGGTAAAGATTCAGTGTAAGAACGGCTGCGCTAAGACATATAATCGCATTTCCGTCCGCTTTGTTAGTCTTCCTGCGATATGGAAACAAGTACCCCACCCAAGAACATTTTTGAAGACTAGTAATATGCATGTGAGGAGGTCTTTTAAGCGGCCACTGTTAAGCCCACATTATTAGAAGCTTATCACGCATGTCTTTCGTGAGCTCCTCCTCCTCCTCTCCCTCCTCCTCCTCCTACTCCTCCACCCTGTAGTTTTATTATAAGGAGGACAGAACATAGAGTGACGGTTTTGGGTTAGGAATGGAGGAAGGGCAAAAAGAGGTGAAAGGTGTCGACTGAGGGAGCGCAGAATACAGAGATATGTAGGATGTGGAATAGTCATGGTGGATGATATGCTTAAGGAGGAGACAAACAGTGATGGAAGAAAGGAAGGCAAGGAGAGAAAAGGCACTACAGGGAGGAATAAATGACGCCGTGAGGAATGGGCGAGAATAGACTTCGCGCTACGGAGGAAGGGAAAAAAAGGAAGAAATGGATAGGAAAGAAGTAAGGACGGAGGGATGAGAAAGAGCGCCACAGGGAAGGGATAAAGGAGGGAGGGAGAAAGGAAAGAGTAAAGGAAGGAAGAACAACACTTGGGAGGGAGGGAATGAGAATGGAAGAGTAAAGGAAGGGAAGTAGATAGAGGGGGAAGAAAAGAGGAAGAGAAGTGGAAGTGGAAGGAAGAGAATGAAAGAAGGAAAAGATACGTAAAGGAGGGAGAGGATGAGGATGGGAAGAACTGAGAAAGGGAAAGAAGGAAGAAGAAAGATAGAAGGAAGGAAGGGAAAGAGGAAGGAAGGAGGTGAAGAAAGGGAGAGAGAGAATGAGAATGGAAGGGAGGTGCTGAGTAAGGGAAGGGAGGACGAAGAAATGGAGAGACTGTGACTGACTAATGGAAGAAGAAAGGAAGAGGATGAAGGAAATAAGAACTACGCAAGGGAGGGAGGGAAGGAGGATGGAAGGAAGTACTGAGAAAAGGAAGGAAGAGAAGGAAGAACAGCGACTGACTAATGGGTGAAGGAAACAGGAGTTAAACGCATGGGAGGGAAAGAAGGAAGAGTTGAAGGGAGGCACTAAGAAAGAGAGGGAAGGAGGTAAAGAGGTTGAACGAAGAAGGTAGAGGATGGAAGGAGAGAAGGAGGATGGAAGAGAGGTGCCGAGAAGGGAAGGAAGGGAGAAGGAAGAGAGATGGAAGAAGGGCGAGTGATTAATGGCTAAAGAAAGGAAAAGGCGAAGGAAGGACGAGCTAGGCAAAGAAAGGAGAGAAGGAAGGCTGAAAGGGAGATACAAAGAAAAGGAAGGAAGAAGGAAGGAGGAAGAGAGGAGGAAGGAAGAAGAAGTATGGAATAGCTGCACAAGGGAGGGAGAGAAGGAAGGCTGAAAGGGAGATACAAAGAAAGAGAAGGAAGTAGGAAGAGAGTTGGAAGGAAGAGGAAGGATTCGATAGCTACGCAAGGGAGAGAGAGAGAGAAGGAAGGCTGAAAGAGTTACTAAGAAGGGAAGTAGGAAGGAGGAAGAGAGGAGGAAGGACGGAAGGCGACCGCAACCGACAGCCTGACAGGAAGTGGAGGAGGGCGGTGGTGTCTGGCGTCTACCATTGGTCGTTTGCGGCGTGAGTTCCAGCCAATGACGGGTCGCCCCCCCACGCCTCTGATTGAGGGGGAGTAAAACACAGGCTGGATTTCACCTAATACGCCCGACTTGTGTTTAGGAAATTACGCTCACCAATTTTTTCATCGCCGACATCCGGGAACTGTAACGCGAGACACGGCCATGGAGCGCTGCGTAACTGTGTGTGTGTGTGTGTGTGTGTGTGTGTGTGTGTGTGTGTAGCGGAACGTTTTCAAAGGTTTATGTCACGAGAGAGAGAGAGAGAGAGAGAGAGAGAGAGAGAGAGAGAGAGAGAGAGAGAGAGAGAGAGAGAGAGAGAGAGAGAGAGAGAGAGAGAGAGAGAGAGAGAGAGAGAGAGAGAGAGAGAGAGAAAAGGAAATTTTGCCGAACCGAAGCTCTGTGGTATATTTCTTTTTTTTTTTTCTTTTTTTTTAATCCATCAGTTTCAGCGACGAATTCCCACGAAGAGAACGAACGCTATCTTTTTTTTTTTTTTTTTTTTTTTTTTGCTTTTTTTTTGCTTTTTCTTTGTTCCTGGAAATGCATTATTGTGGTTGAGTTTGATGTGTGGCTCTCGGTACTATTTTTGTCTGCTTTTATTTCTTCCTTCTTTTTTTTCTTTTTTTTCCTCTATTGTTATTCTCAGTTTTAGGATTGCGTCTTTCTCTTTCTCTATATATTTTTCTCTCCTCCTTATTTTATTTTCTTCCTGCTTTTTTCTCCTTTTTTTCCTCTATTGTTATTCTCAGTTTTAGGATTGCCTCTCTCTCTCTCTCTCTTTCTCTATATATTTTTCTCTCTTCCTTATTTTATTTTTATCTGCAGTATCTAATCTCTCGTCCATGTCTCTTCTATCCACACTCCATCTCCTTTTCTTATTCCTGTTCTTCTCATAAAAGTTCATTCTTCAGCAACATCCCAACAGGCTTCATCTTTTCTACCTCTTCGCTGTATTTTCCATCATCTATCCTCCCTCGTCTTTCTTACAGGCTCTTTCTCTGCACAACCCATCCTTTTCCTCTTCCTATTCCCTCTCAGTAAACCTCGGTCACCTTCTATCCTTATCCTTCACTAACCTTTGTGTTTATTTCTTGCAGCCCCACCTCTTCCCAACATACTTAATCTCCCGAAATTGATCTCTCTTTCGGACACCTCTTGATTTTTTTTTTTTTAGAGGCAGCGAGTAGCAGGCTTTTTTTTTATTATTGTTTCCTTTTTTTATGCCCTTGAGCTGTCTCCTTTGTTGTAAAAAAAATTCGTATTCTTATCCTCCCTTCAGAGCTTCATATATTAACCACTAATCATAATGTATACCTCCTCAAATATCGTCTCTCACAACCTTCACCAGCATATACACCCATACATACACACCCCATCACCCTAATCACCTCCACCATTCCCAGGTACCACTTTTTCCTCACTACTCTCATAGTATATTCTCCTCCACCGCTCCCCTCACAACTTCACCTTCACATATACGCACACACATACCTTCCACCTCCACCACCACCACCATCACCACCGCCATCATCACGAACATTCACCGAGTCCCACCAACCAGTCAGCCAGTCAGCCAGTCAGCCAGCCAATCCCAGCCAGCCATTACCACCATTTTTCTCGGACTAGCAAGCTTCTGAATTAGCCATCAAAGGTTATATGACGAGGAATACGCCGAACAGCCACGCCACGCAGCCATGAATCAGCGAAAACCACGATAAGCGAATTTGCACGGCAGTTTCCCACCCCACAGACACACACACACACACACACACACACACACACACACACACGTAGAGGAAGGTTATCGGCACCCTCGCAGTTCTAAGTAGTGTAAATATTTATTCATACTCTCGAGAAAGTCTTGGTGTTGCTGATTCGTGTGTGTGTGTGTGTGTGTGTGTGTGTGTGTGTGTGTGTGTGTGTGTGTGTGTGTGTGCGTAGATCGATTACAAATGCATGAAGGTGATGACGGTTCCAACTCGGTCGATTACTGTCATTATTTGCGTGTCTGTGAGCGATTTTTTTGTGTGTGCGCGTGTATGTGTGTGTGCGTGTATGTGTGTGTGTGCGCCTGCGTACCCCACGATAAACACTGGCATAGCCCTTTACCACACACACACACACACACACACACACACACACACACACACACACGCCATTCACCCTTATTTTTTTTTTTACAACTTCACCCCAGCGTTGCCACATGAACAGCACAGACTCCGCTCTTTACGCAACGGACTCACACATAGCATTTGCACACTCAAAGACGCTGCGGAGAAAGTTAATTGAAGGCTGAGGGGGTGAGGGGATGAGAGTATTCTTCTAGTGGCTGAGTTGAAAGAGATGGAGCTGAGGGAAGGAAGGATTGTGGACTTGTAGTAGTAAAGGTTCTGTGGGATGAAGAGTATTGAGGTCTTCTGGGATTTATCGAACTTGTAAAGGGTTATATAATTAAAGGGTTGAAGGGATGAGGCTCTTACGAGTTGAAGAGGGTAAGGGAATGAGTGGCTGATAGGTTTATAGGAGGAAAGAGAGTGAGAGAGAGAGAGAGAGAGAGAGAGAGAGAGAGAGAGAGAGAGAGAGAGAGAGAGAGAGAGAGAGAGAGAGAGAGAGAGAGAGAGAGAGAGAGAGAGAGAGAGAGAGAGAGAGAGAGAGAGAGAGAGAGAGAGAGAGAGAGAGAGAGAGAGAGAGAGAGAGAGAAGATTAGCAAATATTCAGCCATTCATTTATTACTTACCGCAAACTAAATGAATAGAAATATGTATAAAGGAAACCAGAATAAAATAGTGTGGCTTTGCTCTCCGTCAGCAACACAGAACATCAAAATAAATAAAATTACATAAATACATCTATGGCACCCAAAACGTATACCAGTTGACATGTGGGTGTGTGGGTGTGGGGGGGGGAGAGGGGAGGGAGGGAAGGGCGTTGAGACACAATGCAAGAAGAAAAAAAACTGTGGTCCATTTGGCAGGATAAGATGTAGAATTTAAGATGCCTGTTGATGTGAGTTTATACGTGTGTGTGTGTGTGTGTGTGTGTGTGTGTCTTACCTACTATATATCGTTACCTTCTTTCTATCTTGGTTACAGCACTGAGTCACGCGCCATTGTATCGTATAATTTATTAACACAACATCTCGTCATTTAATTTTCAAACGTGCAAATTTTCACGGATCTTCTCTCTTTATATTTCTATTTTATTAATATTTTCTATGTATTTGTATAGGTACTGACACATATATTTTTTTGTGTGTATGTGTGAATATGTGTGTCCTATCCTTTCATGAACACACATTCCCCTATTCCTATGTTTATATTTTTGTATAGCTTTTGATGTATAATTTGTGTATTGATGTGCGTCTTCCTATCCTTACATGAACATACGCATTTCTTTGTTCCTCCGTTCATATTTTCGTGTATGTGTGAGTATTTTTTTTTTTTTTTTTTTTTTACGTCGTGGCATTGCGCCGGTAGGCTTCTTCCCGGTGGATCCTGATGGTCGGCCCAAGGCTTCTTCCCGGTGGGGCCTGATGGTCGACCCAGCCCGTTCTGGCGCAGGCGAGTGTTTATAGTGGCGCCATCTTGCATTGGCTCATGCTGCCCTCCCGGAGCTCATCTTTAATCCTAGAATCTAGAGTCCGGGTTGATAGGTGGTCTTCTGGACAGCATGTGGGTAGTTTTAAGCCACTCGGCGGCGGCTGAAAAATCCCAGCTTGGTGGCACCGGGCCGGGATTGAACTCCCATCGTCCTGAACGCGGCGCCGTCACGATATCCATTCAGCCACCGCCTCCCCATGTATGTGCGTCCTCCTCTCCATCCATGGACACACGCATTTCTCTTTTCTTCCGTTCATGTTTTCGCACCGTCCTCAGCGCATAGAATCATCGTGACCTCGCCGCGCTTGCCTGTATTAATGAACCGACGTGAAGCGCCTCAAGCACACGCTGGATCACTCGCTCACGTTCTTGATATCGCCGACGGAAGATCAGTCCGGACTTAGCGACAGACTCTCTAAGGATTTCTTCTTATCACGTTAATACGCGCGCTGATCCTTAACGACAAGACGTCAACCTTATCTTACATTGGGAGCGTGCAGCGAGGAAAGAAAACTCCAACTTATGAAGGATTTTGAGAAGTCGAGAAAATACATGTAAAAAATTTCCCCCGTAAGCTTGACGAGGATAAAAAAAGCATCGAGAGTGTATACATTAAAGCGTGTGTGTCTCAGTGTCGGTGCATAGCGAAGTGATATTAGTAGTCAAAAGAAGTGGTGGTGGTCCGGAGTCTGCGTTGACGTGTTTGCGTTCTCGCTTTTTCGCTGGTCTTGAATTGAGTGGTCGGTGGGCTGTGATCTTGTGCTTAAAGTATAAAGGTGCTTGGCGGCTGTTTTTAAATATGTTCTCGCTTACTCACTGGGGACGAACTGGGTACATTTCCAATACTCCATGACAGTTCTTACCATGGTTGTTATGTTTGCCAGCAGGAGCTTCGATAATACAAAAAGGAGAGGGTGGCGATAGTGTTTAAATACTTTCCCGCTTATTCATTGAGGACGAACAGGATACATTTACAAGACTCCCTGACGGTTCCTACCAAGATTGTGTTACGCTGACCAGGAGTTACGATGATAAATACGTAAGTAGGTAAGGGAAGAGGGAGAACGATATTTTGTGCATGGATATGTTATGGTTTTAGTACGTTCTTTTGTTGGTGATCCTCCGTATAGGTGTTCTGCAGGTTAATTAAAAGTGTTATGAGGAGAGAGAGACTTGTGGCAGGTGATTAATGATGTACCTGAAGTGTGATTAACGTAAAGATTCACCTGACACACTCTCTCTCTCTCTCTCTCTCTCTCTCTCTCTCTCTCTCTCTCTCTCTCTCTCTCTCTCTCTCCTTTTCTCTTTCTTTGTTCCTCTTGCTCTCGTCAACAACAATAAAGACACATCCCACATACCTGCCCCTCCCCCCCATCCTTCCTCTTCCTCTTCCTCCTCCTCCTCCTCCTCCTCCTCCTCCTCCTCCTCCTTCTTCTCCTCTGCCTCCTTCTCCTCCTCCTCCTCCTTTTCCTCTTCCTTCTCCACCTCCTCCTCCTTCTCCACCTCCTCCTCCTCCTCCTCCTCCTCCTCCTCCGCCTCCGCCGCCGCCAGGTAAGCGCCCTCACTCCCCGTGCGGACTCGAGTACACGTAAATCACCCAATTTATGTAAGACGTCGCTGTTAAGTGCTCGTTAAAGGAGGCTGCTAACGACGCGCTGGGTTTTGTGGACGCTGCGAGGGAGAGCGGGTGGAGGAGGAGGAGGAGGAGGAGGTGGTGGTGGTGGATGTAAAGGAGGAGGGAAGAGAAAAGTGGAGGAGGAGGAGGTGGTAGTGGAGGAAAGGGAGGGAGGAGAAAAGTGGAGGAGGTAGAGGAGGAGGAAGGACATGGGATAGATATTAAGGGAATGAACATAAGGAGGAGGAGAGGAAGGAGGAGAGAGAGGAGGAATAGAAAGCATGAGGGAGGGAGGAAGAGGTGGATGAGGATGAATAGTTATTAAAGACAACGAGGAAGGAGGAGGAGGAGGAGGAGGAGGAGGCATAGTTTTGATATGGGAGAGACGAGGAGGAGGAGTACAACAAAGAAGAGGAGGAGGAGGAGGAGGAATAGAAAGAGTAAATGGTATAGTTTTGATATGGGAGAGACGAGGAGGAGGAGGAGGAGGAAGTGGAGGACAAGGAGGACGAGGAAGAGGAAAAGGAGAAAAAGAAACAAGAAAAGAATGAAGATCGGCAAAAAAGAGGAGGCGGCTTGGTGGCTGAGACAAACTAAGGAGTGTATATTGAAGGCAGACTCAAGGAAACACACGCTCAGCAGGACCCTCATATGTAACTCTTTCTTATGCGTTTATCGTCTCTTTATAGACATTCATTGAGGCACGTGGGTGGAGGTGGACGGGGAAGGGCAGCGTCGCCTCGTCCTGCAATGCCCTCCAAGGCTCGGCGAGGACAATGCGGCGCTTGGTAATCACGCGTAAAATGCGGTGACTGAAGTTAATGTGCGGCGTCTTCTCTTCTCGCGCTTTTTCCCTTTAAGTTTTCCTCGTATGAACAACACAACACCCGGCTCCTAGTCCCTGTGCGTGTTCCGTGGTGTGTGTGTGTGTGTGTGTGTGTGTGTGTGTGTGTGTGTGTGTGTGTGTGTGTGTGTGTGTGTGTGTGTGTGTGTGTGTGTGTGTGTGTGTGTGTGTGCTTGCTTTGGGTTTATAAGTGGTTTTCTTAGACCTACTACCTTTTTTTCCTCATCTGGTAATGCTGAAAGGGACGTGTCTGTTTCCTTCCCCCATCCCCTCCCCTCCCCCCCCCCCCCGCCCTCTTCTCACACACACACAAAAAAAATTCCTGTTGATTCATTTATATGTTTTATTCTATTTACATTGTATCTTTATTTCCTCTTTCGTAATACTTTAAGGAGACGCTATTAACGCCATGAGTCGCACCCCAGCCATAAATTCTTGCGGTGGATACACGCATTGGGTTACGCTCTGTCCGTTGTTGTTGTTGTTTTATATTTGATTGTTTGTGGTACTGAGACAGACGATATATACCAGCATGTCCTGTAAATCTTAACAGCCATCTTTCCCCTTTGTCTGTATTTCCTCCTGCCTACGATTTGTACTCTTGCAGGCGCTGTATCAAGACACTTCCATCCAAATTTGACCATCTCTTTTGGCCACAGGAGCAGCGGTTAACGGGCTTTTTTTCTTCTTTTTTTTTTCCCTTAACCCCTTGACTGCGGATTTCCTACAGTCAGACCTCACCAAGCGACTGGAATGGAGCAAAAAGTGGCTGAAGAAAAATGTAAAGTCCTGCACCATGGGAGGGGATATCCAGCACACCAATACCACATGGGAAACACTCCACTATCCACCACAGAGGCAGAGAAAGACCTGGGACTGTATGTTACCAGGCTACTAAGGAAGGCCAAATCCGTGCCAATCGCAGCGGACGGGCTAAGCTTCCTCCATTATTATAAAAAAAATACTAACCCCTAACTGACTATCTGACTGGCTGACTCCTAACCAACGGACACTTCCTTCGGGCATCACATGTTATACTTTCCCTCTCTCTATTTCAATGCTGAGACTGAGATTGAGGGACTTGATTCTTAGGCCGGTATTTAAGACACCTTCGCTTCTCACATCAACTATTTATAAAGGTCAAAGAGGGCATCAATCGGGTTCTAATGAGTGTTTCTTTTGGTTCATTGTACAGAGGAAGGGTCAATCTACCACCAGGGTCATAAAACTACTCCTGGAAATGCCCCCAAACTCTTAGGAAAGCCTTGTCAAATAGGTGAACTTGGGCGCCGAAATGTTTTAAAATACGGTCCTTACCCATCTCAGACTCACCGGATGACTCCCTTCCAACCAATCACTTCCTTCACTCATCACATGTTACTTTTCTCTTCTCTAATTTTATCGCTGACCAGGATAGTTTGGATTCTTAACCAGTTCCATCCCTCCCCCTCTCCCCTCCCCTCCCCGCCTTCAACCCTTCCCTGCCTCGTTGGCCCACCTGCTTTTACCACTAACTTCTTTTGTTAATATATGATCAGAGGCGTCCAGCGCGCGTCATGCAGCTGCTCGAGGGGGGATGAGACGGCGGGGATGAGTGAGAGGAAAAAAAAAGTCATGATTCAACGGTGGAGGGAAGAAAAGAGAGGGAGAGGAGAAAGAGGTGAGGGAGAGAGCGCAGGGCTTTGGGGGTTAGAACGGAATGTGAGGAAAGAACCGACTAGAAAGAGAGGAGTAAAGGAGGAATCAAGAGAGGAGGAGAGAGGGAGAGGAAGGAAGGAGGCAAAGAGAAGGAAAGAAGGCGCGTGGCTCAGCAAGAAAGGGTACGGGAGAACAAGAAGAGTTGGGACTGGAGTGGAGAAGGAGAGATGGAAGGAAAAGGGAGGAAGGGAAGGAAAAGGGAGGGATGGAAGGAAAAGGGAGGTTGAAGGCTAGAGGGGGAAAGAAAAAAAAGGAAGGAATGGAAGGAAAATGGAGGGATTGAAGGAAGAGGGAGGGATGGAAGGAAAAAGGAGGGATGGAATGGAAAGGGAGGGATGGAAGGGAAATGGAGGCTGAAGGCTAGAAGGGGAGAGAAAAAAAAGGGAGGGATGGAAGGAAAAGGGAG
Organism: Eriocheir sinensis; assembly: GCF_024679095.1. Lineage (NCBI taxonomy): Eukaryota > Metazoa > Arthropoda > Malacostraca > Decapoda > Varunidae > Eriocheir > Eriocheir sinensis. Next base: position 11,244,041 of record NC_066540.1, on the reverse strand, counting down.
GGAGAGAAGGAAGAGGGAGGGATGGAAGGAAAAGGGAGGGATGGAAGGAAAAGGGAGGGATGGAAGGAAAAGGGAGGGAGGGAAGGAAAAGGGAGGTTGAAGGCTAGAGGGGGAGAGAAAAAAAGAAATCTAAGACAGGACTCCGTTAGGTGGGCTGCAGGAAGTGTGTGAGGAACGAAAGAGCCAGAACGTGAGGGGCGAGAAAGAGGAAGAAAAAAGAAGGCTATAGATACGGTGGTGGTGGTGGTGGTGGTATAGGCGGATGTGCAGCGAGGCGGGTGAGGCGAGTGGGTAGGTGGGTGGGCAGGTAAAGTGGGGTGGGTGGGCGGGCGATGTGGCGGCGAGTAAGTAATGGGAGCAAACAAGTGAATGATTTATCCCGCGAGGAACAATTTACAGCGCCGGCCTCAGCAGCCCCGCCGCGTGGTGATTTGCGGCTGATGTATCGTCCGTGCGTGCAGGGGCAAATGACAGAGCAGCGCGCAGCCTCACACCTCCACTCTGTTATTGGCGGCCAAATAACTACCTTCACGGCGATACAAGGCCGTCTGATGGGCCGGGGCGGTGCGGGCCTCACCTAATTCTCATCCTCAGGTTAAGTGGGCGGCAGCGGGCCAGGCCACTGTGGACTTATTGGACCCATCTTGCCGCCCGCCGCCGCTGCGTCTGCCATACCGCCTCTCCTGCCCTGCTGGTGTGCGGGAGAAGGAGGAGGAAGGGGTAGGAGGAGGAGGAGGAGGAGGAAAAGGTGATGGTAGAACAAGAAGAGAAGAATGAGGAGGAGGAGGAGGAGAAGGAGGAGGAGGAGGAGGAAAGTGAGAAGGAGGAGGAGGAGATGATAGAACAAGAAGAACAGAATGAGAAGGAGATGAAGGAGAAGGAGGAGGAGGAGACGATGGAACAAGAAGAGAAGAGTGAGGAGGAGATGAAGGAGGAAGAGAAAGATGAAGAAAAGGTGATGTTAAAACAAGAAGAGAAGAAGGAGGAGCAGGATTAAAGGTGTGGTAGTGAAGGGAAAACCGCCCTTAGCAAAAAGTACTTGTGTTTATACTTTATACGCGCCAGGATGTGATTTCAAAGGGAAGTAACTCTGATGCGCGGCTTGTCGTGCTCTCCATCACCGCGGGAGGAAAAAAAGTTTATAGCGCAAAGCCAAACTTGAATAAAAGACGATCATTGCTTCCATGAAAACCGCGGAAATTATCACTTTTCCTTTTGGGCTTACAAACGACTTTTACGAACTTATATATCAGGAAAATGGTTTCGCATAAGGTTCTGTTATTTGGTATATATACTACAACTACTGCTACTACTTTTATAATAATAATAATAATAATAATAATAATAATAATAATAATAATAATAATAATAATAATAATAATAATAATAATAATAATAATAATAATAATAATAATATGATAATAACAATAATAATAATATTAATAAAACAATAGCAACAAGATCAATAGTACCACATCAACAGAAGTAAAATATAAATAAAGTTAAGCATAATGGAACGTAATGAGAAAGGCAAAAAAGATTTCGATCTGTAGCGGCTGAGTTGTCTTCAAGTGAACCGTACTTAAGTCAGCCGCGTGGTGCGTATATACACACATGTCACACCAGACCTTAGACGCCTGAGCCATCCCTACGACAACAGTTACTAGAAATTTGCTAAACGAAAAATATATTACTAAATTTGGAAAAAAATGTAACGAAAAGATTGTTTAGTACTTTAGGCAGACAAGGAATTAATAGAAGAGAACGGAGGAAATCCTCAGAAAGAATATTTAGCATACAGATCCATACAAAGTTTGTTTTCATATAATTTCCCACAGCCAAACTACTTTTGAAGAAAATTTGTTTCACCACACTTATATCAATCGAAGTCTTACCATCACGTATTCTTTACTGAATTACTGTTTAATTGATTGACATCAGAATTGAATCAAATATATATTTTTGCCACAGTGATTTTTAACCGAATGAATCTTCATTCAGAAGAGCATAACAGCGCCTCCGTGGTGTTGTGGTTAGCAGCAATGAATTTAAACCCTAACCTTGATTAGCACGCATAGTTACGAATCCGCGGACCCCAATGCGATCCCGGCCTGGGTAGTCTCTGCGCACAGTCAACCCAGCAGTTTTCCTCCAATTCGGGATGGTCAATAAATGGTACCTGGGAGAGCCTGGGGAAGTTAAGTGTGGTAACCCGGATGTCACACTTGCTCTGTGTCCCGGGGTCGTGGATTCTCATTCACCGCAGGCTCAAGGGCCCAAGATGCGGAGATGAGCATCGACGCAACTCGCAGCTTACGTGGCTGAGTTTACTTCTAACAAACTTTGGCCCTTCCCTCCTCCTCCTCCCCCTTTACCTCTCCATTCTCGTCCTCCTGCACGTCATGGCCTTGATAAGTGTAGGTATGGAATAAGAGGTAGATAGAGAGATAGAGAGCAAGGAAATGTTACGTGAATGTGTGTGTGTGTGTGTGTGTGTGTGTGTGTGTGTGTGTGTGTGTGTGTGTGTGTGTGTGTGTGTGTGTGTTTAAGTGTGTGCGATCCTGCCGTGACCTTCCCCCGTCAGTAGAGTTTTGACAGGCTCGGGATTGGAGGCAGACGGAGAGGAGACAGTCTTCGGGAGCGGCGGGTCAGCGCGAGGCGGAGGCTGAGGCGGAATCTTGGCCTGATCTGACGTTGGAGTGACGGGGCAAGGCAGAACGCGGGCCGGAGATGAGACTGTGGCGTGCGTATTGTGTTGTGTGCTGTACTGAAGGAGGAAGATGGCGGCGGCGGCGGCGGTTGGTGGTACTTGAAGGGAGGGAGCGGAGGAAGAGGTGAAGAAAGGGATAGTATGCATGAGTATTATGAAGGCAGACTATATGCGAAGAGAAGGAGTATATACGAGAAAAGAATGAGGAGGAAACCAGGGTATAGAAAGGCAGGATGAAGAAAAATGCAGAAGTAGAAAGGAGGAGTAGATGATTAATGAAATGGTGAGGGGAAGAAAACAAAACGAATTACGGATTAGTAGACATACATAACAGGAAGTGTGTAGGAGAATAGATGAAATAGTTAAAAGAAGATAAATGGTAGAAAAAGAAAGAGGAGGAGGAGGAGTGGAAGAAGATACAGAAGGATGTGGAGTAATAGGAGCAGGAGATGGAGGAGCTAAAATGAGGAAACAAGCTATCGTGAGGCATTACTTGATTGCCTAAATTGCTTTTTATCTAACGAAGAGTGAGAGAGAAAAAAAGCGATGTATAACAGTTGTCGAACATAGTTATGATTCTCTCTCTCTCTCTCTCTCTCTCTCTCTCTCTCTCTCTCTCTCTCTCTCTCTCTCTCTCTCTCTCTCTCTCTCTCTCTCTCTCTCTCTCTCTCTCTCTCTCTCTCTCTCTCTCTCTCTCTCTCTCTCTCTCTCTCTCTCTCTCTCTCTCTCTCTCTCTCTCTCTCTCTCTCTCTCTCTCTCTCTCTCTCTCTCTCCCAATTAGCACCGAGGACAGCAATTTGTCATCCGCGTAATGGCGTGTCGTGTAACAGTAAATTGGAACCACTCAACAAACGGACGCACAAACATAAAATTATAAGCCAAAAAAAAAAAGAAGAAAAGGAACAACATCCGGCTCTTGAGTGTGAAATAAGTCTCATGTTCTCCTCTTATCCGATTCTATTTTTTTTATTTTTTTATTCTTAACTAATACTATTCTTTTTTTCCGGCATTGTTTATCGGCCGGTGTCAATATTGTCTTTTCCTTGTTGTCATACCAAAATTTTGTTAAGGCAAAATGGAAACGTTATCTGATCCCTCTCCTGGAATACTCGAAATCCTTGTGTTGAATTGTTTTTATTTTATTTTTTTGTTTTGTTTTCTTACACGAAGCCGTTGTGTTGATTGTTGTTTTTCGTGTTATGATATTTGTCGAGGCAGATTGGAGGCGTAATTTAATCGGGTTTTTTTTTCGTTTTTTTTCCTTTTTTACTTGAAACCGTTGTGTTGTTGAGTTGTTTGTCATTCATTGGGTTCAGAGCTGTTTATGGTTTGTGTTGCGACTCCTCCTCCTTCCTTCCTTCTCCTAATTTAATTGATGTACTTGGGAGTATTTTCTGGTTATTTTTTGTTTGGGGCGATAAAGAAGAATAAAGGTTGTCTATTTTGTATTTTTGTTTTGTTTTCACTCATTTATTTGTAGCCATATATATATTTTTTTAGTGCATTCAACATTTTTTTTCGTTTCTCTTTTCCTCTTCCTTGTTTTGTCATTCCATTTTGTTGTTGTTGTTGTTGTTGTTGTTGTTGGGGTCGAGGAAAAAGAACAAGGGTTTTCTTTTTTGTATTTTGTTTTGTTTTCACTAATTTATTTGTAGTCATATATTTTTTTTAGTGCATGCAACATCTTTTTTCGTTTCCCTTCTTCTTCCTTTCTTCGTCATTGTCATCTTTTTCTTGTCGCTCCTGTTTTTTGTATTGCTCTTTGTTTTTCTCTCTTTGTATGTCTATTTCTATCTATCAATCTATTTATCTGTCTGCCTTGCTTATTGTTCTTCGCTTCTGTTATCTATACATTTATCTCTATCCATTCATCTGTCTATCTATAATTTCCTCTCTATCGCTTACTTCCTCGTGTCTTCTTCCATGGACTGATAATTGTTTTTTCCATATTCGCTTATCTGAATCTTTATTTTCTTTCCCTACAGAGACTCGCCCAGCTGTCCACCGCTTCAAGTGCTCGCATCTGTCTGTCTGTCTGTCTGTCTGTGAGTACCATATGTTTGTACTGATGCATGAACCGGCACCTTCAGAGGAATGCATACTTATTTTTGTGTGTGTATCTATAGGTCTTGTTTACTCCTTTCTCCCCTAGACTCTATATTATCCTCTTTTTTTTCTTCCTCCTCCCAGTTACGTGCTTAAATTTTACGTTATTCATCTACACTATCTTATCTCTACCCTGCACCGGCACCTTTAGAGGAATACATACTGCTGTTTTTTTTTTATCTACAGGTCCTATTTACTCCTTTCTCCCCCTTTATCATCCTTTTTTCCTTCCTCCTCCCAATTACGTGCTTAAAGTTTACGTTATTCATCTACACTATCTTATCTCTACCCCACACCGGCACCTTCAGAGCAATGCAAACTACTTTTTTTTATCTATAGGTCCTATTTACTCCTTTCTCCCCCATATCATCTTTTTTTTCTTCCTCCTCCCAATTACGTGCTTAAATTTGACGTTATTCATCTACACTTTCATATCCCTGCCGTACATTTCTTTCTCTTCCTTTCTCAAATTTGACGTCATTCATCTACACTTTCATATCCCTGCCGTACATTTCTTTCTCTTCCTTTCTCAAATTTGACGTTATTCATTTATCCTTTCTTATCCCTATCCAACACTTCTTTCTCTTCTTTTTCCTCTTTTCTCCTTCCTCTTCTTTATTCATTTATCCTTCCTTATCCCTATCCAACACTTCTTTCTCTTCTTTTTCCTCTTTTCTCCTTCCTCTTCTTTATTCATTTATCCTTCCTTATCCCTACCATACACTTCTTTCTCTTCTTTTTCCTCTTTTCTCCTTCCTCTTCTTTATTCATTTATCCTTTTTTATCCCTATCCTACACTTCTTTCTCTTCTTTTTCCTCTTTTCTCCTTCCTCTTCTGCATGTACCCAGATATGACGTCGTTCATTTATTCCTTTTTCTTTTACCTGCTTACCCTCCAGTTCTTCTTCCTCTTATCTAAATACTTCGATATTCAGCTACGTGTTAAAATCCCCCAGTCTTCGTATTCGCGCATGTGCAGAGTCGTGTTAGCTTTGAGTCCGTCTTATATGTGTATCTCCACGTTTATCAGTCATCGTATTTTACCGCCTGTTCGTCTTGGTCCCTCGCACGCCGTTCCATTCATGTTTTATTCCCTATCTTGAACGTTGTACGCGGCGCCTCCTTGATTGCCTTATCTGTTCTCTTTGTTAGTAGCCGCGCCCACCATGCAGCCCACCCACACCTGCCTGCCTCCTTACCTGCCTGCCCGCTTACCCACCTACCTGCCTAAACCTACCTGTTCATCTGCTTGCCAACCCATTTACCTTACCTGCCAACTTTCCCACCTACCTACCTGCCTACCTTCTAAACTACCTGTCCCTCTGCTTGCTAACTCATTCACTTAACCTGCCCACCCACCTACCTGCCTACCTGCTAACCTACCTGTTCATCTGCTTGCCAAATCTTTTACCTGCCTGCCACTTTTCCACCTACCTACCTGCCTACCTTCTAAACTACCTGTCCCTCTGCTTGCTAACTCATTCACTCACCTGCCCACCCACCGACCTGCTTACTTTCAATCTTCAATCTCCTCCTAGCCTACTCATTCACTTGCCTGCCCACCCTCCTGCTTACCTATACCTGCTTGCTCCGTCACTCACCTGAACATTTACATTACCCTCCGTTTTGTTCAGGCTGCTCTTCCATCAATCCTCTTCGACGTAATTAATCTTTATTTATCCCCTTCATCGTTTTTTATCCTCCTTTTTTTATCTTACATTTACCTTTAGTTTTTTTGCGTGTGTGGACTGGGAAGGAGAGAGAGAAAGAGAGAGAGAGAGAGAGTGTGTGTGTGTGTGTGTGTGTGTGTGTGTGTGTGTGTGTGTGTGTGTGTGTGTGTGTGTGTGTGTGTCTCGGTTTCCTTGATGTGGTAGTAATTTCGGGGCTTACCGAGTCACTAATAAATAACAGGTAATGAGCGGGTTATCTTAGACGCGCGCAGGTGTGTTATTAAAAGAGATACCGAGCTTCCTGCTGACGATGACGACGAAGATGAAGCGACGAGAGACCTCAACTAATACCTGGCTCGGCTAATTGGAGGTATCCGCTAGGAGGAGGAGGAGGAGGAGGAATGGCGGACAAAGAGGAAGGAGGAGGAGGAAGAGGAGGAAGAGCAGGTGTAGCTGAGGTGAGAGGAGAAAATACAAAAGGAAAAAAAAAAAAGAAAATGCAGTAAAACAAGAAGACGAAGATGAAGATAAAGATGAATATTAAGATGAAGACGAAGACAAGTAAGAACCAGATGAACAAGAAGAAAAACAAGAAGAACATGATCAAGAAAAATGAGAACAAGAAGAGCAAGGAGAACAAGAACAAAAACAAGAAGAACATGATCAAGAAAAATGAGAACAAGAAGAGCAAGGAGAACAAGAACAAAAACAAGAACATCATCAAGAAAAGTGAGAACAAGAAGAGCAAGGAGAACAAGAATAAAAAGAAAAAGACGGAAAAGTAATGAAGGAATATCACCAACGGCACCACCACCACCACCACCACCACCACCAACAACAACAACAACAACAACAACAACAACAACGAGGGGAAGAAGCGGAGGGCCATCTATACAGGCCGAGACATTCCGTCGCATCACACAGCCACGACCCAGACAGAGCTACCTACTAGTTCTCTCCCCTTCCCCCCCCCCTCCCCCGCCCCGCCCGCTCCGCCGCGCCGCCGCCCCACGGAGCGACCTGAGTGATGGCGGCGAGGCGTTGGTTACCCTTTGGCTCCGCTGGCCCATAACACCGGATGAGGGATGCCCGCTCAAGCACATTCCTGGACCCCCTACTGCTACGGCTATTAGTGCTGCTTCTGGCTACTGCTACTGCTGCGGCGATCCTGCTGCTACTGATAATTTTGTTGTTGCTATTGCTAATACTGCTGCTGCTGCTGCTGCTATACTCCTGCTACTACACCTACGTCTATTATTACTACTACTACATTTACTGCTGCCGCTGCTTTTACAACTGTTATTACTATGACAACGAACACCAACAATGCGACGAAGAAATTACTCTTTCTCCTCCTCCTCCTCCTCCTCCTCCTCCTCCTCCTACTCCCCCTCCAACTCCTCCTCCTCCTCCTCCTCTTTTCCCATCATTACTATTTTCATTATTCTTATTATTATTATCATTATTATTATTTTTTTGCTTTTTTGGTGCTGCCTGTAGCTCCGGTTGGCTCTCTTGAGGGGTCTCTTCGACGATCCCAGCGAATTTTATTTATAGTGCCTGCCGTGATATAATAAGAATATTACTCTTGTTTGGCCAATGGTTCCCCCCGGTGCACCTCTTGACCGAAGTCGCTGAAGCAAGTGGGAAACATTAATCTTCCGCCACTCGGTGATGGTTTGAAAAATCATCTTGTTTCAGTGGGACTCAACCTATAGGTCTACGGGCTCACCACACCTGCACACTGACCCACCACTCGGTTATCATCATCATCATCATCATCATCATCATTAGCAGTTGCAGCAGCAGCAGCACAACATCTATTGTCCTTCCTTCCTTCCTTGGGTTCACACGTGACTTTGCCCCGCTGCTGTGTGGTGCCAACTCGCTCTTTCCTCTGTTTTCCTCTGCTTTCGCGGTGTGAGGCGTTCTGTGCTTCTGTGTAACTGCTGCTGTACTGGAGGACTACAAAACCAGGAGGATTACCTGCCTTCTACTACAGACCGCTAAGTGTTCTGATTTAGTATTTACTTAGTTAGATAGTGATCCACAGTTACTCCTAGGACAAGTGTATTAAGCTTCCCACATCTACACTAAATTCAACATTCTTTCACGCCAACCCAGTGCTACACGGTTTTATATTGCTTTTGTGTTTTTTATATTGCCTTTGTGTTTTCTTCTCCTTCTATTATTAGGATACTTTACTGTGCTGTGATAATAGGACTACGTGAATCAGGCGCGCCAAGCTACGTTAATTTCTAAGTCCACACAAAAACACTAGATAATCCACTTTCCGCGCAAACCTAGTGAACACAGTTATTATCTTCTTTACATAAGTGATTTCTCAGTATATTAATATTGGCCTATGTTTTGTCTTGGTGGGTAGAAATAACCGCGCCTTTTTACCCGAGACACACCCTTTTCCCCGGGGAATTGACCTGACTGAGACCTCATAGCAGCTGTTGGTTTGTTTTCCTAGATACACATTTTTGACCTGACGACCTCACCGCAGCTGCGTACTTTGTTATCGTCTTAACGCGCCTAATTGTTTCCGTCTTGCCTCGCCCATATCTTCACCATGACGTCCCTCAAGCGTTGTTCTGGGTGTGGCCTTCGCATGGCCAAGCAGTACTTTCTTTCCAAGGACGTTTGTAGGTTCTGCGTTAAGACTCAGAAGGATGATCAGAGGATCATAGAGTTAGAGAATAGGGTTACGACTCTCGCCGCCCAGGTACACTTATTGGTTAGTGCAGCAGCAACAAGCCCCGCCTCCTCCTCCTCCCCTTCCTCTTCCTCTTCTTCCTCGTCCTCCTCCCCTTCCTCTTCCTCTTCTTCCTCGTCCTCCTCCCCTCTAGTATTGTCTTCAACCACACAGCAGCCCCTCCCATCCTCCTCCTCCTCCTCCTCGACCATCTCCGATCTCCTGCTTCCCACCCTCCTTCTCTCCTCCTCCTCCTCCTCCTCCTCCTCGCCTTCCTCCGTCCCCCCTCTCCCTCTCCCGCCCACCCTCCTCCTCCTCCTCCTCCTCTCCTCTTCCTCCTCCTTGTCCTCCGCCTCGCTCGTCCCTCCCTCCCACTCCTGTCCTTCACCTTCCCCTTCCCCTCTTCCTCCTCCCTCTCCTCGTCCGTCCCTCCCTCCCCACCTCACTCTCCCTTTCACCTACCTCCTTCCTCCTCCTCCTCCTCCTCCTCCTCCCCTCCCCCTCCTCCGCCTCAAATTCCTCGCCTTCCTCTTCCGTCCCCCTCTCCCTCTTCCCGCCCACTCTCCTCCTCCTCCTCCTCCTCCTCTTTTCCTCCTTGTCCTCTGCCTCCTCGCTCGTCCCTCCCTCCAACACCTGTCCCTTACCTTCCCTTTCCCCCTCTTCCTCCTCCCTCTCCTCGTCCATTCCTCCCTCCACCACCTCACCCTCCCTTTCTCCTTCTTCCTCTTCCTCCTCCTCCTCCCCCATTCCACCTTCCACCACATCCACAAATTCTCCACGTTCTTCACAGCAGGTCCCTCCCTTCCCGCTCTCCCCTCCCCCCTTCACCCACCCCACCAGGCCCCCCATCCGACCGTCGGGTTCTTGTTGTTGGTGATAGTCAGGTTCGTTATGTTGACAGGTATTTTTGCTCCAAGGATAAGAACAGGACGAGGGTGTGTTTCCCAGGGGCAGGGGTGGGCCATATATCAGACAGGATTGAGGCGTGTATGGCAAGCGAGGGATCGAACCCCATTGTCTTTCTCAGCTGTGGCGGAAACGACGTTTCTCGTGTGCCAAGCGAGGACCTTCTCAGGCGTTTTAGAGAATTGTTAGGCAGGATACGTGACGCTGGTGGGTCACCAGTAGTGTGTGGCGTCCTGCCAAGGAGGGGCGTTGGCGATGGATGGCTGTCCAGGGCGATAGCAGTGAACAGCAGACTTGCTGAGCACTGCGAGCGCAATGGGTGGCTGTTCGTCGACAATTGGGACCTCTTCTTTGGCAACGACGCCCTCTACGCCCGTGACGGGATACACTTGACGTTCAAGGGTGTTGAGGCTCTCTCAGACTCCCTTGAGCGAGCACTTGGTACCCTGAGGATTTTTAGTATAGGCGAGGGGGGGAGGAGTAATGGGAGCAGCAATGGGAGGAGTAATGGGAGGGGACATCTAGCTCATAATATAACCAGGCAGCTTAGAAATAATTCTAGAGGAGTAACAGAGGACGGGCTAAGAATCTTCTATACTAACAGCAGGAGCCTCAGAAACAAGATAGACTTACTAAGGGGTGAAGCTTGTTCAGAAAATTTTGACATAATAGCGATCACTGAGACATGGATAGACTTTGCTAATAGAAATTTTAGGTCAGAATTTGAAATAACGGGTTATCAGATGTTTCACAAAGACAGAAGGGGCAGAAAGGGAGGTGGAGTTGCGCTATATGTCAAAGACTCACTTAAATGTTTAGTTAACAACTCAGTCAAAACTAACATGGATTCAGAATCAGTTTGGGTGGACGTTTACAAAGGGAAAGAAAAACTAACTCTAGGAGTTATATACAGGCCACCCAACCTTAACAGGCAGGACACGAGTATATTACTACAGGAGATTGGCAGGGCGAGTATGAGTAGAAATGTCTGCGTAATGGGGACTTTAATTATAGGAATATAGACTGGGAAGATCTAGTGGGTGACCTGGAAGCCGAGGACTTTCTTGAAGTTATACAAGATAATTTCCTTAAGCAGGTAGTTACTGAGCCTACCAGAGGAGATAACATATTAGACTTAGTCCTAACCAATAATGGGAACTTGCTACGTGAGTTGGAGGTGGGCGGAGAGTTAGGAAATAGTGATCACAGAACGGTTCGTTTTAGGTTAGACTGGGCGGTAACCCGCGATCCAAACCCAGTGTTAGTGCCAGATTTTAGAAGAGCAAACTACGAGGGGCTTCGAAGACATCTTGAAGGGGTAAACTGGGATAATTTAGGGATTCATGAGGGCCAGAACTGCGGATTGGAGAGCCAGGAGAACCAGGTAGAAATGTCTTACAATAATTTAGTTAGAGTAATAGTAGAGGGGCAAGAACAGCATATACCACAGCGAACACTTAGAAAAGAAAACAATGATCCTAAGTGGATGACTCGTGGACTAAAACACGAGATTGGGTTAAAGAAGGGAATTTATCAGAAAATAAAGAATGGGGAAACACATCTCAGGGGCCGGTACGTCGAACTATCTAGATTAGTTAAGAAAAACACCAGGATAGCAAAAAAGAACTATGAGATCAAAGTAGCAAATGAGGCGAAAAGTAATCCTAAGGGCTTCTTTCAGATGTATAGAACAAAAACACGGGAGAAAATTGGACCGCTGAAATCAAACACAGGGGAGCTAGTAGAAAATTACGATAATATGAGCACATTGTTGAACGACTACTTCCTTTCAGTATTCACACAGGAGGATCGAACGAATATACCGGAAAGAGTTCAGGTGTACGAGGGAGGGGATGGCGATAAATTGAGTGATATAATCATTACCAGGCAAGTAGTTCAGGATGAGATAGATAAGCTTAAGAAGAACAAGTCGCCAGGTCCTGACGGGATATTTCCGAGGGTATTAAAGGAGCTAGGTGATATAATCAGTGACCCACTAACCGACATCTTTAAGATGTCGGTAAATACTAACTATGTGCCGAGCCTATGGAAAGTAGCTAATGTGACGCCGATTTTTAAAAAGGGGACAGGTCAGTTGCTTCAAACTATCGCCCAATTAGCTTAACATCGGTTATAGGGAAGATGCTGGAGTCCATAATAGCCAGGAACATTCAGGAGCATTTAGAAACATAGCTTAATTCACGACTCGCAGCATGGGTTCACAAAAGGTAGGTCATGCCTCACCAATCTCTTGTCCTTCTACAATAAAGTATTTGAGGCGGTTGACAGAGATGAAAATTATGATGTAATCTATCTTGATTTTAGTAAAGCGTTTGACAAAGTTCCTCACCAACGACTGTTGCTTAAATTACAGGCTCACGGAGTAGAGGGTAAAGTTTTGAACTGGGTCAAGGCGTGGCTTAGCAATAGGAAGCCAAAAGTGCAAATCAATGGTAAAAGATCTGACTGGGGATGTGTTACGAGTGGGGTCCCACAAGGTTCGGTATTAGGTCCACTTTTGTTTATTATTTATATCAATGACTTAGACACAGGAATTAGTAGTGATGTTAGTAAATTTGCAGATGATACCAAGATCGGTAGAGTAATTGAGTCGGATCAGGACGCTAGTATTCTCCAAGGTGAACTCAACAGATTATATGACTGGGCGGATAAATGGCAGATGGAGTTCAATGTAGGGAAGTGCAGTATTCTGAGTGTAGGTAGGAACAACCCCTCACATAACTATTGCTTAAATGACACTCTCATAAGTAGGTCTGGGTGCGAGAGGATTTAGGGGTCTTAGTGAGCTCTGATCTCCGTCCAAGGGCACAATGCATTCAAGCTAGAAATCGAGCTAATAGGGTACTGGGATTTATTTCAAGGAGCGTAAGCAACAGAAGCCCGAAGTCTTCCTCAAACTATATTTAGCATTAGTTAGACCTCATCTTGACTATGCGGTTCAGTTCTGGTCACCCTACTATAGAATGGATATCAAAATGTTAGAATCGGTGCAGAGGAGGATGACTAAGATGATTCAGGGGTTGAGAAACTTGCCATACGAGGAAAGACTCAAACAGTTAAACTTGCATTCTCTAGAAAGGCGAAGGGTGCGTGGAGACATGATCGAGGTTTATAAATGGATGAAGGGCTTTAATAAGGGAGACATTCATAAGGTTTTGTTGGTAAGAGAACCGGGTAGGACACGAAGTAACGGGTTTAAACTGGATAAATTCAGATTCAACAGGGACATAGGCAAAAATTGGTTTACTAATAGGGTGGTGGATGAGTGGAATAGGCTTAGCAGTCATGTGGTGAGTGCCAATACAATTGTCACATTCAAAAATAGACTAGATAAATTCATGGACAGCGATATTAGGTGGGGTTAGATACACGGGAGCTTAGGGTCAAAGGAGCTGCCTCGTACAGGCCTACCGGCCTCTTGCAGACTCCTGCGTTCTTATGTTCTTATGTTCATTCCGTCATCACCATCACCTTTATGAGCGTAGCCAAAGAAAGACGCGGAAGGCAAAAGTTGAAGGTTTCTTTCTTGCAACAAAAGAGCAGAGGCAATCGCACGAGAACAAAGAACCATTATCGTCAACATCAATAACAGCAGCGGCATCATCATCATCATCATCATCGTGAGCCCCATCGTAGCCTTTACATTGTGCTCGAGTCTGCATAGTAACAACCAGAAGACTTTTGAAGCAAAAGAGAAGCAATATCATCGAGTAGCGGGCTTTTTTTTATTATTGTTTCTTTTTTTGTGCCCTTGAGCTGTCTCCTTTGTTGTAAAAAAAAAAAAAATACGCAAAGCCACAAGGAAATGAGTATATCTTCGCGGAGCATGAAGAGGCGTTATGCGTATAGTTTCCTTCCACTCTTTGTAGCGTGACACACACACACACACACACACACGCACACACTCACACGCACATGGCCTTGAGTGCATGGAAACTACGTATAGCTATGTCATTTTTCTTTCTTCTTCTTGGGTGACAATGGCGGTGAGCAGCTGCTTTTATGTGCTTCCCGAGTCCTTGGCGAGCGGGGGGAAACATGCTCCTGGCGGCGTCGATGAGGTATTGGCGGAAGGAAGGGAATTGGAATGCGTGATGACGTGAAAAGGGCGAAGAGGGCGAGGTAATGCGTTCTTCGCAGAGAGAGAGAGAGAGAGAGAGAGAGAGAGAGAGAGAGAGAGAGAGAGAGAGAGAGAGAGAGAGAGAGAGAGAGAGAGAGAGAGAGAGAGAGAGAGAGAGAGAGAGAGAGAGAGAGAGAGAGAATAATAAAAGTAATGATAATGATATAATAATGGAAATAACGATGAAGATAAAAAAGAGGAATAGGTGGAGAAAGAGGTTGGGGCAGGAAGAAAGAAAGAAAGGACGAAAGAAAGAAAGGAAGAAAGAAAGAAAAAGTAATTGTGCTTCTATATAAAGTCATCCACGACCTCAGATTAAACAAGACTAAAAATACTTGTGGTTTCAAAAGGATAAAAAGAACGCCTTCCTCCTGCCGCCGAGACGTATGCACCAGCCAGGCCAAATGTCGTGGGAGCTGACCTTTGGCACAAGCTTCATGAACGGTGATCAGCATGATAGGAAAGGAAATGGTTGAACATTTCACTACCACCGCCATAATCATCATCTTATATTTCTCAGGACCATCATAATCACCGATATTGTGAGCTTTAACAGTCACGGTTACGGTTGACAATGGCTTGTGATGTGTTGAGCAGGACCAGAAAACACTGCCGAGAAGCAATCTTTAGCATATACACATACAGGGATTTTTGATATACCGAGTCGCTTTAATAAATATACAATGATTTATTTAAGTAAGCAGGAGTGGCATAAGAGATATACAGAGGCTCTTTGAAATATTCAGCTACCATTTAAATTTACAGGGAGCTCCAAAATATTATGGGACTTGTATTCATTCCAGGGACTTCCTGCATATACAGAAAATTTTGGGGGGTTATTTGATGATTTTGAAAGTCTACTCTTGTTATTTTCAAAGCATACACTATCATTTTACAACAATAATACACTAGTTTTTCCGGTAACACCCACACCTCTTCCGTTGCCAGCGAGGGGCGGCACCTGTTTTGCGTTCATGGCGGAACACATTGGCGGGTTCTCCTTCCGCGGCGCCATGATGTGTCGTGCTCGGCGAGGGCGGCGAGGCGGCGACAGCGTTCCGCCTCGAGTGATATGAAGATGGCGGGTGGCGGGGATGTGCGTGCTGGTGTAGTATTTCCAGTACGTGCTACTGGCTGTACTGCGGCCTTTGATTACCTTGTGGTTACCAGTGGGCGGCCCCAGGCAGTTATTGGCATGAGGGAATATTTCCTCTCTACTCGAATTAAAAGCTGCCAACTGACGCTTCCGCTAACAAAAGTATACACCGATCTGGTTTGCTGTACTCAGGATCATAAAACGTCACCGTCAAATTTATCAAAAGCGTTGTTTAATGCTTGGAAGTGTAACGTAATGGGAGGTATACAGGAGTGTCTTCGTATAATATATTAGAACTACTGAACCATGAAAATCTTGCGGGGAAATATATCAACATTCTAGGCGACGGGGAGAGAGTATAGCGTGACGGGCAGAACACTGGAGCTTGTATTAATGATATATGTGTTATTTTGTCACTCCTGTACCGGTGTGGCTTTATTTATTTATATTCATCACGAATTAATGGAAAATAAATTATGAATATTCTTTATGTGAAGAAAGGAGGAGATAAAGCAGCGTGGCTGATGTAAATATTGCGTGAGTTTGTGTTCGTGATTTGCGTTACTCCCTCCCTGCCTCTTGTATGCCGGCGCTGCTTTGTTTAGAGCTTTGTTTAAAACTAGCGGGAAATAGATGAAGTAGCTTGCGCGGTGAGGAGACAGACAGTATAGTATGAACAGGAGAGTCACTGTTCAAATGATTTATGTTACTCCGTCTTTCTGCGGATCGGGAGTGTTTAATGCAGCTGTGCACCGAGCAGAAACTGGAAGCTGAGCGTGAACTGGCTGACAACATGGCGACAGATTCAGCGGCGCGGGAGATTTATATTGATCGGGACTGTAGAGTGAGTGTGAAACTTGAGGGTCATATTCTTAAACATTCGGCGCCCAAGCTCACTTACTTGACAAGTCTTTCATTGTAGCGTTGGGCATTTTCAGGGGTAGTTTTATGACCCTGTGGTAGTTTGACCCTTCCTCTGCACCATGAAGCTAAAGAAACACTCATTAGAACCCGACTGATCTACTTTTTGGCCTTTGAAAATAGCTGATGCGAGAGATTGAAACGTCTGAGAATACCTACCTAAGTGTCTCGAGGTAAAGAGAATCACAGGCCCAGGTACAAAGATTCGGAATCCCAGGCGGTGAAACTTATATTGATTAGATGGGCTAGAGAGCAGGTGCAAGGTGGTTGATTTTTTATATAAAGAGAATTGGAAGCCCAGCGGATGGAGTCGATTTATGAGGTTTAATGTTTGGGGTTCATTATCCCCTATATACTTAGAGGGGGCCCAGAAGTGTAGCAGTTCTTTAACCGGTCTGCTGCGATTGGCACAGATTTGGCCTTCACTGGTAGCCTGATAACATACACTCCATTGTCTTTCTCTGCCTCTCTGGTGGGTAGTGGAGTGTTTCTCATGTGGTATTGGTATGCTGGACATCCCCGCATGACTTTATAGTTTTCTTCACAGAATTGTAGCTGCCACTTTTTGTTTCATTCCTTAAGCTTGGTGATGTCTTCTTGAAGGAAATCCGCAGTCAAGGAGTTAAAGCTCCGTGGCCCCGAGAAGTCTCCGCATCTTTCAAGACTGGCCAAAATAAGGTTGCTATATATAGACTACAACTCTGAATGTTTGTTGTCTTTGGTCCTCTCATTGCAGACTCTGCCATACATTCTTAACAGATTCACTTCACACTTCCCGTGCCTCGCCACACAACACGGGTCATTTGAGTAGCTTGCCCGGACACACGAAAACCCTCACCTCCTCGCTTCGTAACGTGAAACTCAAAGCCGGCGAATGAGTATGTAAGCGTTTTGATTGAATGTT
Source organism: Eriocheir sinensis (assembly GCF_024679095.1). Taxonomy (NCBI): domain Eukaryota; kingdom Metazoa; phylum Arthropoda; class Malacostraca; order Decapoda; family Varunidae; genus Eriocheir; species Eriocheir sinensis. The sequence goes on along the minus strand of NC_066540.1, from coordinate 11,226,886 downwards.
CTTTTAACATAGAATTATTCTATTTTTTGCTTTGCTTGCCAATGTATCCATATTTTATTTAACTTATCTATATACGTAGCTACACATAACTTTCACCTTTTTTGTCCTATATAATGTGAATTTCAAAAGTGGAAAAGACAGAGCGCTTTGACTGAATTTTCATCAGACACACAATTCTCTAATCTGCTCACTACCTAACATGTAATTATTTTTATTCCATGCGCCTTTTGATAGCACCAGACAGCGACACAGACAGACACAGCGGTGAACAAGTTTTGCTTGGCTACAAATAGATAGCTCTAGAAGACGTTTACATTTAAATAACCCACAAGATATTTAAAGCACAGATCGGCGGGAAAACACGAGCAAACAGGAGGGACGAACAGAATATGACTTATAAATAAGAACCAAAGCACTCTTCTTCATTCTTAATCGTATGTTATCCATTGGTTAAGCGTTAGTCCTTCCCGATCTTAAGGGACTAAGGGATGGGACGGAGAGGTACATGTATATACGCTTTTGCTCGCTGCACCTTTGAGAGCACTGGAGGCTTAACACTCCCTCCCCCCTTCCTCTTTACTCCCGCTTTATCATCTGGTTCAGTGTCAGTCTTCCCGTGCGCGCTTAGAGGCAGGAAGAGACAAATGGAGGGACAAGACCCGCACGGATGAAGACGTAAGACCTCCCCGGCGAGACAGATGGAGACTTGAGGGTCGCCAGTCAGTCACCCAGCGGGCTTAGAGGGAAGGAGACGCGGGACGGACAGCGATATGGGCAGACAGACGCTCGTAAGGAGAGACGGAGGCCAAAAGAACGTGTAAGCGAGGCGCACGCCGGGGCAGATTAGGCCAGAAAAGGTCGACATGACTTGCAGGAATAACAAAACACTTACGAAAGGCAGACATGTCACACGAGAAAGGAAAGGAGCGATCGATCAAGATTAAGTGATGGTGGACGGGTGTCAATGGAGGGGAACCATTAGTAGACGAACACTGAGATGGTTGGTTCATTGTTATGTCTAAAAAGGAGAAGTTAACGGAGAAAATATATTGTACAAAACTGCGTAGTGTAGACAACAGGAACGAAGAAAACGACCCATTGTGATACAGTGGATAAGAGTCTGATGTTTGGATTGATGGCGAAGTTTAACACGCACCAAAAAAGACGTAATCACCAACGGTTAATAATGAAGCGGTAAGCGAAGATAAAGGAACTAAGGGCACCGTTGCCAGATCATCGTACTCAGAGCATAGTATTTACCGGTTTCTGACGCCTAACTATTGCCAAGAAACATCAGGAATTAACTATTTTAACGATAATTATAAGTGAATCTCATTGGGGTCCACGAGACAGTTTTTGGGGTCTGAAGTCGGTAAATATAAGAGGCTGAGTAAGACAATCTGGCAACGTTGACTGAGTGTTGGGTCAAGATAAGGCGAAGGTTTATTGTTGCCAGTGTACGAAATAAATACGACACTTTAAGACATTATAGATAAATAATTACAATACAAATACCTGTTGAATGAAGATAAATAAAAACTTGTCCGTCTATTTCTACCTCATCTGCAGTATTTTGTGTGTGTGTGTGTGTGTGTGTGTGTGTGTGTGAGAGAGAGAGAGAGAGAGAGAGAGAGAGAGAGAGAGAGAGAGAGAGAGAGAGAGAGAGAGAGAGCAGCGAGTTGTGGTTTTCTCGTTTAGTTTAGTTTGCCAATGGTCTGCCTCCTTTTCCGTAAAATAGAAGAAAAAACCTCAAGGGTCTGTATTAAAACTAAATAAATTGAAGGTCCTTAACAAAGTGCAGTAATAGATCGTTTCAAAGTGGTAGGCATTGATGTACACTTTTACCGTAGAAACAGTAAAATCAAGGCAAAAAATGTAGTATGTATCTTTTGATCACTGAACTTATATATGCGTTACTATTTCCGTGAATGCAGTAAACACAGGACAATGACGATGCGCAATGATAATGAACAAAAAAATAATATAGCAACCGATTGAATCTTACGAAGAGACATCACGGAGAGACATCATGAATAGACACCGATAAAGTTAGAACGCGAAAAAATACAGAAAAATACAAAACGCAACTTATACAACAAGAATGCATAGCGATCAAATTACTGTCTCAACACCACACTCCCAGGCGATCCGAAAGACGCCAAATACGAGATAAAAAGGTAATAATATAAACTCAGAACACCGAAGAACAAGCGAGAAAGTACAAAACAAAACAAAAACTAAACAAATCGGCGCAAAAAAAATGCAGACACAACAAAGATTTCTTAAACAGCGAGGACAGCATATGAAGAAAGCCGAAAGAGTAACACCGAACATTAAAGAAATGAAAAACAAAGGCTTACTGTGACATAAAGTAGCTTCAATAAAACGCAACACTAAACACACAAAAGGCGATGTTACAGGAACACCTTTGGGTTATCGTGTGACGTCCCTTTGCGCCTCCTTCCTCTATCAACACAAGCATAGTATCCCCTCGACTTTCAGCATTACCCAGATCGTACAATATTATTTGGTATCACTACGAGACACATTACGTACAACACACCGCTAAGATTAGAGAAATGCAGTAAGAATCGACACTCTATAGGAAGGATAATTTATCATATCGAGTGTTTTGCGTTACTACTAAGATATTCGGGATTACTTCTATTGTTTTGTTATCGCTACTAGATGCAGTGAGTATGACGCGCCGGTAAAACTAGAGGAGTGAGCAACATGTGAAACTAGTGAGGGAAAGAGCTTATCTGGACACCTCTCCTCCCGAAACTGACCTCTCGTTTGGCCATTCCTCTTAACTCTTTGTATAGGATCAGTGATTTGCGGGCTTTTTTTTCATTATTGTTTTTCTTTCCTTGAGCTGTTTCCTTTACTGCAGTGAGCAACATGTGAAACTAGTGAGGGAAGGAGCGTATCTGGACACCTCTCCTCCCGAAACTGACCTCTCGCTTGGCCATTCCTCTTAACTCTTTGTATAGGATCAGTGATTTGCCGGCTTTTTTTTTTTTTTTCATTATTGGCTTTTTTCTTGAGCTGTTTCCTTTACTGTAAAAAAAATCACCTTAAGGCAAAGAAAAGAGGCGCGGGGTGACTCTAAACAACCCGGAGATGCCAAAAGCGAGGCAACAGCTACCCAGCATAAGAATTAGCCTGACTGTGTTACGTATTTGGCATCACTACTAAACACGTACACATACAAAGCGCTGGTAAGACTATATTCGCAGTAAAATGTGACACGAGTAAGAGGACTGTTTCATCTTAAGTGTTTGGTATTACTCCTAACGTGTTTTTGTTATCACTTACAGACGCAGTACATAGAAGGCGCCGGTGAAACTAGAGAGGTCCAGTAATATGTAACACTATAAAACGTAGCAGGAAAAAAAATATGAGAATGACGAAAGGAAGTACGTACAAAAAGAACAAAAAAATGATGATGATGATGATGATGATGATGAGTAAGATGATGATGATGATGATGATGAGTAAGATGATGATGATGATGATGAGTAAGATGATGATGATGATGATGAAAATGAGTAAGGGAAATTCACCATCTTAAGGCAAAGGAAATTGAGAGCCGCGGAGTGACTACACAACTCGAAGACATAGACGTTAAAACTATAGTGCAGAAATGTGTCAGTATAGTAAGGGGCTTCCATCATCTTGGGGACAAAGGAGAGACACGCTGAGGGACTCTATACACCACAACCCGAAGTTACCGGAAGAGTGAGTGATCTGATACCCAACAAAAGAATTACGCTGAGGGACTCTATACACCACAACCCGAAGTTACCGGAAGAGAGTGAGTGATCTGATACCCAACAAAAGAATTACGCTGAGGGACTCTATACACCACAACCCGAAGTTACCGGAAGAGAGTGAGTGATCTGATACCCAACAAAAGAATTACCTGGGCTGTGTGACGCATAATTGATATCACTATTAAACGCAGTACGTACAAGGCAGCACAGTAAGATACGACACAAGTAAGGAGAATTTATCAAGTCGAGCGTTTGTCACCACTACTAACGTATACTTTCACTACTATAAGACGAGGTACATACAAAACGTCGGTAAAACTTAAGAAATGAATTAAGATAAATGTAAGGTAAATTTATCTTCTTAAGGAAAGGAAAGAGACTCTGCGGGACTCCACAACACAAGCCAAAGACACCCAAAAAGAGAGAGTGATCAGATAACAAACTCAGCGTGCGTACTCACCCTCTCTGGCCGCCGGCGTCATTTTGGCCGCCGCCCCCATGATGGCAGCGATGGAGAAGTCGGTGGCGCGTGCCTTCAATAGCCCCGCTTCCTCCACCACACTCATCCCGCGGGAGTGTGTGCGAGGGCGCGGCTGGCAGGCTGGGGGGTATGGGGCAGGCAGGGCGTGTAGAAGCCTGGGCGTGGGTGCGATGGTGGGTGTGAGGTGGCGGGGTGGAGACAGAGCTTGATGCTGCCGCGGGTGCGGAGGGTGTGAATGCGCGTACACACACACACACACACACACACACACACACACACACACACACACACACACACACACACACACACTCGCACACTCGCTCACGCACACGCACACACAGGAAAAAGTGAGTCTCTGTCTGTTTTATCACTTCATTGTCAGGAGTGGGTAGAAGGTCGTTATCTCTCTCTCTCTCTCTCTCTCTCTCTCTCTCTCTCTCTCTCTCGCTCTCGCTCTCGCTCTCGCTCTCTCGCTCTCACTCTCTCTCTTATAAGGGTAAAAATGTCTTTGGGTTTAAGGAAAAACAAGGGGAAGAGAAAGATGGGGACGAGGTGTAGAAGGAGAGAGCGAAGAAGGGGAAAAGAAAGAGGAGGTGATGGACGAGTAGGAGAAGGAGGAGGAGGAGGAAGAGGAAGAGGAGGAGAAGGAAGAGGCAATTGGGGAGGCACTCAAAGATGAAGGATTGGTCTCATGGATGCTCTTGTCTTCATGGATGATGCCTTCGCCTCCACGACTCACTCACTCACTCACGCGCTCACTCACTCACCCAGCCACACCCACGCACCCACCCAACCAGCCTCTTAGATGGGTATTCTCAGATGCTTCCACCTCTCATGTCATATTTTCAAAGGCTAATATGGAGTTTAATCGGGTTTTCATGGGTGTTTTTTCACGTTTAAGGTACAGAAGAGGGGTCAAACTACCACCAGGGTCATAAATGTACCTCTGGAAATGCCCAATACCCCTTCAAAAACCCTGTCAAATGTGAGTGTGTCGAAGCGTTTGAGAATATGGTCCTTATCCTCAATGTCCGTTTTCTTTTCCCTCTTTGGTGCTGGATGTCCCTCAGTTTGCCAGGGGGACAGTCAGACCACGAGCATCAACATCATTTCGTCCTCCTGTGGTCAGACTTTTCACTTTCATCATTCACTGGATCCACTTTTGTCCGTCACGTGCATGTGTGGAATGCCTATTTTCTCCTTTTGGTCCTTCATCACTTTCAGAATCGCTTTAGCCGTCTCATGTCTTATTCTTTCTCTCTTTCTCTTTTCTTCGTGTCGTCTTTTTTTTTCCAGAAGTTTTCACTCAATCACTGACTCACTCGCTCACTCACGTCCTGTGGTCGAGAAGATTATCATATCTCGGCCCAGTCTCGCGCCTCACCCTCGTCCTCCTCCGCGTCGGCTGTCAGTCTCCGCTAATGCTTTTTAATGTATTTGGTCAGGCATTATCCAGCAGCCTAATGGGGCCAAGCAGACAGCCTCCGTGCGGGTCGTAAAGCAGACTTAAGGCAGCCCCCGCACGATAGCACAGAATTACAAGAGAGTAACTTTGTTTTCGTAAGGTAATTTCGCCAGGTAATTGCCTTTATTATAACTCGGCTTCTGTAAGAAAATTAAGCATATAATAACTCGTATTTTATGTTGTAATTAGGATTATTTTAACTCAGGATTTATGGCATAATTAGTGATCGCGGGACACGCCATCGCCCCGCCACACACACACACACACACACACACACACACACACACACACACACACGGCGGGCGGGTGGTCACGGATCTTAGGTGGTTTGAATCTACCCCCCCCCCACCCCCCCACCCCTACATTACCCCTCCTCCCCCCCGCCCGCTGCGCAAACAATACCCACAATGCAAAGAGCTCTACCCCACCCCATCCTCCTCCTCCTCCTCCTCCTCCCCTTCTACCCTGACCCTCCTTCCTATCCTTTCTTGCCTGATTATGCATTATTTTAGCTGTTTAGTTTACGAACATTATACAAAAAAAAAGCATATAGTCTCATCGGCAAGTGTTTGTTGTCCTTGTTTTCCATCACCACTACCACCACCACCACCACCATCACCACCACCACCACTATCACCACCACCACCACCACCGAGAATTATATTGTTTTGTTTTCGATTACCGTCACCACCACCACCACCACCACCACCACCACCACTATCACCACCACTATCACCACCACCACCACCACCGAGAATTATATTGTTTTGTTTTCGATTACCGTCACCACCACCACCACCACCACCACCACCTCCGCCTTGACTGCAGCAGGTGCGAACGTATAATATTCTGTAATTAACGTCCGGCTAATAGATAGTAATTAGAGGTTCGTCAGTCGCCGGGCTAATGGAGGAGACAGCCGCGTGACCTCGTGTGACCAGGGACGCGCTTGTCACCTAATTGAGTCCCTGGGGAGAGCACCAAGAGGGGAGGACTGTGGGGAAGACGATAAAAAGGGGACTGCGAGAACATGGTGTGGAGGAAGGGAAAGATAAGGGGTCGTGGGGAGAAGGGGAAGGTGGAAAGGTGGAGTAGAAAAAAGATTAAGGCTAAGATGAAAGTGAGAAGTCTTGGCTTGGAGGAGTTGGGGTGCTAGCCGTGGGGAGAGGAAAGGGGAGTTAGGGTCTGTGGGGAAGGGAGGAAGGGGAAAGATACAGGCTGGGAAGGCTAAAGAAAGGAACTAATTGGACTTGGTTTAAGAGGAATGAAAAGTTGAGGAGGTCTGTGGGGAAGGGAGGAAGGGGAAAGATACAGGCGGGGGAGACTAAAGAGAGGAACTAATGGGGCTTGGTTTTAGAGGAAGGAGGAGTTGAGGATGAGGAGAGAGGAGAAAGGGGAAAGAGGGGAGGCTAAAAAGGGGAATGTGAGGACTTGATTTGGAGGAAGGGAGAGTTGGGGACCGCGGGAAGGGAAGGAAGAAGGGGAAAGGAGGAGGGAAAAAAGGGGACTGAGACAGCTTGGTTTGCAGGAAAGGGGAGTTGGGGTCTGTGGGGAGGGGAGAAAGGCAAAATAGGGGAGACTAGAAAGGGGAGCTAGTCATAGATAGGGGAGGGAGGGGAAAGAGGAAAGGCTAGAAAAGGAGATTGAAAGGACTAGGTTTGATGGAAGGGGAGAGTTGGGGGCTAGCCGTGGGGAGGGGAGGAAAGGGAAAAATGCAGGTGGGAGGCTAAAATGGGGAGAGAGAGGGCATGGTTTGGAAGAAAGAGAAGTTAGGGGCCGTGGAAGGGGGAGGAAAGAGAAGATACAGGGAGGCTTTTGGGGGTGACTCGCTGGCTGGCTGGATAGATGGATAGACAGATGAGTTGAAGGATGCTTAATTGCTTGACTGGTCGTAATACTGGTCGCTTGGCTGACTGGTTGAATGGATTGGTAGATTCTTCGCTGGCTGGCTGACTGGCTGACTGGATGGTAAAGAAGGTCGGATGAATTGATGGATGGATGGTTGGTAAATTGGTTAACTGGTTGAATGAGTATATGGATGAATGGAGAGGTGAATGAATGGCTGGCTGGGTGGATGGATGAATGGCTTTAATAGATATGTGGATGAATACATGGTTGAGTGGTTGAATGGTTTGTTGTTTAGTTGAACAGTTGTAATCGTTGTTGGTTGAGTAGTTGAAGGAATGGATTGATGGATGGATGGCGTTCAATGTCGCTCTGTAAATGGTTCAATATATAAAGTTTTAGATAGTATACTGTTTCAATTTTTTATCATCCCATTCTCTCTCTCTCTCTCTCTCTCTCTCTCTCTCTCTCTCTCTCACCTTTATCAATTACCTGCCTCCCCATCAGGTGGTAGGCGACAAGGTGGAGGCGTGAGGTAAGGCAGGAAGGAGAACTAGCAAATGTGAGCCTTCGTCGAGATAATGTATACCCTTCTGCCCCTCCTCCTATACCTCCTTGCCCACCTCCTTCTCTTCCTCATGCATCTGCCTCTCTTTCCCACCTTCCCTTCCCTTCACCTCAGGTCTCATCAAACCAACACCACCACCACCAACAACCCACACGAAGAGAAAAAGACCAACGACAGAAGCGATTCTCAAAGACCTTCCGATCCACTGTCTATCCCCTCCTCCCCCAACCCCTCCCACCCAACAATGAGTGATCTCCGCCCTTCAACCCTACAAACTGTGGTCGCATCCCTCAGTGTCCTATGATCTCTTCCCCCCCCCCTCCCCCCCCATTCTCCCTCGTCCCTGCACCCACCCGTCCCATGTCTACGCCCCCTTCATAATCCTGTCAGGGTGTATCTAAGCCACCGAAACGTCACAACAAACTTTGGGGTATTTAACTGTAGTGTGTGTGTGTTGGAGGGGTTCGTTGGGTGTGGGTGTCGGGGGAGGGGAGGGGTGGTAGATGGATATGAAGGGAGAGAGAGGAAGAAAGAGAGGGAGTAAGGGAAGGAGGGAGAGGAAAATCTTCAATAAAATGGAAATGGAAGGGAAGAGAAGAAAAGATATATTAGATAGGAGAAGGAAGATATTTGAAAGCATGATTGAAATTTTGAGAAAAGATAAAGAAAAGGTAGAGAAAAAAAGAGTAAAAACCTTCTTCAATAACGTGATAGTAATTGAAGGGAAGAAAAAAGAAGATATATTAGAAAAGAGAAGAAGAATATTTGAAAGACTGATTGAAAATTTGAGAAAAAAATAAAAATTAATTCTTGAGAGAGAGAGAGAGAGAGAGAGAGAGAGAGAGAGAGAGAGAGAGAGAGAGAGAGAGAGAGAGAGAGAGAGAGAGAGAGAGAGAGAGAGAGAGAGAGAGAGAGAGAGAGAGAGAGAGAGAGGCACAACATCAGCTAGAGGTCACAGTAATCCTTTTAAATCCCCCTAACTAACGTGATATAACCTCTCGCTAATATATTGATCGTGACCGAGTGTGTGTGTGTGTGTGTGTGTGTGTGTGTGTGTGTGTGTGTGTGTGTGTGTTCCTGCCTTTGTTCCTGGACCTGCAAGCATTACACTGGAAGGCGTGAACGCGAAAACTTTATGAAGCATTGACGAATATTTCTCCTTTTATCGGCAATGTCAGCCACGAACCGCGAAGTCCTTGAAGAAAAACGAGACCAAGAAGGGAGCAAATGTTTCGTCGCCTGAAGAACATAAGAACGCCAATGGTGGTTATGTGTGTGCGTTATTGATCATGTCAGTAAAAACAAGAACAGCAATAAAAGATAATAATGCTAATAATGCCTGAATGACACTAAGAAGGATATTGGAAAGAATGATTGAGAATTTGAGAAAAGATAAAAATTCATTCTTGAGAGAGAGAGAGAGAGAGAGAGAGAGAGAGAGAGAGAGAGAGAGAGACGAGAAGAAGTACGTACAAAAAGAACAAGAAAATGATGATGATGATGATGATGATGATGATGAAGAAGAAGAAAATGGAGAGAATGACAAAGAAGGAAAAAACACACAAGAACAATCACCAAAGTTTGAAATTAAAAAAAAAATCGCCAGACACACACACACTCTCTCTCTCTCTCTCTCTCTCTCTCTCTCTCTCTCTCTCTCTCTCTCTCTCTTCCCCTTTCAGTAAACACAATCACCCCTTTACCTTTTCTTGTCTTCACCCCCTTCACCCCTCTAACCCCCCTCCCCCCTCCCCCACCCACATGATTCACCAGATACTCCAAGACACATTTTTCCTTCCTTTTTTTTTGCTTCACATCATCTTCCCTCCCCCCAACAACTTCCCCTCATTATCTTCCGTTTTTCTGCGACGTCGTCAGGCATGTTATTATCGCAGGCTGGGGTGAGGAAGGATAGAGAAGGGTGAGGGAGAGAGGGTGAGTGAAGGGGCGGTGGAAGGGAAGACGGGAGATGAAGGGAGAGAGAGGATAGGGAGGGGGGAGGATGGGAGTTATTAGTATAGGGAGTATGGTGATGCGTGGGTCTTAGATATCTTTGGTTTGGTTTAGTTATCCTCCTTCCACTCTTTTCCATCTCCTTCCCTTTCTCCCTTTTCCATTGTTGTGTCTATCTTACTCTTCCCTCTTTTTTCCTTTCCCATTTTCCCTTTGTTCCCATTCTCCTTTTCCCACTTTTTATGCACGTTTCTACAGTTTCTCCAAATCTCTTCTTTCTCTCTTTTCTTTCTCTTTCTCTTCATGATTTTTTTTCGTTCAGTAGAGGAGGCAGGTCAAGGGAAAACAACACCCAGTACACAATTTCAAGTGCTCTCTGTCGCCTCTATGTTTGTTTTCCTTCCTTTCTCCTTCCCTCATCTTTTCTTCCTCGTGTAGCTCATTTTCTATATTTTCCTTTCCTTTCCATATCTTTGTCTGTCCCTCTAATCTTTGCTTATACCCCTCTGTTCTTGCTCCTCGCCAGATGTTGCGCCGACTAAACGAAACTTTCCTTCCTTTCCTGCTACTCAGTAACGATTGTTTGCTCTCTGGTTTCTCTTTCTCCCTATTCTTCTTCTGTTTTTCGTGCTCTACAGGAGGAGGGGAAGGAGGAGGAGGCAGAGGATGTGCAAGAGGAGGAGGTATAGAATTGAATAGGAGTTACAGTATATATGGTATGCAAGCAGATAGAGTAAGGTCGGTAGGTAAATGAAGAGGAGGAGGAGAGAAGAAGTGGAGGAGGAGAGGAGGAGGAGGAAGAAGAAGAAGAAGAAGAAGAAGAAGAAGAAGAAGAAGAAGAAGAAGATGAAGAAGAAGAAGAAAAGAAGAAGAAAAAGAAGAAAAAGAAAAAGAAAAAAAAGAAGAAGAAGAAGACGAAGAAAAAGAAGAAGAAGAAGAAGAAGAAGAAGAAGAAGAAGAAGAAAAAGAAAAAGAAAAAGAAAAAGAAAAAGAAGAAGAAGAAGAAAAAAGTAAAGGAGGAAAAGACGAATTAGCAGAAGGTACAAAATTGAAAAGGAGTTGGAGGAAGAGAAGACATGCATGAGAAAGGCAGGAGGAGGAGGAGGAGGAGGAGGAGGGGGGGGAGGGGGGGGTTGATGGTGATGGATTCCTCCCACGTGCTCGTCAAGGGATGTTTGATAATGGGAGATGAACGTGGGGAGAGAGAGAGAGAGAGAGAGAGAGAGAGAGAGAGAGAGAGAGAGAGAGAGAGAGAGAGAGAGAGAGAGAGAGAGAGAGAGAGAGAGATAACATACGTATGGCTAATTCACTTAATTCATTTCTTCCTTTTTTATTTCTTCCTCTTTTCCTCTCTTCCTTCCTTCCTTCCTTCCTTCCTTCCTCTCTTCCTTCCTTCCTTCCTCTCTTCCTTCCTTCCTTCCTTCCTTCCTTCCTTCCTTCCTTCCTTCCTCTCTTCCTTCCTTCCTTCCTTCCTTCCTTCCTTCCTTCCTCTATTTCCATCGGTTTTCCTTTTGTCTTTTATTTCCTTCCTTCCTTCCCATCTTGCTTCTTTCTCTCCTCATTCCTTTCTTCTTTCCATCCTCTTACCGTACCTCTCCTCCATCGTTTCTTCCTCCTTCCTCCATTCCCTCCCTTCCTCGCTTTCATCCTTTCTTTCTTCCTTTTTTTCCTTCCTTCCTTACTTTCATACTCTTTGCATACCCCACCTTTTTTTTCTCTTCATTTCATTCCTTCCTTCCTTCCTTCCTTTTTGTCTTCCTTTCTTTCCCTGTCCCTTCATCTCTTTCCCCTTTTCTTCATCTGTTTTTTTTCCTTCTTTCTATTTTCCATTCTTCTTTCATTCCTTCCCACGTTATATCTTCCTCTCCTTCCTTCCTTCCTTCCTTTTTGTCTTCCTTTCTTTCCCCGTCCCTTCATCTCTGTCCCCTTTTCTTCATCTGTTTTTTTTTCCTTCTTTCTACTTTCCATTCTTCTTTCATTCCTTCCCACGTTATATCTTCCTCTCAATCCTTCCTTCCTTCCTCCACATCCTTGTACTACACCGTTTCCTTTCTACTCCTTCGTCCCCCTTCTTCTGATCCTCCTCCTCCGCCTCCGCCTCCACCTCCTCCCTCATCCCAAAATTTTCTACCCTCAAGATATATTTTTCCCGCAGCACCCCCTCACCCGCCGCTCCTCTGCGCCGCGTTTATCATGACTTACGGCCTAATAAGTCTGCGAAATAATTGCCGCTTTGTACAGACGCAACAATGAAGTGAGGAGGCTGGCCGGAGGAAGGGAGGGAAGGAGAGAGGGAAGGAGGGAGGGAAGGCAGGAAGAGAGGGAGGGAAAGGTACACCCACCACCACCAACAACCACTCAGCCAGTCAACCACTCATTCAGTCAACCACTCAGCCAGTCAGTCCATCCAGACCCCGCCATCGCCACACCAGCTCCGTTACATGGGCTGATGGACGGCCCGGCTCATTGGAAGTAGAGTTGAAGCCAAATCACGACCCGGGCTTGAAAATTGGACTCTTAAAATAAATATATACGGGCCGACCAGACCTCCTCCATGCTGAACCTGGTGAGAAGTGGCTCTTTGGATAGTGGGGGGGAGGGGGAGTTGTGGTGTTTGGGGGATGGGGTTAGAGAGAGGGGGTAGTGATGTAGGGGGGTGGCGGTTAACTTGCTGGGGGTAGTGGTGGTTGAGGTATATAGAGGTGGTGGTGGTTGGTGAAGTTTGTGCAAGTTGGGTTAGCATAAGTGAAGGAGCGAAGGTATGTATGATTGGGTGATAAAGGAAAACTGTTTTGAGCAGCATCCACCGTGGCCTGATCACGTGCTAGACTCGCTCGTTCCCTCCCAGAAAGAAATTGGAGCTTCATAGTGACGGGTCTTTGGGTACGATTGGAACACAACCCCCAAGTGACACCTTGTACCCATTCACTGCTGGTTGGGTGCGTGTGTATGGGAGGGAGGTGGGTCATGTGTGTGTGGGGGGGGGGCTGGGGGTAAGGCTAACAAACTGTATGCGGGAATGAGTTAAAAAAAAACTGTAAGGATGATAACGAAAGGAAAACATTATTCTTACTCTTTTACGCTCCGCAGAAGAGTCGGCTACAGAACCCCTTTAATTTTTTTTTTTACAACAAACGAGAAAGCTCAAGGGCACACACAAAACAAGAAAACAATAACAAAAAAAAGCCCGCTACTCGCTGCTCCTAAAAAGAATCCAAGGAGGTGGCCGAAAGAGGGGTCAGTTTCGGGAGGAGAGGTGTCCTGATTAGAAAGAAGCTGCAATGGCCTAAAGGACTGGAAGTAACTGTTTTTCAAGAGAGGGAGAGCATCAACACACTTCTGGAGCTATTGGTAAATCTGACCACCCTATTTTTTGCACCTTCAACGTTGGCGGGCATTTCTTACACTTTACATTCATCTCCTCCTCTGTCTCACCGCAAAAGAGAACACACAAAAACCCGTCTAGGTGAGTGAGGGGAAGGAAGGCTGCTGCAGTGACGCCAAGGAGCACGAAGGCCATATAGCATAGCGGCGGCACAGGGAGAGAGGAAGGGAGGAAGAGGGCATGCAGGGGCGGGAGTGGCGGCAAGGAACAAGTGTTTATTCCGAGGCGGAGGACGTGAACGGCGTGAGTCGGAGTGGCTAAAAGCGTACTAATTCAGCGCGAGGGTTGTGAGGCTGTGGTGTCAGGCCCTGAGTGAGGAGGGGGGGGGGGAGGATTACAAAGGGAGGGAGCCGTGAAGGGGAGCGAGACGAGGGGTGAAAGGGTGGCAGGGGGGCAGGGGGGCAGGGAGGTGGAAGAGGGGGGAGGGGAGGATAATGCGCGCTGATGGTGAGTAAAAAGGAGAATAAGTTACGCGGAGAGGTTGATGTTTGCTTATAAAAATCAATAACCCGTGTTTTATGGAGATTAAAAACACCTTTGGAAGACATTATAGAATTACTGAGCTAACCGTTTATCCCCCTCTCTCACGCTGCCTTGCCTCCCTCCCTTCCTTCTCTCTCTCTCTCTCTCTCTCTCTCTCTCTCTCTCTCTCTCTCTCGCACGCGCACCCGCTATCTATCTATCTATCTATCCGTCCATCCGTCCATCCATCTATCTCTTTCTGAATCCTCCGTACCATATCATCTTTTACCCTTTATCGTCTTCATGGTCTCTTCTTTCCGATCACTGACCATCTTCATCACCATTTCTTTCTTACAATCCTCCTCCACATGATCAGAATCCTTATACAGAATTTCAGCCCTACTCTGCTAACACACTTATTTGTACACGCTTGTCTGTTCATACTCATCTAAGTGTTTTTCAAGAGAGGGAGAGCATCAAGACACTTCCATAGGTAAATCTGACCACCCTATTTTTTGCACCTTCCTCAACGTTGGCGGGTATTTCCTACACAGTTCTCCCCGCTATAAGATGCCAGTATGCTCAGCTAGATATACTACAAATCTATCCCACCATTAACACCAACACCATCGCCACACACTTCTCCTAACACACAATATCTGTACCCGTATATTCCCGTTGAGTTATACCCTCATATCGCGTCATTTTCCTTCCTTATATACGTTTAACACAAGAGTATACAAACAGTTCAGGCTTTATATTTTCTCTAAACAAACTTCCCTTTACCCACTACCTAAATACACCTGTCAAAGCATTATGGTCTCCCCCTATATAGAAAACCCTTTGCGCACATCCCTACACCGCCACCACAAGCACCGCCAACACCACGGCTAGGCGATCAGAACACCTCCCGCCGCGCCTTGTTTACCCGCCTCGCCTCTGATAATGGAATCTGCTACGTGTGAGCGGGCCATTACGTCCTCGGGGGGCGTGTGTGATGGAGCGTACCTGAGGCGAGAAAGGGAGGGGAAGGAGGGAAAGGGAGAGAAGGAAGGTGAGGAAGTGACGGAGGGAGGGAAAGTGTGGGTAGGATAGGGAGAGAGAGAGAGAGGGAGAGAGAGAGGGAGAGAGAGAGAGAGAGAGAGGAGAGAGAGAGAGAGAGAGAGAGAGAGAGAGAGAGAGAGAGAGAGAGAGAGAGAGAGAGAGAGAGAGAGAGAGAGAGAGAGAGAGAGAGAGATGTGAGGGAAGGTCATTACGTGGGGCGCCCCTTGAAGACGCCCCTCCGAGCTGCTCTAATCCTCCATTTTACCTTGGATGGAGGCTCTGATCCCCTTCCTACTTGATATAGGGAATTGGATCGTCGACGGAGTGTGAGGAAGTTCAAGTCTCTCCCTTCTCCTCTGCCTCCTCCTCTTCCTCTTCACTCCTCTTTCTCAATCTTCTCTTCCGTCTCCTCCTCCTCCTCCTCCTTTTCCTCTTTGTCTTCCATTTCCAACCTCCTCCAACACTACCTATTTATTCTTTATCCCTATCATCATCATTTTCATCATCACCATCATCATCATCATCATCATTATCGTCACTCGTTATTTTTTTCCTTTTCCTCATTCCTCTAACAAATTAAAAATGAGTATATAGATTCATGTTACTCATCTAGAAATGCGTCTTCGGTAAGTCGATTCTCAAGCAACCTATTTCTATTATGTCTGGGTTGCTAAATACGTAAACAGTTAATTAGAATACGCAGATCCATGCATAATATCATAAACACATTCTGCTGACTGATGATATCTCGCGCAGAAAGAAAGAAGTAAGATAGCAATGAGTGGTTTACACATTCGCGGAGTGAAATAAATGGAGCAAATATGTGTGTGTGTGTGTGTGTGTGTGTGTGTGTGTGTGTGTGTGTGTGTGTGTGTGTGTGTGTGTGTGTGTGTGTGTGTGTTAAAAACTACTTAAATTCCAACCCTTTCCTTTTCTTCCTCCTCCTCCTCCTCCTCCTTCTCCTACTCTTCTTCTTTCTCCTCTTCCTCCTCCTTATCCATTTCCTTTTGTTTAGCCTTGCACTGATTTTGTACAGCTCTGACGCATCGATCACTTATTTTCTCCCACTACATGTCACAATGACGATGGAACACACACAAAAAAGTGACTTGGCTCCTCAAAACAAAAAGATACAAACTCAGATCTCAACAACAAATTCACTTCGCAAAATCGTGTTCGTAAACGCATTAAAAAGCTAATCAAGTGCATGAGCATTTAATTATTCTGATGGTGATGAAGGAATGAAGATGCTGGTTGACTCTTGCAGAAGGGAATTGGAGTGCTTTTATTCGCTCTAGTGTAGGCGCCAGTTCATTAATATCCCATCTACTACATTATTTTTCCCTTCCTTTCTATCCCCCCCCCCCCACAGCCTCGCAATCGAATCGTGTCACATCCCCATCTGAGTTTGTGTAAAAAGTATTCAGTGCCTTATCTTCCCCTTCTGTCTCGCTCCGGCATATGACCAGAGATGTTGCGCCGACTAAACGAAACTTTCCAACTTAAGTGCTTTATATGGCGGTCTGATCATCTATACAACAGGTTCTGACGGTGTTATGCGTTTATTAGCGTTCTCATCGTTGTTTTCATTATCCTCCACTTCTTTATCGTCCTACTCCTCGTCCTGCTCCTCCTCCTCATCATCATCCTCATTCGTCAACCATTTCTTCCTTCCCTCAATAAAAATAAAACACCACTGAAGTTTCTGTTGTAGTCCTCGTCCTCCTACTCCTCCTTCTTGTCCTCGTTCTCGTCCTCCTCCTCCTCGTTCTCCTCCTCCTCCTCTGTGTCCTGGAGCGTGAGGTCTCGTCTGACTCACAGCGATTACTCGAGTCCTTTGTCCGCCTCGCGTCTCCGATACCCAGATTAGAGAGTCGTTCTTTGTGGCCCGCGAGGGATTTAGTAGGCGGCGTGGTGCCCTCGTGGCGGTGGAGGGAGGAGGAGAGAGGTGGAGGGTTATGGGTGTGGTGGTGGGGGATTCAGGATGTTGGTGGTGCTGGTGAGGGTAGTGGGCAAGGATGGGGGCGTTGTGGGTGGTGGTTGTGTTTTGGTGAGGGTGGGCGTGGTGGCAGTGGTGGTGGTTGAGGAGTGGGATTTACGGGTGTGGTGGTAGTGGGGATGCAGGATGTTAGTGGTGGTGGTGGTGAAGGTCTTAGGGGCAGGGATGGGGGCTTTGGAATAGGGGTTGTGTTTGGGTGAAGGTGAACATTTTGGTGGTGGTGATGGTGTTGTGGTGTTGATAATGTAGGTGTAGTGGTGGGGGTGTTGGGAGTGTTAGGGGTGTTGGTGGTTGTAGAGGTGAGAGAGAAGCAGTAAGGGGTGGTGTTAGCGATGCGATTGTGGGTGGTGAGGATGGGGTGGGCTCGGTGGTGTTGTATGAAGGGGTCGGTGAATCTCAATGGGTGGCGTTAGGAGTGTGGAGTAGAGGGGTTGACTGAAGGAAGAAGTGAGTTAATATTAATATGGGTGGTGGTGAAGATGGAGTCGGTGGTGTGATGGGGGGGTGGGTGGAGAGGGCAATGCTGAGTGGATGGTTTTAGGAGTGTGGAGCTTAAGTTTTGGAGGTAAGAAGAGATGAAGTAAGGTGAGGTGAGGTGAGATTAAGTTAGGTGAGGTAAGGTTAGGTAAGGTAAGGTTATGTGAGATGAAGGTGGCTGAGGATGTTGTATGAGTCTTCTGACGTGTGAATAACAGAGGATAGAGCTAACGTTGTACAATGCATATGCACTCACAGCTCATATTTCCATTCATATATAACACATTTAGACCCGCCTGTACTCAAACACCTTTACACACACGCAGACGCAAGAATGTGAAGATAACCGGGGAGGCTTATAAATATGACCTATGATGGATTAGTAATAAGATGAATCACTGTGTCGCTCCGAAGAAGATCAGTTAGACTAGAGAAGGAGAAAGGGACATAAAAGTGACGGTAGACTGATCAAAAGCTGGAAAAAGAGAGAATAAAGAGAAGTTGATCGTAGAGGGAGAGCCAGAGAGAGAGTTAAGAGAGAGGGAACGGTTAGAAGGGAGAAGGAAATAAAAGAAGGAAACGTAGAAGGTGCTGAGAGGGAGAGAATTAAGAGGAACACCGGATGAAGAGCAGAAAGAAGGGATGCTGGGGAGGAGCGAGAGTAAGAGAGGAAAAATAGAAGTTACAGATTAAGGAGGAAGACGGTGAGGTGGCCGAGAGAAGAGGGTGAAGAAGGCAGTTGAAGAAGCGGAAGAGAGAGTAATGAAGAAAGAGAAAAGAAAAGAATTACGGTGAATGACTACATAATGGTGGAGGAGTGTTTGCAAAGAGATTAATGGGAAAAATGATAACCATCCAGAATAAAATAAGAGAGATAGACGTTAGTTAGTAAACCGAATTAAAAGTCAAGTATAAGGAAGTGTTTATATGGAAAAGTATACGAAAAAAAGTGTATGAAACAAAATTATGGCAATATAAAACAACGAAATAAGAAATAATAAGGAAATAAGAGGAAACAATGATGAAAATAACGACTCCGGCAAAATAAAAGAAGACAAGTTTGTGTGAATCTGTGAAAAGAGGAAAGCAAAAAAAAAACAGACCCTGAAGGACAAAGAAGGAAAAAGAAAAAGAATCAGGAAAAAATGAGGAAAAACGAAAAAAAGCTAAACAGGTATAAACGATTAAAAAAGGGAAGTTGAGGACATAAAAACAAAAACAGGTGTAAAGAGCAGGAGCATATAGGAAGATGAGAATGGAAAAGGAGTTAGAGAAAGGGGGAATTCGGAGGAGTGGCTTGCCTTAGTGATCGGTGTGATGGATAAGGGGGCGAGGGGAGGGAGAGGGGAGGAGGGGAAGGGAGAGGGGGAGGATATGTCACTTGGTCCTGCATTGCCGCGAACACAACGTTAAGAAGATTTATAGTTGACTTAAGGAATAACTCACCACCACCATTACCACCACCACCACCACCACCATTACCACCACCACCACCACCACCACCACCGTGAACATGATATATATTTTGCGCTATTGAAACCTCCTGCTCCAAACCGTCTTACACACACACACACACACACACACACAGACACACACAGACACACACAGAGAGAGAGAGAGAGAGAGAGAGAGAGAGAGAGAGAGAGAGAGAGAGAGAGAGAGAGAGAGAGAGAGAGAGAGAACTTGTTAAACTAAAAATAAAATGTCGTATGCATGAGAACAAGTTTGAGAGACGTAATTTTTTTCTTTAGTTGCGCACGAAAAGAAACCGAAAGTATTGACATGTGGAGGAACGACCTGCGCGCACACACACACACACACACACACACACACACACACACACACACACACACACACACACATTGCCTTTGTATCTATTTATCAATCTATCTGTCTATCTATCTATCTAGTTCCCTCCTATTAAGTGAGAGAGAGAGAGAGAGAGAGAGAGAGAGAGAGAGAGAGAGAGAGAGAGAGAGAGAGAGAGAGAGAGAGAGAGAGAGAGAGAGAGAGTTTGCAAATACACTACCTCTCACCAAAATAGAAATCAAAATATACCTGTGTGTGCGTGTTTGTTTATGTGTGTGTGTGTGTGTGTGTGTGTGTGTGTGTGTGTGTGTGTGTTCCTGTAATATATATGGTCGCTATCTGATAATCCCTAATTTTTCTTTCTCCTTTCTCACTCCCCTCCGTCCCTTCGTCTCCCCCTCCTCCCCTCCCCTCCTCTCCCCCCTCACTACCCCCCCCACACACACACAGATAACCCACCTTTCCCTTCCTCTCCTCCCCTCTTCACCCACCTTTTTCCGTCCCTTTCCTCCCCTCTTCACCCTTCACCCGCCCGACAACCCTCACATTCCCGCCCTTTCCTCCCCCTCCCCCCTCCCCTTCCCTTCCCCCTCCCCTCCCCTCCCCCCAGCCTCATTCCATCATCAGGGGACACACCGCATAAGCTGATATATGCTGATGAGGAAGCGTTATGAAATAGAGAGGCGAGGGACAGCTGTCGTATACGAGCTGAGCAAACACAGATGCCACACACACACACACACACACACACACACACACACACACACACACACACACACACACACACACACACACACGCACACACACATACACACGCCCCCCTGTCACGCCACAATGGGATGGTACCATAATCTGACGTGGATCTGATGTATGGTGAGCCTGATCTGTGCCTGACTGACTGACTGCCGGCCACTCATTCTCCCGCGCTGCCCGGCTGACTGTGGTGCGTGGCTTTGTGGCTGACTGACTGACCGGCCGGCTGGATCTGTGGTTTGATGGCTACTTAGTTGATTAGCGGGATGACTGACTGGTAGAATGACCGGATGGGTTGTTGGGTTAACGGCAACATGTTATTTGGTTGGCCGGATGACTTACTAACTGAATGGCCTCCTGGCTGACTCACTGACTGACTGGCTATCTGATTGCCTACCTGATTAGCTTAATTTATGGCTTACTAGATTGGTCGGGTGATTGACTGACTGACTGAGTAACGTAATGACTGATTTTGCCAATGATTGGTTAGATGTGACTGACTGACTAACTTACTGACTGAATGAATGAGCGACTGACTGACTGACAGACTGACTTACTGACTGACTGACTGACGCACTGTTTGACTGACTGCACAACTGACTTACTGACTGACTGACTGACTAACTGACTGACTTACTGACTGACTGACTTACTGATTGACTGACTGACGCACTGTTTGACCGACTGCACGACTGACTTACTGACTGACTTGGCGTTGAACTGGCTGACTTACTGACTGACTAACTGACTGACTGACTGACTGACTTTCCCTGATTACTTGAAGAGATTGGAATCGGCTGGCTTCTCTAACTTATGAACTTATGAACCGTACATTTTTAGGTCATTATCCCATTCCTATCATTCATCCTTTTCTCTCTCTCTCTCTCTCTCTCTCTCTTTTCCTCCTTCCTATGTTCTGTGTCTTTTGTGTCGCCTTCCTCTTCCTCCTCTTCACCGCAATCGTTCTCCTCTTTATCTTTCTCTTCGTTATGTTGGTTTTCCTTCTCCTTCCCATTCTCTTTCTCCTCCTCATCGTCCTCGTCATCCTCCTAATTATCACTCTTGCCCTTCTCTCCTCCTCCTCCTCCTCTTGCAACTTATCTTCATCTATTCATTCATCCTATACCGTGATTATCTTTTTTTTTTTTGCTTTTCGTCTCTAAACTCTTTCACTCATTTCATATTTCTCTCTCTCTCTCTCTCTCTCTCTCTCTCTCTCTCTCTCTCTCTCTCCATTCGCTCAATAGGAGGTTGTGTGTGTGTGTGTGTGTGTGTGTGTGTGTGTGTGTGCTTATCGTCAACGCTGTGGATGCGGTAATGGACGCCCGGACGATTGATTTACGCTAATAACGGCGTGATGATGGCCTTGTCTTGCCCCCAAACGTCGTATTAGCCGTCGATGTATGCGGCGGGGCGGCGCTGGACTCTACCTTCCCCGCTTTTCTCTCCGCCTTTCCTCCTTTTCTCTCCCCTGCTCACACGCCGCCCTGCCTCCCCTCTCCACCTCCCCTCCTTCCTGCCTCCCTCCACCCAAGACGTTTAATTGAAAGCGAGGTTACGGTGATTACATGATTCAAGCCGTGAAGAATGTTTGGTGGTGGTGGTGGTGGTGGTGGTGGTGGTGGTGGTGGTGGTGGTGGTGAACTCAGCTTCGAAAATTTTCTTTATTCGTTTCCCAGCCCGTTTTGTTTGTTTATTCGAGGATTTATTTATCGGTTTCTTTTTCTTTATTCATATATTTATAAATTCATGCATTTTTTCATTTATTTATTCATGGGTTTAATCATGCTTTCTTCCTGCACACAAATCATTTATTCACTCAGTATTTCAACACGTTACAAAAGCGATAAATAATTCCCAACATGAACTTCGCTGAAACGCCTTTTGTATAAGACTGCAGACAAATTGTTCGTATCATAATATTTTGATCCACCGACTCAACTTTTTTTCACATATATCGATTTACAACATTGCCTTCCCGTTAGTTATATCTCTCGGGTTGGGGGTTTTTTCTTTTTTTTCATTTCCATTACTCACTAAATGCAGCCGATGTGTGAATGACGTGACACACATACACGGCAAACAATTAATATCGTTGTACAGTAGAAGAGACAATTATGTGCTTCATGAGAATGCATCGTGCCTGCAAATCAAATCACAAACTGCATTAATTCCTTCGTTGTCGGTATTGTCATGACACTTTTTTTTTTCTTTTCTTACATCCCCACCTATAGCGCCGGTAGGCTTTCTTCACGGGCCTGGTGGTCGGCCCAAGCCCGTCATGGCGCAGGCAAGTTTCATAGTGGCGCCACTCATGCTTGGCTCATGCTGCCCCCCGTAACTCATTTTTGATTCACTTGGACGGTTTCTTCTAGAGTCCGGGTTGATGGGTGGTCTTCTGGACAGCATGTGGGTAGTCTTAGACCACTCGGCGGTGACTCAAAAATCCCAGGTGGTAGCGTGGGGATTCGAATCGACGTTGTCCATGGCGTGATGAATGTGGGCCCCACACGCTAACCACTCAGCCACCTGGTTTACTACACGTTCACCGGCCACACCATTCCCGTTTGACTTGTTCTTATGTCATCGCCTCAGCTTTTTTCTCCTATTATTTCAAGTATTCACCCACAATCTTTACTGTTTGACTTGATCCCGTATTATGATCGTCAGATTTATCTCTTGTTTGACCCTTGACCCTGATGATCTGACATTCCTGACCAGCATAATACAAAGGCCGCGCACCCGGCTGGTTTTCCTGCCCCTCCCTCCCCCTCCCTTTCCCCGCAGCGGCCAGTGTTCCTCCAAATTATCCACGCTGTACTAGTGGCCGGAGTCCAGGGTTGGTACTGTCGGTAATATTGCTAATGATTACCTTACCGCTGCAGCTGTAGAGCCGTTTGTCTCCTGATTACCTGTTGATAAAGAGACTCCCCTGCTGCGTCTACGTCCAGTGATCCAAATGATTGCTTCCACGCCAGCAACGTGGCTCGCAGCCGATCACTCCAAATTAGTGACTGACTGTTATTCCCCTGCAATGACTCAAAGCTGTTCCTGTTTCTGTTAAGTCTCTTGATGTTCCCTTGCCACCACTGATGTCCCCACCTGCCCCCTTCCTGCTGGTGTCAGTGAGTCCATCCGGCGGTTCTGCCCCCAGCTCCCTCCCCAGCCTCAAGGCCCCATTTCCAGGACATTCTGTTGGTAAAGATTTTGTTTCTTCCTGCCGGAGGTTCCCGCCGTGTTCTGTCTGATTCTCTTCTCCCTTATGGCGGCCACAGTGTTGACTCTGCCAGCGCGTCAGCACGCGTTTCATATAGGGACTGAGACACTGCTGAGACCTCTCACGCGAGTAGACGGCGAACCCCAGTGTGACGGAGTAACTGTCCCGAGTGCCATGCAGGAAGTCCCGAGTACTTGGCGCCGCGCGGGGACGGGAGTTGGTGGGAACCATTACTGTGAGAGTGATTGATGGGCTTCGCTGGCCAGCCTCTTGCTAGGTCTGAAAGCGTGAATCCTTCATGCGGCGCCGCAGGAAGACTCGCTGCCCTAGGCGGGGAGCTTGTTAAGGAGCTGCAGGCGTTTCGTCGCCTTCACACGAGCGCTTTCGTACCTACCGTCCTTCCCTCCTACTTATTCAGTGCCAGGTGACCTTGGTAGTTGCGGCGCCATGATCAAATCGCCCCCTTCCATCCACCCATCTTTCTTCCTCCTATATTTCCCTTTTTCCTTCCTTCCCTCTTCCTTTATCAGTCCCACCTTGCCTCATCTTATCTTTCCTTTCCTTTCCTTTCCTTTCCTTTCCTTCTCTTCTTTTCATTTCCCTTCCCTTCCCTTCCCTTCCCTTCCTATCTCTTTCCTTCCCTTCCTATCTCTTTCCTTCCCTGTTCCTCTTTTCAGCAATAATATTTTCGTCAACTTCACTCAACCCTCCGCCCAGTTAGGCAGTGAAAGACTATAGTGACCAGCACCGCTACAACACCCCTTCACCACCACCATCACCGCTACACCCCCCCTTCACCACCACCATCACCACCACCACCAACAACAACCACCAACAACACACATCATGGCCACGAGCTTATCTTCTCATCCTCATCATCGTGTTCCTTCTCGGTGCCTTCCCGGAAAGCTGTTATCAAACCCTCGTACTTCACGGAGCCTCGAGTGAAACTTAAGAAGAAGAGGGACAGACGAGCAAGCATGGAAGAAGAGTGACTGACAGACAGATGGTAACGATAGACGGAGCGATGAGACAGACAGACAGACAGACAGACAGGCAGACTGACGGATGGATCAACTCAACTTTTAAAACTTTTTGCCTGAGCGTGAATTCCGTTTTTGCTACCAGCCGGTTAATGTTTGCAATACTACATATGCGAATCAATTGTTACGGCGCTCTCGTGTGTGTGTGTGTGTGTGTGTGTGTGTGTGTGTGTGTACCGCGCGCGCTATAGTTCCCCCCCCACCCCCACCCCTCCCCCACCCCCCTCTCGACGCCGTATATCAGCAAAACGGATGTTGGCGAAGATTTATGCCGACGGACGCGCCCCGAAGCTTGTCCTTGCGGCCGGCGATGGCGTGGCGCGGTGTCAAAAGGTCCAGGAACACCCCAAAAATTACCTATACCACCGAATTTCTCAACCACCGAATTTCTCTCTCTCTCTCTCTCTCTCTCTCTCTCTCTCTCTCTCTCTCTCTCTCTCTCTCTCTCTCTCTCTCTCTCTCTCTCTCTCTCTCTCTCTCTCTCTCCTCTCTCTCTCTCTCTCTCTCTCTCTCTCTCTCTCTCTCTCTCTCTCTCTCTCTCTCTCTCTCTCTTTTCTCTCTCTCTCCCCTCCCCCTCTCCTCTCTCAAAGTATTGCAAGAAAAGAACAGAAGAGAAGGAGGAAACGAAAGGAAACAAAAATAGATAAAATTATGAGAATTAGAAATGAACAAAAAGAAATAAAACGTCATCAGTTCGGATAATGAAGAAGAGCAGGTTCTGTTCTGTTACCGCTTCTCTTCAAACACCTCCCTTTCTCCGCTTCATATCCATTCATTATTTTACCGCCGAAGCTTATTTTTCCATATGTCCTTAAGATTGCTTTCCCGATATAGAGACTAGTACTTCTTACGAATATTCAGACTTAAGTTGGGATTCTGAAATAAGGTCTAATCAGTGCTCAAAATGTAGTAACCTTTTTGCTCCGTTCTTCCTTGCGAGTGAATTCCCGGGCGGAGTGGAAAAAAATTGGGCGGGTTTTCCGATACCCTACGCCCCTGTCCACCCAGTAGTGAATGGGTACCAGGTATTAATCGGGGGTTGTGTCCTTCTCCTTCTGTCTCTCTCCGGCATATGACCATAGATGTTGCACCGACTAAACGAAACTTTCCAACTTTTTGCGAGTGAATTGGTAAGCTTCAAGACACCAAGACAAGACCCGCGACGAAGGCTAAAATGAGGCACCATGGATGTTGTAGCGTGTTCTGTGTCCCGAGGTAAAGAAGGGACCCTCATTCAACGCCAGCGAAAAGGACGGAGATGGCGTAACAAGAGCAACAACAACTAAAAAAGTAAATGCGTATACGAAAGAAGATAACACATGAAGATAACTCTGCTTTTGGCCTACTATCGCAAATATTATGATGTACCTTGAGCTGACTCCTCTGCTGTAAAAAATAATAATAATAAATAAAAAATTAAAAAAAACGCTCCTAGCTGTCCCGAGACCACGACACACTCCAGAAATACAGGAAGTCTAGCAACAGTAAGACCGCAAAAAAAAAAAAAGAAATACAACGTAGACTTATATAATTCAGTACGACGCGTTGCAGCCCAGTTCCGTGAATGTACCTTGCACTGTTAACCCATTGTCCTACACAGCCAAGGGTGCGTGCGTAAGCAGGTGCAGAGAATGTTCGCAAGTGTAGCAACAGTAACAAAAATGCAATAGATAGACAAACAGATAGATAGATGGATAGATAGGCACATAGCTAGATAGATAGATAGACAGATAGATAGAAAGAAGAAAGGTAAAAAAAGAAATAGGAGAGAAAGAAGGAAAAAATAAAGAAAGTAAAAAAAGAAAAAGGAAGAAGGGAGGAAAGAAAGACAGATAGATAGATAAATAGATAGATAGATGGATAGATAGATAGATAGGCACATAGCTAGCTAGATAGATAGATAGAAAGAAGAAACGTAAAAAAGGAAATAGGAGAGAAAGAAAGAAAAAATAAAGAAAGTAAAAAAGAAAGAAAGGAAGAAAGAAAGAAAAAAGATAGATAGATAGATAGATAGATAGATAGATAGATAGATAGAAAATTCCATAACCACGGACTGAAAAAAACAAACAAACAACTACAAGCAGAAATGAGAACAGAGAAAAAACGATGACGACGACGATGATGAAGATGATTGTTAATAAATAGTTGAAGTGCTTTTCTTTCATATAGTGCCAAACCGGACGACCACGCCGACGATGACGATGGTGCCCGATGAATAGTTTAGAGCGCCTCGTAATAGCCAGCCAGTCACTAAGTCGCTTTACATGTTGTCGGCGTTATATGTTTGAGTTGTCCACATAAAGCAGATTGATTCATGGGCGCGGCTACATTTCCTTAATATTTGCACCTTCCTTTATTTATCCTCCCAGTATTTCTTCGTCGGCTGCATTCGTTCCGGGGTCGTTCTCTCTCGGATCTTGGTGAGCCCTGAGCGGAGCGTTGCCCAAAGAAGGAGAGAAGGAGAGAATGAAAGTAGGATAGAAGGATAGAAGAAGGGAAGGGTAAAAGGATAGAAGGATAGAAAGAAAGAAGAATAGAAGGATAGGGGGATAGAAGAAGGGAAAGGGTAAAAGGATAGAAGGATAGAAAGAAGGAAGAATAGAAGGATAGAAGAAGGGAAGGATAAAAGGATAGAAGGATAGAAAGAAAGAAGAATAGAAGGATAGGAGGATAGAAGAAGGGAAAGGGTAAAAGGATAGAAGGATAGAAAGAAGGAAGAATAGAAGGATAGAAGAAGGGAATGGTAAAAGGATGGAAGGATAGAAAGAAAGAGGAATAGAAGGATAGAAGGATAGAAGAAGGGATGGGCAAAAGGATAGAAGAATAGAAAGAAAGAAGAATAGAAGGATAGAAGGATAGAAGAAGGGGAAGGGTAAAAGGATAGAAGGATAGAAAGAAAGAAGAATAGAAGGATAAAAGGATAGAAGAAGGGAAAGGGTAAAAGGATAGAAGAATAGAAAGAAGGAAGAATAGAAGGATAGAAGAAGGGAAGGATAAAAGGATAGAAGGATATAAAGAAAAGAATAGAAGGATAGAAGGATAGAAGAAGGGAAGGGTAAAAGGATATAGAGATAGAAAGAAAGAAGAATAGAAGGATAGAAGGATAGAAGAAGGGAAGGATAAAAAAATAGAAGGATAGAAAGAAAGAAGGATAGAAGGATAGAATGGTAAAAGGATAGATGAAGAGAAGGAAGAAAGGATCGAGAGACAGGATAGAAAGAAAGAACGATGGAAAGAAAGAAAGATGAAAGGATAGAAGGATAGAAGAAAAGAAGAAGAAAAAAATAAAAGAATAGAAAGCCACTCACTCACCGACCCACCCATGAACACACACACACACACACACACACACACACACACACACACACACACACACACACACACTCACCCACCTACCTACTCACTCATGCACCCACAATCTCACATCATCCACCCCCAGTATACTCTCCACACACCCTCCATGCACGCCCCTCAACTCCACTCCCCCCCCCCATACTTCTCCCCTCGCCCCGCCTTCTCACCCCCCCCCCCCCGCCCACTCCCCAGCGCGCCGCCAAAATAAATAAATAAATCTCCGCCCATCGATCATGTCATTGTAACGATGAATTGCGGCGGCCATTTTTCCCGTCGAGGCCATAAACGCCCTTAATAACTTCACCTCAGCACACGGGCGTGACCACTCCGCCGCGTAACACTGGGGGGGGGGGGGAGGGGGGCAACTGGGGGGGCTCTGAATGGCCGGCGCTTTATCTTCCATTGAGAGAGAGAGAGAGAGAGAGAGAGAGAGAGAGAGAGAGAGAGAGAGAGAGAGAGAGAGAGAGAGAGAGAGAGAGAGAGAGAGAGAGAGAGAGAGAGTCTTATGTATGTGTGACGGTTGCAAGCTCCACGCAAATCCATTCCGTTGATGCACTCTATACAGTCTACGTCAGAGGAAGGAATATATAAAAAGTATATGATTTTGTCACTAGCTAAACACCTATATATGTCACCTGATGCATTTCTTCGGTTGTATATATCTTTCTTCCTTTCGTAGTTTAGAAGTGGCGGAGTTGTTGTGTAAATAGTTCACATTTGACAGTGACGACCAAAAATCGGTGGCCATAGAAAGTGAATCCTGCGACGTTACTTTAAAGACGACAAATTATGTAGAAAGATGAAAGGGGCTTGTGGTGTGTTTTGCAACTTCTGTGCATTGCCTTCTATTAAAGATATCGTTTTATAGACAATAATACTTAATGCTGTTACTAGTTAATACTTATTGTTGCACTTTCCCGACGAATTCGGTTGTTTTCTTCGTTATGGAAAAGAATTTAAATATAGCCTATGTATTATTACTCTAAACTTTCTCCACATACTGATTATTTGTGTGTCTTCATACATACTATATCCAAATTGTGATATCTGTATACATAAGACGTTTACTTCGCTGTGGTAAAGGTGTTGGATATTAACTTTATATTATTCATCTAACCTCTCTTCATATCCTATAATTTACACTTCAGACTGTGCTAGTTACCCATTTTACGATATCTAGAGAGAATTCGTTTTCTCCTTAATCAAAAATATGTTGGATTGGCCATGGAACTGCAACTCTTATTTATACGTAACACAACTTTACATTACCCTATACAACTACTTTTTATTTCATGGTTCATAGTTACCAATACTGCGCTATAGACACGCGACCTGTTTTTCGTGGCTTTGACGGAGTAGTACGCGGAGTCTCGCATCCGTTGTTTATTAGCTAGACACAGTACCTAATTGACACACGCACACGCACACTCTTCACTCCATCACAACATTACGCCTTCTGCCACGCCTTCCCGTCCCTCCCGTCAACACCAAGCCACTCACATTCAGGAACTAAGGGAGTGAGTTGATCTGCCTTATTGTTCTTTGCATTCATAAAAGCAGAGATACTTGAGGGTACTTTTAGCGGTACCACAGCAATAGTTACACAAAAGAAATCCAGCAAAGCCATCTATATACATGGTCCTCAACACAGCTATAACGGAGAACACATACCCCAACTCTACGGCTATAGTGAGGTCGAAGGTCATTCAGACGCCGACGAGCAGATGGTTTAATTGGTAATCTTTTAATTAAGCTTGTTGGTGGTGCCATAAGTGTGTTTTATAAGCTTGTTTGCGATGTCCTAAGCTTAATGATGGCTCTCGATGTCTTCTTATGGCGTTCTAAGCTTTCGTTACGTTCTTTTAAGCTTATAGGCGTTGTTCTAAGCTTGGTTTCGTTGTTTTAAGTTTGTTTAAGGTGTTCTAAGCCAGTTTAAGGTGTTCTTTGCTTGATGGCGGTGCTCTTTATAGTTTTTGCGGTGTTCTGTGTTTGTTGGCAGCGTTTTGAGCGGGATACCGATGTTCTTGGTTTGTTGACGGGGTTGTAAGCTTGGTGTGGTTTTCTAAGGTGTTCGGCGGTGTTTTAAGTATGCTGGCAGTGTTCGAAGCTGTTGTTTTGTAGTACACACACACACACACACACACACACACACACACACACACACACACACACACACACACATGCACACAATATCCAAAATTCGGTACCGTTTGTAAAGTGAAATGTGTTATCCTATTTTTCTAAGAGGAAGAGGAGGAGGAGGAGGAGGAGGAGGAGGAGGAGGATATACATGCGAAAGAAGATTCAAAACATATTGCTCTCTCTCTCTCTCTCTCTCTCTCTCTCTCTCTCTCTCTCTCTCTCTCTCTCTCTCTCACACCATACATTCATCACAAGGTTCTTTTGCTCAGAGCTAAACGCGGGATTTCAATATTATTACCGACCATCCATCATGCCGGCGAGGGGAAGGGAAGGGAAGGGAAGGGAAGGGAAGAAGGAAAGAAGGGGAGGGAGGACAGTTGGCAAGGAGAGAGGGGTGCGTGCAACATGTTGAGGGGAGAAGGGAGAAGGGAGGCGGTGAGCTGCAGAGAGAGGGAGAGAGAGAGAGGGAGTGTAAAATAAAATGAGAAAGGAAAGATTAGTAAGAGTGGTGGTAGGGAAGACAAGGGAGAGATGTGGGTTGAGGTGAAGAGGGAGAAATATAGGAAAGGGAAGAAAGAAAACAGAACGAAAGATTGAGAGAAAGAAGGAAGGAAAGAGTAAAAGAAAGAAAGAAAGGAAGGAAAGAAAGAAGACAGAACGAAAGATTGAGAGAAAGAAAAAAGGAAGGAAAGAGAAAAAGAAAGATTGAAAGAAAGAAAGGAAGGAAAGAAAGAAGACAGAACGAAAGATTGAAAGAAAGAAAAAAAGGAAGGAAAGAGAAAAAGAAAGAAAGAAAGGAAGGAAAGAAAGAAGACAGAACGAAAGATTGAGAGAAAGAAAAAAGGAAGGAACGAGAAAAAGAAAGATTGAAAGAAAGAAAGGAAGGAAAGAAAGAAGATAGTTAGAACGAAAGATTGAAAGAAAGAAAGAAGGAAGGAAAGAGAAAAAGAAAGACAAAGAGAGAAAAAGGAAGAAAGAAACTAGAAAAAAAGAGGAAAGGAAGGAGGGAAGAAAGGAAGGGAAGGAAGAAAAAAGAAAAGAAGAAAATGATGTTGCCGGAAAAAAAGGAAGGGGAAGAAGGGAGGTATATGCATAGAGAAGGAATAAAAGAAGAAAAAACAATGAACGACTGAGAAAGAAGAAAATTATATGAATCAGTTAAAAAAAAAAGGAAACGAAGGAAAGAGAAAAGGGAATTGAATGGGTGGTGAGATGCAGAGGGAGGGAAGGAATGGAAAGGAAGGAAGAAAGAAAGGATGACAGGGACAGCAGGGAGCGAGATGAAAAGTGAAGGAACAAAGAAAGGAAAAAAAAGGAAAGGGAGGGAAGGAAAGGGAAAAAGGGAGGGGAAGTGTGGTAACATATAGAGGGAAGGAAATAAAATACATAATAAAGAAAGAGAAGGGCAGTAGGGAAGGAAAGGGAGGCGAGATGAGGCGAAGAGGGGAGGAATAAAGAAAAGAGCAAACAAAGAAGGGAAGGAAGGGAAGGAAAGGGGAGCAGGAAACATTCTGAGGGGAAGAGGGAAGGGAGGTGCGGTAGAGAGGGAGGGAATAGAAAAGAATAAAGAAATATGGAAAGAACACCAGGAACAGATGGGGAGGAAAGGGGAACAACAGTGTAAGGGAAAAGGTATATATATTGCTTGAAAGCCATATATTAAACACCCACGCTACCCATAACACGCTTTTATTCAACCTTGATTTCCCTCCTGACATACTAACTCTAAGGAGGCAAAACCCCGTATTCTTAAGTATCGGCACCTCAGCGGCGTGGAAGTTCATGGGTTTTTCGTGGACTGTTTTGTGAGCCCAGTAGTTTTTTCACGACTTCTGTATCATGAACAGGAAAAAATATTCATGAAGTCCGGGTTGATCTTCTCTACTGCCTATAAGCTGCGAGTAAGAATATGGTCCAAAGTTACATTCCCTGATAATTAACCACAAAATATCCGACTTGCATTATGCGTTATTCAGAACACGGAAATCTGCCCACTCACGCAAGTCACTCTATAACCTGATTTTTTTTTCTCCCTCTGCGTGACGTGACACATCCGAGAATGCAAATATTAGATTAGCATTACCTGGTGAAAAGCAGAAAATATCAGTCATGCCACGCGAGGACTTAAAAATCAGGATATCTAACCACCCGCGCATAGGCTAAAGCGTACTATTGCGTTTCGTTCGTTTCCTTCTTGTGTGTGAAACGCCTGCATGAAGCGAATGGGGGAAAGGAATGAAGGGAGAGTAAGTAAAATGAATCAGATATCCGATAAACAATCCACATCAGTACAATTAACGAACCTACACCATACATCTGTTTATTCTCACTATCTTTCTTCTTCCTTCTTTACTATTATCCATTCATCCACTTCCTCTTCTTTCGATAGAGGAAGTAAAATAAATCAGATCTCAAATTAACAATCCACATCAGTACAATTAACAAACCTACACCATACAACTGTACATTCTTACTATCTTTCTTCTTCCTTCTTTACGATTATCCATTCATCCACTTCCTCTTCTTTCGATATATTGAATAACGTAAACATGGGTAGGCGTATAGTGTAGTGGTTCCAGAGCGAAGGGGGTAAAATGAATGAAGAGGGAGGAAATTGACCTCTCGTTTTGGACACTCCTTTGACCTCTATTCAGGAGCAGTAAGTAGCGGGCTTTTTTTATATATTTTTCTTTACGTCCTTGAACTGTCTCCTTAGCTGTGAAAAAAAAAAGGGAGATAAGGTGCACGATAAGCCATCCGTAGCTCAGAACAATTATCGAACGTGCAAATTATACATCTTTATACTTTTTCTTGCCTCTTCACTCTTTACTCTTCTTCATCACTCCACTTCCTCCTCTTCCTGTACCCTCCATAAAGATAACTAGGCGTTCGTACTGTCTCTCTTTTTTCCTACACAGTACCTTCTTCATTAATCCACTTCCTCCTCTCTCTGTACCCTCGATAAAAATAACTAGGCGCTGGTACTGTCTCTCCTTCTTCCTACACAGTATCTTCTTCATCAATCCACTTCCTCCTCTCCCTGTACCCTCGATAAAAATAACTAGGCGCCCGTACTGTTTCTCCTTTTTCCTACACAGTACCTTCTTCATTAATCCACTTCCTTGTCTCTCTGTACCCTTGATGAAAATAACTAGGCGCTTGTACTGTCTTTCCTTTTTCCTACACAGTATCTTCTTCAGCAATCCACTTCCTTATCTCGCTATATCTTAAAAAAATGGCATTCCTACTCTCTTTCCCCTTCCCCCCACTGTATCCCTACTCTCCTCGTCTTCCTCTTACACCTCTACTTCCTTCAGTCTCTTCTCTCTCGTTCCCCTCCACTTCCTCCTCCTGTTATACCCTGATAAAAAAAATGTTAGTAAGGCGTATGGTGTAGGGTCTCCGAGTCTTACCTCCACGGACCAAGGCCTTATCACGTCCGTCACGTCCTCTGTAACACCTCCACGTCCTCCCTTGTAGCAGACTGTCAAGGCGAGATAGACACGTCCCTCACACACAAGCTTTCCCTCACTAAATCCGCCTCCTTTTCCTCCTCCTCCTCCTCCTTCTCCTCCTAACCACCACCACCTCCACGATCATCCTCTCCTCTGCCTCCTCCTCCTCCTCGTGGTAATCTCCGACACCTTAGTACGCATCACGGCCGCGGCACGAGCCACCCCCACCCACGAAGGGAAGTGTGTGTGTGTGTGTGTGTGTGTGTGTGTGTGTGTGTGTGTGTGTGTGTGTGTGTGTGCGAGAAGGCCTGCTATTGGGAAAGCGTCACCCGATCTGAAATGTCACACACATACACACACACACACACACACACACACACACACACATATTTTACAACATCAGTGCCTAATAAACGAGCGTACTGGTCCCCTTAATGAGCGTACAGACACCGCACGCGTTTACAACTTGGCGCGGGCGGAAGCAAGGCGGCAGCTGTGCGACCCCCTGCGGTAATTCCTCTCCGTCACCGCCGCCGAGAGGGAACCAGTGACTCAGTGCGTGACAAGGTGTTCCGCTTCGATAATTCAAGTTTACGGCAACGCTGCGTGCATGTATACATTCACATACATACATGAGTACATATATTTATACATACATTCATACATTCACATACATACATGAGTACATATATTTATACATACATTCATACATTCATATATATATTTACAGTCAATACTTTTTTGCTTCAAATGTACGACAAGTTTATGATTACACTTAACTATGAAAATTAATACAGACAGACAGATAGATAGATAGATAAATAGATAGAAGAATAGATAGCTAAACAGTAAATAGATGGATCTATAGACCAGAAGAGAGATTAGTCGGTAAATCATATATATATGTATTATCTTTTAAAGCAATATGTAATGCATCGGTGTTATCAAGGATGAGGTCCTCAAGAACAATTTTCGTGATGTTCTATAATGACAACAACAAAAAAAACACCGATCAATAACTTATTCCTACTACGTGTTAACTTTCCGTAAGATTTGTCAACGTCACAACAGTATATATTTAAACGATCGAAAACCATATAACTCTCTCTCTCTCTCTCTCTCTCTCTCTCTCTCTCTCTCTCTCTCTCTCTCTCTCTCTCTCTCTCTCTCTCTCTCTCTCTCTCTCTCTCTCTCTCTCTCTCTCTCTCTCTCTCTCTCTCTCTCTCTCTCTCTCTCTCTCTCTCTCTCTCTCTCTCTCTCTCTCTCTCTCTCTCTCTCTCTCTCCAGGCCTTCAATGATAATGCTGTGTAATCGAAAAATTGTGGCGCCGTGAGATCCCGCGCCAATAAGTAGGGCGCGCCGAGCCCCACTTCATTAACATAATCTTGGCGCGAGGAGAGCCGCGGCCCCACTAATTGGGGGATTACGGCGGGGGGGGGGGTTGGGGGGGCAGGGAGGAAGGGAGGGAAGGAGGGAGACACGCCCCCCTACCATGCCCTCCCCACCCTTAACACACACACACACACACACACACACACACACACGCCTGTACACTCATCTTTCACTGCTTAATTTTTTTTTTTTTGTCAGTCTTCAGCTTCATCGTCCTCATCTTCCTCCTCCTACATCTCCACTTCCTTCAGTTTCTCTTCTTAACTCTCCTTCTATTCCTTCTTTTCTTCCTCCTTCATCAACCCCCCTCTTCTTCCTCCTCCTCCTCCTCCTTTTCCTTCTCCTCAATCATGTTCTCTGGTTCGATTCTCTGTTCTTTTTATGTAAATAGGAAAACTAGTATGAATTAATAGATGTAAGAAAAATTAATATCTAAATTCTCTCTCTCTCTCTCTCTCTCTCTCTCT
>NC_066540.1:11089299-11184299 GCF_024679095.1 Eriocheir sinensis | reverse complement strand
ATTCCCTGCTGAAGAACCTGAGGCCATGGCAACACGAGCAACCTCTTTTGTATCTTTTTTAGGAGCAGCGAGTAGCGGGCTTTTTTTTATTATTGTTTTCTTTTTTTGTGTGTGCCCTTGAGCTGCCTCCTTTGTTGTAAAAAAAAAAAAACGCGGAAAAGCCAAAAAATTAAGAAAAATCACAGAACCGAGGATCATAAAAAATAAACAGAGAAACTAAGACGGGCTGGGAAACCAAATAAAAGGACAAATAAATAAAGAAACAAACCAAAAGACAGAGAAAATAAATAACAAAGAAAAGAATGAGACCAAAAAATAGCAGATAACAAGAAAGATTAGAAAACAAGAAACGGAAACATCAAGACAAGTTGGAAAAACAAATAAAAAGGACAAATAGATAAAGAAACAAACCAAAAAAACAGAGAAAATAAATAACCGAGAGATTAAAAAAAAAAAACATTCAAAACAGAGAGACCAAAAAAAACAGCAGATAACAAGAAAGATTAGAAAACAAGAAACGGAAACATCAAGAAACCGAGAAACCAAGACTTAAGAAAACAAAACCAAAAAAAAGAGAAACCAGGATGGACAGAATAAAAAAAAAATACTTACGACAACCAAGGAACAAAGAAACCAATAAAGAAAAAAAATTACAATAAGCAGAAACAATAAGAAACAGAAACATCGAAGAGCAGAGACAAAAGAAAACAGAGGAAAACAAGAATCAAAACAAAGGAAAACACGACGTAAAAAATATAAAGAAAAGCAGATAGATAATTATAAAGGAAAAAAATCTGCGTACAAGTGTTTGGTATTTTTTTGTCCCTCCTCAGTTAATAAATATAATAAGAGGGTTTTTTTTTTCTTTCTCTTGTTTAGTGTAAGATGGCGTGATGTGTAATTCCCTTCGTCCTTTCTCTCATCCTTCCTTCGCTTTTTTTTTCCTCGTCCTTGTCAGTATCGAAGAATGTCTTGACTAAAAACAATATTTACAGTGACCGTGTAATTCCCTTCGTCCTTCCTTCCTTCCTTCCTTCGTTTTTTACTCGTCTTTGTCTTTTAAATGTAGATAAATTTTTAACTAAAAAGTGTTGCTAGATACAACATTTACAGTGGCCGTGTAATTCCGTCCGTTCTTTCTTCTTTTCTTCATTTATATTCTCGTCCGTGTCTTTTATATATCGAAGACTGTCTAAAAAGCGTAACCAAAGGATGCAACATTGACAGTGGATCCTTGTAATTCCGTCCTTCCTTCTTTTCTTTGTTTATATTCTCGTCCTTGTAATTTATATATCGAAGAATAAGTAAGAAGTGTAACCAAGGGACGCAGCGATGACAGTGGATCCTTGTAATTCTTTCTTCCTACAATATTTTCCTCGTTTATATTCTCGTCCTTGTCTTTTATATATCGAAGAATAAGAAGTGTAACCAAGGAGAACAGTAATTCCGTCCTACCTTCCTTTCTTCGTATGCATTCTCGTCCTTGTCATTTAGATATCGAAGAATGAGTAAAAAGTATATCGAAGGGACGTTGCATTGACAGTGGCCTTCATAAGCAATCGTGCAGCTGACCTCCGTTTTCTTCGACAGTATCACAATGTCTCACCGCCAAGAAGGAAGTCGAGTCACACGCACGCCACCACCGGACGGACGTTCATTATTGCATTGTTTTCGAAGACGCGTGGACGTTCTCGGCGGTTTTTCTTGCGTCACTTTTATCGTATCTCTTTTTGACAGCAGGAAACACGGCGCCGGGGATTGTTGTTGTTGTTGTTGTTGTTGCACGTCCGGCCTTCAGGTGGTTTCTTATCATCGCGTTTTTGTCGTGCCTCGAAGAGAATTAGTGAATGTTCTTTTTTGTATAAACATACGCTTGAAAGTTTTTTTGGCATATCGGGAGTGAAGCGATTTATAGTGTGTGTGTTTGTGTGTGTGTGTGTGTGTGTGTGGGTAGGTGGGTAGAAATGTAAATAGGTAAGTAGATAGGTAGGTAGCCAGGGAGGTAAATAGATAGATAGACTTATTGAAAGGTAGATAGGTAGATAGGCAGGTATAGGTGGGTAGTTAGGTAGTTACCCGACATGATGAATAAGCAGGTAGACAAGTATAAGTAAGCAGCGGATAGATAGATCGTTAGATAGGCTGGAGCAGATAGATCGAGAGGTAGATAGACTTGTATCGAGGCGGCTTATCTTACACTTTACATATCCAATCCGGCGGAGAGAAAGGAAGACGGAGCGACAGAAAAAAAAATGAATTCTCAAGCCGTCAACGGGATAATTAATGAGGACAAGCCGCGGGGATGACCACCTCGCACGTGTCTTCCTCCTCCTCCTCCTCCTCCTCCTCTTCCTCTCTCACGTATGACCACCTTGAGAAAAAAACAGCAATTGGTTTATTACGCCTATTTTTTTTTTAAGGATTTCAACTCCACTATTTTGTTTTCGTTATTTCCGTTATAAGTTTACGGTATTATATTTTACCTTCCATTTTTTAATCATTAGATGACTTTTGTCCTTAATGTTCTCTGTTCTTTATTTCTTCTTTCTTTATTGATTGATTATTTGTGTTTTTTTTTTTGAGGGGGGGAGGGGCGTTAGGATCTTTATTTCTAGTTTTCTGTTTAACCAAGTGTATTTTTGTTTACTCCGTTTTCTCTTCATTTTCTTCATCTCTTCTTCAAATCGTATTATTTATTCTTTTTTCCTATTCCTACTCTTCTCTCTTCCTTTGGTTTCTCTATGTTCCTCTTTCTTGTAAACTTCCTCGTTGCCTCAGTCCACTGTTCCCTTCGCTCATTCACCTACTTCCTTTTCTTTCCCTCCCTTCTTTTCCTTCCCTTATTCACTTCTTTAACCTCTGAGTGAATTATTCCCTCCGCCGAGTTGTTTTTTCCCTTCCGTTTTTTCCTTCTTAACCAACCACTTCCACCACCACTTCCTCTCCCTCCTCCTCCTCCTCCTCCTCCTCCTCCTCCTCCTCCTCCTCCAATCCTAACCAATAACATGACCGACCTCCCCCTTCTGTGGTTAGTTTTCCTTGTTTAAACCAGAACAGCCCTCTTCTTCCCCTTTGTGCGTGTGTGTGTGTGTGTGTGTGTGTGTGTGTGTGTGTGTGTGTGTGTGTGTGTGTGTGTTTGTGTGTGTGTGTGTGTGTGCACGTGGGGTAATGTCTCGTGTGCGTAATAAGCGTGAGATCAGTGGAGGGGTGTGTGTGTGTGTGCGTGTGTGCTAGGGGGAGGGCCGGGTGTCGGGTGCTCGCCGCTTGTTGTCTTGTTAACGTCAAGTAAGTGAAAGCAGATGAATAAGGCAACGGGAATGAGAGGGCGGCTGAGTGGGTGAGTGAGTGAGTGAGTGGATGCCTGACTTAACGAGTGAGAGTGAAGGAGTGAGTAAGTGAGTGAGTTAGTGAATGTGTATGTTACACTCACCGAAAATGATAGTAGCACGATGCACGTGACCTACCCACCCACTAAAGGCATTGCATCGCTAGTCAGCCAGCCAGCCATTCAGCCAGCCATTCAGCCAGCCAGCCTGGCACCAGTGTACGCAACCAATCCCTCCGTCAGCCAGCTGATTAGACGGCCGGCCGCTGCCGCTGCCGTCGCCGCCGCCGCCACCCTCGCTCACGGGTCGGCGGGATTTCACCGCCCTTTTCCGTGATCGCGAGACTTTGCCCCTCCGTTATCTTTGGCGAGGCAGCAGCAGCAGCGAGTTACCTTAAGTCCCGAGGCGTTGCCGCCGCTGCTGATGCTGCTGATGGTGGTGATGGTGGTGGTAGGTGGTGGGGGGGCGTGGCCGTCGCCAAGTGTTAGGGACGTGAATGACCACGCTGATGACACACTTATATATTCACACCCACACCAATAATCTCCATTAAGCGACGCCTCAGCACAGCCACACGCGGCCACGAGCCTCAGCCCGCCGCTACCACCACTCAGCGCCGTCGCCGCCGCCGCCGCTCCGCTTCCCGGCCAGTAATCTTTGGAGCTAAGCCTCGAGCCACCACGCTCACCGCCGCCCGCTGCCCGGCACTCTCGCGACCCTCAGTGACACTCACTCCGAGGCACGCCGCCACACGCCAGCACCAGGGGGGCCCCGGCCACTGGGTTACAAAAGGGCTTCTTGCTTAAGGAAATCGCGCGCGAGAGAGAACTCGGTTGATGAAGCTGTGAGCGCCGCCATGACAGTTGGGGGAGGGAGTCGCCGAGTTGCCGATGGTCCCCAGCGGCTGCCCGTGTCCTGGAGGCGTCGCCGCGACCCGCCTACCTCGCGCCGCCCCGACGTCCCCGGCGAGCACGGCCTGCAGCACGGGCTCGGGGACACAATCTTAGAAATGTTTGTACCTCCTGACTGGGGCGGGAGGAGCTCGGGTATTTGAGGCGAGCGGCGAGGCGAGGCAGGGCGGCGGGAGGGAGGGCGAGGGGGCGTGAAGCCTGAGTGACAGCGCGGCGGGGGAAGCGGAGTCAGACCGGCGGGAGGCGGGGTCAGGGGCGCAACACCTTCACTTATTTACTTGACTTTTTATGTTCTAACGATTAGCAGACCCGAGCAAGGCGGAGGAAGGGGGGGGGGGAGGAAGGGAGGGTACAAGGTGAATAGGAGGGGCAGAAGCTTCCCCTTTTTTTTAATCCTCCAGCTAATTCAATCTGGCCGTCTCCTCCCCCGAATCAGCACCACATCGCCCTCAGGATGTATGCGCTGTGAAGCCATGCAGGGCCCAGTGAAGCTCCTTTTTACTTTTTTCTTTGTCCCTGCCCAGCCGCCTCCC
The DNA here is from genome assembly GCF_024679095.1 of Eriocheir sinensis. Classification (NCBI taxonomy): domain Eukaryota; kingdom Metazoa; phylum Arthropoda; class Malacostraca; order Decapoda; family Varunidae; genus Eriocheir; species Eriocheir sinensis. Next base: position 11,179,529 of record NC_066540.1, on the reverse strand, counting down.
AGGCCCGACGGGCGGCAGAGGGACCGCCCGCCACGGCCCTGATGAAGTTGACTCAGCCCTCAGGAATCATCCTCTTCCATCATCCCCTCATTAATGGCTCCGCGACCCCTTCCTCCCCCCTCGCCACCGACGACTTTACTTTATCCTCTGCCGGGGACGCATAATTTTGTGTGGTATTTTTCCACCTCCGCCTCCAGGCTCGCCGCCGCCGGCCTCGCCCGCCGCCGTCACCGCCGTGTTGGTTTATTCGGCGGGACAACGTAATCTTGTTCTTGCGCGCGGCTCGTTTCCCGCGGCCCCTTCCCGCTCCGGTGGCCTGCCTGCCTCGTCTCCCTGATAACTTCTAATCATAGTTGCGGGAATGAGTTGTTTAATCAGTACATTTACTCTCCGACTCCTCCTCTTTTTTTCTGCGGCCGCCGTCGGAGGGAACGGCAAGTGGCGGACCAGACTTGTTCAGGAGCGGCCAGTGGGTTCAAAACATCGCCAGATCTAAAGTGAACAATGACTCGGCTGTAAAATTACTCGCTCCGTGTCAGGTGAAGAAGCCGGCGTCGTAGGTGGTCGAGAGGGGCGCCTCGGCCCGCCACTTCCACTTCCCCCGACGGGCGGCAAACCTTCTTGCGGTCACCAGCTTAATCTTGTGGTTGGCTCCGCCCAGGGGCGTCACCCAGAACCTCCACCAATCAGCGGCCGAGACTGACGAGGCAATCTCCTCTTGTTATGGGGGGTTGACACAATCATAATGGGCCGCGCCCACAATGTTTCGTCCGTTCCACTCCCGATCGTTCCTCGGCACACACTCGGGCCGTGCAAAAGACTGGCCGTGAGTGTTTAAGACTTCAAAGTAAAGTCACTTGGGGTCCTCCTTGGCTTTTCTGAGGCCGCTAGTACCGCGGCGGCCCCAGCCCCGCGGGCCACGACGCCCCCAGTGGTGGGGCCTGAGCGAGGCGGGGCAAGGGGCCGAGCGATGGCTCTGGAGGCGGCCTTCAATAATATTCTCTGGCTGCACACAATGAGCAAATAATATTTCAAAGGCGCGAGGGAGGGAGGGCGGGGGAAGAGAAGGCGGAGGGGGACCACCCTGCCTATCTGGTAGCATCTGTACCTCTCCCGACGACGCCGAGATTACGAAGGCCACATCATCTTATAGCGTTTTAGCGTCGCCCCTTCCTTTCATATATTATCGCAAACACTCGCTGGATTTATTGCCAATTGCATACATATTACTTCATCAGTGACCTCCCTTGTACGCCCTGATGGATGGCCGGAGCCGCGGGGCCGATAGCACTGTGAGAGGACTGGCTAAGTAAGGCGGGGGGGGAGGAGGAGGAGGAGGAGGAAGAGGAGGAGGGGGAGGAGAGGCAGATAAAGAGAAGAAGGATAGAGAAGGGGGCGCGGCAGTGAGCCAGATTGTATACACAGACATGCAAAAGATGATAGAGTCGTAAGGACTTAGGACTAGGGGCGCGGGAGGAGGAGGAGGAGGAGGAGGAGGATAGGGCGAAGAAGGGAGGGATGTCAAGGGGAGAGAAGAGCGTGGTGTCAGGAGGCTGGTAAAGTGAGGGAGGAATGTGGCGGAGTATTAGGGAGAGGATGAGTGGTGGAGAGACTCGGGCCGCGCGGGAGATAGCAACGGAGAGAGAGAGAGAGAGAGAGAGAGAGAGAGAGAGAGAGAGAGAGAGAGAGAGAGAGAGATAGGAAAAGATTAGCAAATATTCAGTAGGTGTTCTGAAGGTTAATTAAAAGCGTTATGACGAGAGAAAAAGAGAGAGAGAGAGAGAGAGAGAGAGAGAGAGAGAGAGAGAGAGAGAGAGAGAGAGAGAGAGAGAGAGAGAGAGAGAGAGAGAGAGAGAGAGAGAGAGAGAGAGAGAGAGAGAGAGAGAGAGAGAGAGAGAGAGAGAGAGAGAGAGAGAGAGAGAGAGAGAGAGAGGAAGCATATGAGATTTATTAACAAGTCTGAGTCTGAGAGCGGACGGAAGAAATAGTAAACACAACATTAAACATCCCCCACATAAATACACAAATATACGTATACATATTCAAACACATAGACGAATTAATACATACCATACACCATTACACAGAAAATCTACATACACATATACACATTTTGACTTAATTTAGGACACCATTCTTTTCTATTCTTTTTTTCTCCGGTTTTTTTTTTTTTTTTTTTTTTTGTGTATTTTTCTCTCCCTTGTTGTCTTGGCCTCTTCGGTTTCATATTTTGGCATAAATTGTTAGCATATTCATTCATAATCATTTTCATTTCTCTGTCTTTCTGTATTGCCTCTCCAGCCTCTTAAATACAGTCAGCATTTACTAATCACACATATTCTAAGATATCATTCATTCTTCTTTTCTTTCATTTATTCTGTATTTCTTTCTCGTATCGTCTAAATCTGTGTCTTTCTAGTCTTAACAATCTTTTACATACAGTTGTTAATTATACTCATCTCCATGCCACACTTATTCTCACATATCAGTCATTCTTTTCTTTCTTTCATTTTCTATTTCTCTTGTATCGTCTAAATGTCTTTCCAGTCTTAACAATCTTCTACATACAGTTGTTATACTCATCTCCATACCATACATACTCTAACATATTTATATCAGTCACTCTTTTCTTTCTTTCATTTTCTGTTTCTCTCGTATCGTCTAAGTGTTTGTTTTTTCAATTCTGTATCTCACTCTCGTATCGCCTAAATATTTCTCTTTCCGATCCTCCACAGCTAAAGTTGGACGGTCCCCTCAAGGCTCAACTCACTTTCAACTTCGTGTGTGTGTGTGTGTGTGTGTGTGTGTGTGTGTGTGTGTGTGTGTGTGTGTGTCAGTGTGTCTGTCTTCTCATCACCGAGGAAGAAACGCGGCCTCAGCGAAGGAAGGAAAGGTCGGGTCGGTCGGTCGGACGGGCACCTCAGATTCGAAGAGGAAAACCCAACTTCGAAGTAACCAAGTTAGTCTTCGTCTGGCCGCAATATTCCTCTTGTTTGGTGCATGTTGTGTGTGTTGTTGTTGTTCTAGTTTCGTCTTCCCTGCATGATGAGAGAGAGAGAGAGAGAGAGAGAGAGAGAGAGAGAGAGAGAGAGAGAGAGAGAGAGAGAGAGAGAGAGAGAGAGAGAGAGAGAGAGAGAGAGAGAGAGAGAGAGAGAGAGAGAGTGGGAGTGAGTGGGAGTGAGTGGGAGCGAGTGCTTAAAGACTTACCGGTGAAGAAGGAGGAGGAAGAGGAGTGTCGAGTTTGCCCTTGAGGAGATAACACGCTGACACTCTCGTAGGGGCTAAGAGAGAGAAGGATAAGGGAGGGAACGGCTGAGGAGGGGGCGCGGGGAGCGTTTAAGGGCTTGAGGGAGGCAGCGAATTATGGGAAGGAGTAAGAGCGGCAGAGAGGGGGGCAGCATGGGAAGGAGAGAGAGAAGGGGAGACAGAAAGAAGGAGAGAGGTAGAAAGCGAGCCAGCGTGGGAGGAAAGGGAAGGAAAGAGGAGGGACAGAAGGCAGAAGGGAGGAAGAGCGGTAGAGAGGAGGACAGTATGGGGAGGAAAGGGAGGGAAAGAGGAGTAGAGACAGAGAGAAGGAGGAGGAAGAGAGACAGAGAGAGAGAGAGAGAGAGAGAGGGAGACAGAGGGAAGAAGGAAGGGAGGAAGAGCGGTAGAGAGGAGGACTGTGTGGGGAGGAAAGGAAGGGAAAGAGGAGAGACAGAGGGAAGGAGGAGGAAGAGAGAGAGAGAGAGAGAGGGAGACAGAGGGAAGAAGGAAGGGAGGAAGAGCGGTAGAGAGGAGGACAGTGTGGGGAGGAAAGGGAGGGAAAGAGGAGGAGAGACAGAGGGAAGGAGGAGGAAGAGAGACAGAGAGAGAGAGAGGGAGACAGAAGGAAGCGCGGGGACAAAGATCAAGGTGGGGGGGGAAGACTATAATTTCCTGAGCGACAAAACAAATGAAGAATCCTTGCGTCCCTGTTTTCATGAGGCAATAAACTAAACAAAACAGACCAGGTAATGTAACTTCACCGAAATATACATCAAGCCTCCGCCTCATGTCCAAATAATATGTACAATAACCGCGTGTAAGATACAGCATAGCACGCCGAGGCTACGTGGATGCAACTCAGCGGACAAGGCGACACATATATACATTGGCTCCACGTAAATTTGTATTCCAAGAAGGTGTCGGGAGGAATTTGAAGATTTGAGCCAATTTCCCTTTCAATCGGAAGAGAAAAAACACGATATATTTCTATTGTATATCTTTAGTAGCCTGGGGACAGTTTGGGGGGAAGTAGTGTTTTTTGTTTGTTGGTTGATGTGTGTGTGTGTGTGTGTGTGTGTGTTTGTGAGCTGAATATAGAGGCAAGGAGAAGGAGGAGGAGGACGGTAGGCAAGAAGAAGAATTAAGCAAAAGAGGAGGAATGAATGAAAGAGAGGAAGGAACAGATAAAAGAAAATAAAGACGGGCAGATAGAGAGGAGTGTAAAAAAAATAGAAACGTTGACCACAAAATAATTAAAAGAAGGAAGTCAGTGAGAGGGAAAGTTTTCAAAGGCATAGAGTAGGAAAGGAAAGACAAAACGAAGGAAATTCAGGCTGTGTGCGATATGGCGGTCATTGATTTTTTTTTATGTGTGTGTGTGTGTGTGTGTGTGTGTGTGTGTGTTTCCGGTAAGAATACAAACCAACCAACGGCGCTAGATGGAAGAAAAATCATATCCGCAACATCCCATTCTCATAAAAGTGGCTGCCAAAAGAAATATGTATTGAGTTTATGCAAGGAAGAGTTTTGATTCTCCTCTCTTGCAAAGGTTTAAGTCCTAGAAAAATAATATAAAAAAAAACACCAGAGCGATATTAAAGAAAACAACCATTATTCGTTATTCTCCTATAACAGAAAACCTAAAAAAATCACTACCCTGAATTCTATTGTAGAGGAAAATCTTAAGTAAAAAAAAAAGCTACAAAAAATCAACTTGCATGCAGACAATATACGCAAGAGAAGACGGCGCCACTATAAATATATGCTTGCCTACGCCATGACGGGCTGGTGCCGACTACCATCCAGGCCCCTCAAGAGAGCCTACCGGCGCAATAGGCTTACACGTAAAAATAAAAAAAAACATCGATAATCCACAGGTGCTCGCGCGTGTCACTCCGCAGGAAACATTATTCTGAAACGCAAATGTCAGAACGTCACCAGAACTTTGTCTCGTAAATTTGTTTCCTTTTCCTGTTCGTATTTCCATAAAGTGGCGGGATTGGGCGGCATATATTCTCCTCGCTTGTTTTTCTTTTCTTTTTAAATATACATCTTCCGTTTAGAGGGGAAGGAGTAGGAGGAGAAAGCAGAGTAGTAGTAGTAGTAGTAGGAGGAGGAGGAGGAGGTAGTAATAGCAGGATGACAATGTGTATGAAAAGGAACAAAAATATATACAAGCAATGGTTGAAAAGAAGTACATTGAGGAAGTGATGAGATATGACCAACATTTTTTGACATCTCTCTCCCTAATATTTATCCTCCGTCTAACATCGTGGTGCAGTGGTTAGAGGGCCACCCAGCTGTTCACCCTTCCTTTCGGGGTGGTCGATCAATGGGTACCTGGGGAAACCTGGGGAGAAATAAGAGGAGAAAGAATATTAAGAGGAAAGAAGAAGAGGGGATTGGAGAGAAAGATGAGAAAGAGAGAAGAAAGAATATTAAGAGGAAAAAAGAAGAGAGGGGATTGGAGAGAAAGATGAGAAAGAGAGGAGAAAGAGGAGACATAATTGGAGGAGAACGAAGATGGGAGTTGAAAAAGGAAGAGAAGAAAGGAAAAATAAGAGAGAGAGAGAGAGAGAGAGAGAGAGAGAGAGAGAGAGAGAGAGAGAGAGAGAGAGAGAGAGAGAGAGAGAGAGAGAGAGAGAGAGAGAGAGAGAGAGAGAGAGAGAGAGAGAGAGAGAGAGAGAGAGAGAGAGAGAGAGAGAGAGACATACAACCATACAGACACGAGACAGAGAGAAAAATGAAGAGGAGAGAGAGACATAAGGTAAGCTGTGGTAACCCGGATGTTGCAATCGCCCTGTGTCGGGTTAAAGACTTATCTCCCACCACGGGCTCAGAGTGTCAATGGAACGGAGATGAGCACCGCCGCCACGCGCAGATTTAGCGTGTGCTCCCAACTTTACCTTACCTAGAGAAGAGAATGTTAAGAAAGAAAAAGGGAAGGATGGGATTATAATAAGCAGAAAAGCAAGGTATAGAGAGCACTGATAAATAAACAAACAATGAAGAATGATGAAGCAGAACAAATGCGGAATAAGAAAATAAGAGAACAAATTTTTTTAAAAGAATTCGGTTGTTGAGTGATGCGCGAAGATGTGGAAGAAGAGAAAGAGAAAGAAACTTAAAAAATACACTAACAGGAACAGAGAGAGAGAGAGAGAGAGAGAGAGAGAGAGAGAGAGAGAGAGAGAGAGAGAGAGAGAGAGAGAGAGAGAGAGAGAGAGAGAGAGAGAGAGAGAGAGAGAGAGAGAGAGAGAGAGAGAGAGAGAGAGAGACATAATGATAACCCTTCTCCTCCATTTTTCGTTAAGGGTGAAGGTGAAGAGAGAGATAGGAAAACGAGAGAAAAAAAAAATGGTGACTGTGATTATGGCAGCGGCGATGGTGGGTGGCGAGCCGTGTGTGTGTGTGTGTGTGTGTGTGTGTGTGTGTGTGTGTGTGTGTGTGTGTGTGTGGCCAGGGACCGTGGACAAGGGGAATTCATGCCCACACAAAGCCATGCCCAGATGCCCCCGTAATAAAGATGGGTTTGAAAAAGGAGGAGTGGGGAGAGGAGGAAAAAAGGGGGAGAAAGGGAGGAGGGGCAGCAGGAAGAAAGGAAGAGGAGGAAGAGGAGGGGAGGAGGGAGAAAAGAAGAAGAGAGAAAATGGTGGTGGTATAGTTTGAGTGTGTGTGTGTGTGTGTGTGTGTGTGTGTGTGTGTGTGCGTGAGCGTATGTGTAGGCGTGCGTCTGTCCATCCATCTAAGCATAAAATTAGCACCTACATTGAAGAAATAACGGAGAAAAGAGAAAAAAAAGAGGAAAAAAGGAGAAAAAAGTCGTTAGCTGAAGAGGAACAGATTATAGAGACGTCCAAACCTTATCCGTGAAAGAGTTCCGTCACAAGGAGAGAGAGAGAGAGAGAGAGAGAGAGAGAGAGAGAGAGAGAGAGAGAGAGAGAGAGAGAGAGAGAGAGAGAGAGAGAGAGAGAGAGAGAGAGAGAGAGAGAGAGAGAGAGAGAGAGAGAGAGTGGGGGGGGGTCAGGGTCGTATGAAAAGCAAGAGGGACACAAAAAAGGGAAGGAAGTGAATAAAAAGGAAGAGGAGAAATAAGAGGAGAAAGAATATTAAGAGGAAAAGAGGAAGAGAGGGAATTGGAGAGAAAGATGAGTAAGAGAGGAGAAAAAAAGAGGAGAAATAATTTAGGAGGAGAACGAAGATGGGAGTTGAAAAAGAAAGAGAAGAAAGGAAAGATAAGAGAAGAGAGAGAGAGAGAGAGAGAGAGAGAGAGAGAGAGAGAGAGAGAGAGAGAGAGAGAGAGAGAGAGAGAGAGAGAGAGAGAGAGAGAGAGAGAGAGAGAGAGAGAGAGAGAGAGAGAGAGAGAGAGAGAGAGGAGAGAGAGAGAGAGAGAGAGGACTGGAAGTTAAACCACAAGAGCCATGGTGATAGTCGAGGGTTTGTGGCTTTTCTCCTTTGTTGGAGGGAAATGAACGGGAGGAAGGGCAGGGAATGGAAAGGGGGGGTGGGGAGAGGGGGGCGGAGGGGGAAGGGGGAAGTAGAGAGGGCGGAGGCGGCGGCGGCGGTGGCGGTGGTGAATAGGGCTGGACGGAGAGTCGGGGTGGTCCGTTGTGAGTGGGCCTGACACGTTTTGGGCACTGCTGGGATGGGAATACTGATTGGGGGAGGCGGGGAGAGGAGGGGTATGGGAGGAGAGGACAAGGGGGTCGGGATGGCGGGGAGGGAAGGGAGGTGAGTAGGATGAGGCTGGGAGGAGAGGAGGGGGAGGCGGGGAGGGGAGGGGTATAGGAGGAGAGGATAAGGGGGTAGGGATGGCGGGGAGGGATTGGAGATGAGTAGGATGAGGCAGGGAGGAGAGGGAGGGGAAGAGGGGATGAGTGGGCAGATATGGTGGGGAGAGAAGGGGTATAGGAGGAGAGGATAAAGGGGTAGGGATGGCGGGGAGGGATTGGAGGTGAGGAGGATGAGGCAGGGAGGAGAGGAGGAGGAGGAGAGGGAGGGGAAGAGGGGATAAAGGGGCAGATATGGTGGGGAGAGAAGGGGTATAGGAAGAGAGGATAAAGGGGTAGGGATGGCGGGGAGGATTGGAGGTGAGGAGGATGAGGCAGGGAGGAGAGGAGGATGAAGAGAGGGAGGGGAAGAGGGGATAAGGGGCAGATATGGTGGGGAGAGAAGGAAGGTGTGGGAGCTGCTGAGGATGAGACATAAGAACATAAGAACATAAGAACGTAAGGAGTCTGCAAGAGGCCGGGATGAGAGGAAGGTGAGGAGAGGGATAAAGAACGGAAGAACGGGAAGGAGAGGGAGGAGGAAATAAAGATGAAGAAAAGAATGAACATGTCAAGAGGAGAAAAAAAAATCAGGAAGAAGAGGAGGTTAGATCAGCGTGAGATAAAAGGAGTAAGAAAGAGGAAGAGGAGGAGGGCGAGGAGAGATGAGTGGCGGGGGTGTTGAGATAGAAGGAAGAGGAGAAACATGGAAACATTGAAGAACAGGCCCAAAAGTATGTTGGCTAAAGGCAAAGTTAGCTGTTTTAATGATGTTTTCTGTTTCTGTTTCTCTCCTCCCGAAATTGACCCCTCTTTCGGCCACCTCCTTGGATTCTCTTTCGGAGCAGCGAGTGGCGAGCTTTTTTTATTATTGTTTCCTTTTTTGTGTGCCCGTGAGCTGTCTCCTTTGTTGTGGGAATATATAAGGCACTTCGGTGACGTGCAGAACAGATTAAAACACTTGTATGGAAACGTTCAATCTATTCCTGCAGCAACGAAGTGACGGTCGATACACCCCCTATATTTGTGAAGCGATTTCGCATTAATAATTTCTAGGGAATAAAAAAACCTGTTCCAATTACTCATGACATCATTCGAGAAAAAAAAATACTTCCGGTGTTTGTATTGCATCGCTTCGACTGAATGGACAGACCTTTGTTCTAGTAATCGGATTTGTTTGGAGCTAAAAAAACTTGGTGTGATTGATGTTATGAATCTTGTTGAGGAACTTGAAGACCTGTTGCACACGCCCCGTAGTCGTCTCTTTTCCAGGTAAAGAGTTTGAGTATCTGGAGCCGTCCTTCGTACAGCTGGGCAGTCGACGATGGAGGAGGAGGAGGAGGAGGAGGAGGAGGAGGAGGAGGAGGAGGAGGAGGAGGAGGAAGAGGAGGAGGAGGAGGAGGAGGAGAAGGAGGAGGAGGAGGAGGAGGAAGAGGAGGAGGAGGAGGAGAAGGAGGAGGGCAATGATATATTCCGGAATAGAGTGGGAAGTGAATATGAAAAAGGAAGAGAGAGAGAGAGAGAGAGAGAGAGAGAGAGAGAGAGAGAGAGAGAGAGAGAGAGAGAGAGAGAGAGAGAGAGAGAGAGAGAGAGAGAGAGAGAGAGAGAGAGAGAGAGAGAGAGAGAGAGAGAGAGAGAGAGAGAGAGAGAGAGAGAGAGAGAGAGAGAGAGAGAACAATGACGAACTAAAGAGAAGTGGAAGAACGATAGAGCAAAGTAAAGGAGAAGGAGGAGGAGGAAGATAGAAAAAAGATGCTGAAAGACTACAACGAGTTAGGAAGTCGAAAATAATGAGGAGTTACCGTCAGAGAATGAATATAAGACATCAATGACAATGCCAGTTATAGTTGTGCCAATATCAACCAAAAAGAAGAGCGATGATAAAAACGAAAGACAGTCACTGATATGCGTTCACAGGGACTGGAGGAATACAGTTAAAGAGGTGGAAGGGTAAACTAGGCAATAAACTGAATAGGCGAGTCCATAGGCAGCGACAAATAAGACTTTTGTTTTTTACAGCAGAGGAGTCAGTTCAAGGGCATAAAAAAAAGGAAACAAATGTGAAAAAAAGCCCGCTACTCACTGCTCCTAAAAAGAGTTAGAGGAGTGGCCGAAAGATAGGTCAATTTCGGGAGGAGACAAACCTGACTTAACAAGAAACTAAGATAAAGTTGGGGGTATACGCTGCAGCTACGCGTGGCCTCTGTGATCATATTCGTCGCTTGGGCCCCCTTTTTTTTATTACAGCACAGGAAGCAACTCAAGGGGAATAAAAAGAAAGTGTAGAAAAAAGACCCGCTAATCGTTGTTCCCACAAAGCGAAAAGTGAAGAGTGGCCAAAAGAGAGGTCAATTTTGGATGGGGAGGTGTCCTGACCCCGTGGTGGGTAAAAAAAAACATTGCCCCGTGACACAGGGCCAGTGTGACATCCGGGTTACCTGGATCTACCTTCCCCAGGGTTCCCCAGGTACCCATTTGTCGACCTGCATGGAGCTGCACGCCGTCTGCCCAGGTCGGGATTCGAACCGCGGATTCGTAGCTAGGGCACACGAACCCCTGCTCCACGGAGGGGCCAATAACCTAAAAAATGGAAAATATATCATTTCTATCTTGACTTAAAGAAAGTTAAGAGCTAAAAGCATTTCCCGAAAGCCATAGCAAACAGGTAGAAATAGTTCCGCCAATGACATAACTAATAACCTGCACGGGCTTGAGAAGAGAATGAAGAATATAGGAACGGGGCAAAGAAGAAGGGGGAGAGTAATGTGTTCTGAAAAAATAGAGAGGAGCATGAAGAGGGAGAAAGGGAGGAGGAGAGGAAGAAATGGGGTGGCATTGCTGTTTGACCTTTGCCTATATTAAGCGGATGAGTCATATTCTTATACAATCCTTATATGGAAGGTCCACGCATGATGTCCAGGAGTGCGACTTTCATTACACTCGGGGAAATATACTCAATGTCTTGCCTTTTATTGCTTTCTATTGTCTGAACAGCCATCACTTAGATATGACAGTATTTAGGTCTGAACAGGTGCTCGCTTCTGCCTTCAATCAGTAAATGGGAATATAAAAAAGATTAACAGTGATAATAATAGTGGTCATAATAATAACAATAATGATAAAAGTAACAACACTACTACTACTACTACTACTACTACTACTACTACTACTACTGCTACTATTACTACTACGGCAATAATGGCAGCGGGAGGTGGAGGAGCGAGGAGGGAGGGAGGAAGGGAGAGAGAAAGGGAGAGAGGAGGAAGGAAAGGAGGGAGTGGCTGCTAACAAGGCCAGGCTGAAGAGGGAGGGTCTTGAGGGCTCCTTGCTTACCCATTATCGCCGGGGAGTGTCCAATGAATCACGTGACTTACCTATTTATCAATCACGTCTCCCCGGTGCGATGAGTAATGGGCGGCGACCTCTCTCTCTCTCGGTCTCGCTTTCTTTTCTATCTCTCTAATCATCCATTTATTCTTTCATTTTCTTTTTGTTTCTGTTTGCGGTCGCCATAGGATTCCCCTGTGGCGCATATCCTGTGAGTGGGTCTGTCTTGGTTTCCCTCTCTCCTTTCCTTTCGTCCCTGTGGTCCTTTATAGAGCTTCCCTGCAGTTCCTTGCGGTCCCCAGTATGGCTCCTCTGCGGGGTCTCCAGGCCCTTGAATATCTCCCTGTGGTCCCTTGCCTTTTCTTGGTCACTCCTCTTCCTGTGATGTCTCCCCGTTATGGTTTCATGCTGTCTCTAAATCGTCCCGAGTGATTATTATGGTCTCAGTGTATCATGTGAGCCCCTTTGCGTTCTCAGTATGTTATTCCAACGTGGTTCTGTTTTTCTTTATCTCTATCACCTTCGTAAACAAACCGCCTAAGTCATTATTTTTTTACTTCTCAGGAAATCAGAAAAGAACTGTCATCATCTCATTTGGCTTAAGATTTAGGCAGAAACGAAAAGGCCAATTCTGGAACACTCAAACCCTGAATGACGAAGGCAACTCTACAGAAATGGGCGTCACATGATGGAAAATTGATGTAGACAAAAACCCGGAAATCACTGAAAAATGACTTAGGCGATTATTTTATGAGGGTGACGATATTCTGTTTTTCTGCTCTATTTTCTTTTGTTTTCCGGTGTTTCTTTGACGTCCTTTGGTCTTTCGTTCTTTGGAGATGTCTCGTAGATTGGTATTATAAGACACTTTCAATTTTCACATCAACTATTTCTAAAGGTCAAAGAGGGGGTCAATCGGGTTCTAATGAGTGTTTCTTTAGGTTCAGGGTACAGAGGAAGGATCAAACTACCACCAGGGTCATTAAACTACTCCTGGAAATGCCCACAACCTCTACGAAAGCCTTGGCAAATGTGTGTTCTTGGAAGGCGAAATGTCTTTTAATACGACCCGTAGTGTCTTTCCGTGCTGGGAGTATATGTGCTGCGAAAGGCAAGGTGAATTAAATGATGAAGTCACTCAGCCATAAAGTCACATAGCCAAGCAGTAGATACTCTGACATCCACTCCACATGTTAGTCAACTAGCCCGTCAGCCAGCCACAAGCATGTCAGTCACGGTGGTCAGGCAGCGGCCGATGGTGTGTGTCTAGCGCCGCCACACGGATTTCAGGTCAGCGGGGCGCCTCCTGGACGTAACGTCTCCACACACACGTCCGTCGCGGCAGGAGGCGAATGAACAGAGACGTCCATCACGACCCTCAGTCTTGTCCCTCTCAAGGCCTCCGCTGCCATGAACATCCTTTTTTTTTCCCCGCTAAGGTGACTCCTGAGTGACGCGCTGAGCCAGAGAGCCCCAGTACCACGCAGCCTCCCCTTGTCGCCGTGTCTCAGCTCAGTCCAACAACAATATGTAGCTTCAAGGTCTGATGGACTGATGGACTTCAAACTCCTTAAGTCTCCTCACATAAACGACTAGCTACGGCAGGCAGTTTTCCTCTTTGTGATGCATGGGATTGGTGTTTCATTTCCTCTCTCGGCCGTGAGGGGGCGTGGCCACCGGGCGAACGAGGGTAGAGGCGTCCCTGCCGTTCTGAGTACTCTTAATGATGAACAGACGAGGCATGTGTGGCGCCTCCGTGCCCGACAGTGACGTGTGCTGCTGCTGACGCCTGTATCGTGATTAGTTTGGGGGGAAGGGTGTACGGCGGGATATCTATCAATACAGCAAAAGGGTATACGGTCTTTGAGGTTTATTCGGTACTGGAGGATAGGAATATAATGCTGTTCTCATAATTACTATAGGATATAAAGTAACTGCGGTTTATTTTTAACCTGGAAATGGTGTGATTATGGTAATTTATCAATAATTACCGTAAAAGGATACGTTGTAATTGTGCATGACAGCGTTCAGACGTGTTGTGCTTCCTGTTTGACTCGTGCAGCAAGGCTGGTACGGTTAAAATACATTTCACTCACCTTTGCTTTGGGATGACGGTCGTTACGCCGCATCCTCCTCCAGAGTCCTGGTGTCCTCGTAACATTCAACTCCATGCATGGCCACTCGTGTTCCCACGCCTGGCCCGGTCTTCACATACTAGCCATCCACACACCTGGCCTGCGCCGCGGGCCGCCAACACACGAGTTCCACCTCACACGTCACGCCTTGACGGGCACCAGGTGCACTCGAGGACATCTGAGGCGAGCAGAACGAGGCCCACGTCCAATGATGCCAAGTGCTAAAACTTCCCGCGGACTGCATCAAAAGAGAAAAATATGAAGGCGTGTGTTGCCTATACAACAAATTATCACAATCCTCTGATGTTCCAACGTGTACATTGTACTGAAGGCGTGTAAACAGTTTTGCAGGTGGATAAACAATAACCCATGCCCTCCTCGTGTGTTCCAGGCGTGTACACAGTATTGCAGGCGTGTACACAGTACTTTAGGACCATAAACAGTATTGCAGGAGTTTATGCTGTAAGTCAGAACGCACTGCGTGTATTATGCTCCTTTGCAAACAGATACATATTTAGACAGGCAGATATTCAGATGTTTAGATAGACAGGTAGATGATTTTCTGACCACAGTAATGATTTCTACAAAATACAAGCTGCAGACGGATTAGAAAATCTTTAATTAATGATACAGGACGCAGAAGATATTGGTGTAAAGCATGACATAGCTAATACCATACAAGCAAATATGTGAAGCGAAACCAAGTCATGACAAAACCAAGTCAAGGCATTCCGCCCTCACGTCGTGTGCGCCCTTCATGCACGCCGATGAGCTCATACACGACGCGTTATGCGCTGAAGGAAAGCAAACTTACGACGCGGCCGAGGCAGGAGCGGCAATACCAAACACTCCGAGGCGAGAGAAGAATAATTATGGCGACGTCCGCGTTGACTGTGAATATAGACGTGTGTGGCCTAGACGCGGCTTTGAATGCGCGGCGACGGGAGCAGCTGCAGCGGGGGAGGAGGGAGCGAAGACTAATCCGAAAAGTGGAACAGGAATACAAAGATGGCGGTGCGGTGGAGGATACTGGAATTATTATTTTTTTTTACAACAAAGGAGACAGCTCAAGGGCACAAAAAAAGAAACTTTAATAAAAAAAAAAGCCCGCTACTCGCTGCTCCTAAAAAGAACCCAAAGAGGTGGCCGGAAGAGAGGTCAATTTCGGGAGGAGAGGTGTCCAGAAGTGTGGATAAACAGAATCAGTTGAGTAATCCAATTAACTTTTTTTAAATCAAACCAAATAATGCCCAGAGGTTTTCAAGGCATCGAACACCACAAGAAATTATTGTATATTAGCCTCAAGTTTTCTCGCTCTTCCATAAGAAACAACACTTAATAAAACATTCTTGTAGTCTGTGGTACTTCATGGAAATCCAACGAACTTTAATTCTTTACTTCTGGTATTTTCAAAACTATGATATTAGATTGACCCCAAAAGATTATAAGGTGAGCAAAAGAAGAATATTAAGAACCCAAGGAACATACAAAACACTACCCATGCAACAGAATCAACTGGAGCATCGAGGTGAAAAAAAAGAGCAGCGGAATCAGCGAAGATTAAGCAGAGAAATAGAAGCGGAATACAAAGATGGATGGGCGATGAAGAATATCTGGTTCAAAATAAAAAAAATAAAAAGATAAGGCCAGAATAAGAGCAAAAAAAATAAGTAAGTGAATATGAAAAGTAGTTAAAAAAAAAAAGCAAAAAAAACAGGAAGGTATTGAAGATGAGAAGAAAAAACATGTATCAGACGCCTGGAGGAGTGGGAAAAAGATTAAGGAGGAAGAGATTGATGAGGTGAGAAAGATATTGAAGATGGAAAGAAGAAAAAAACATGTATCAGACGCCTGGAGGAGTAGGAAAAAGAGTAAGGAGGAAGAGATTGATGAGGTGAGACAGATATTGAAGATGGAAAGAAGAAAAAAACATGTATCAGACGCCTGGAGGAGTAGGAAAAAGAGTAAGGAGGAAGAGAAGGATGAGGTGAGACACATATTGAAGATGGAAAGAAGAAAAAAACATGTATCAGACGCCTGGAGGAGTGGGAAAAAGAGTAAGGAGGAAGAGATTGATGAGGTGAGAAAGATATTGAAGATGGAAAGAAGAAAAAAACATGTATCAGACGCCTGGAGGAATGGGAAAAAGAGTAAGGAGGAAGAGAAGGATGAAGTGAGACAGATATTGAAGATGGAAAGAAGAAAAAAACATGTATCAGACGCCTGGAGGAGTAGGAAAAAGAGTAAGAAGCAAGAGAAGGATGAGGTGAGAAAATGAGATGTGAAGGAGCTGAAGAAGAAGCCTGAAGGAAGCCTGGAACCAAGGGAACGAGGGACGAGAAGATCAAGGTAAAAAGGAAGGAATATGAAGAGGGACTATAAAAAAGACAAGGCCAAAGATGAGGTATTGAGAGAAGATAAGGGAGGAGGAGGAGAAGGAGGAGGACGAACAAGTAAAAGAAAAAGAAAAACAAATGAAAGTAGGAGGTAAGGACGAACAAGAAGGACAAGAACAGAAAGAAGGAAGAGGATGAATAAGGAAGAGAAGAAAACGAACAACCAGGGGGAAAGAAAAGACAGGAAATGTATGTGAGAGAAGTGATGAGTAGCAGAAGGGGAAAAAGGAGGATGAGGACGAGGACGAAGATGAGGAGGAAGCGAGAAAAAAAATAGCAAGTAGAAGAAAACAAAAAGAAGAGCACAAAAAAGAGAATAAAATGTTGAGGAAGAAAAGAGGAGGAAGAGTAAAAGAAGGAGGAAGAAGAGGAGGAGGAGGAGGAGGAGGAGGAGGAGACGTTATTCATCATCATTACCTGAGGCGAGACTGAAGGCAAACCCCAACATGCCCAAATGCACCCCTACCCCCCCATCCCCCCTCCTCCTCCTCCTCCTCCTCGAAGGCTCACACATCAGTTTCCTTGAGTCAAACAGGCTGGAGGAAGAAGGAGGAAGGAGGAATAGACGTTGGAGGAGGAGGGTGGACGGAGGGGAAAAGGGTACTGGGGAATAGACAGAGGGAGAGAGGGGGGTTGGGGGGCCAGGGGGTAGGGGGAAGGGGGGAGGGGGCCGGATGGTTGATGATGGATGGGGATCAGTGTGACGCCCATCAGGGAGGCTTGTAGTGCAATGGGTGAGGTGTGTGTGGAGATGAGGAGGTGGAGGAGAGAGAGAGAGAGAGAGAGAGAGAGAGAGAGAGAGAGAGAGAGAGAGAGAGAGAGAGAGAGAGAGAGAGAGAGAGAGAGAGAGAGAGAGAGAGAGAGAGAGAGAGAGAGAGAGAGAGAGAGAGAGAGAGAGAGAGAGAGAGAGAGAGAGAGAGAGAGAGAGAGAGAGAATCATGAGACTACCTTTGGAAATCGTAATGTATAGGTATGAGTTCGTATTCCAATTATTTTTTTTTTCAACCACACTTTTCCTCGTCTTTTTTTTTTTTCAACCGCACTTTTCCTCGTCTTTTTTTTTTTTTTTAACGGCACGGAGCATCGACATCCAAACTTACTTACTTACATGTACCTATAAAAAAAAAAGAGAAAACACTCAGAATAGAAGAATAAGAAATAATCGTGAAGAAAAGAGCGAAAGAAAGGAATACATGAATAATCAGAATGGTGATCGTCTTTGCGTTAACTGCCCTATAGATAATGAAGACCGATGGACCTTTATTTTTCGGGCTCCATAATTGTTCTTTCATTCTTATCCCTTTAGGCACCGAAACGCCATTAAGAGAAGAAATGTCAGGCAAGCACAAAGGAATGTACCTATGCAAGATTAACTACTTAGCATTCACATTCAAGGGTTTCACATTGATTATTGCGGGCATTTTTGATTCCTCTGACTATTTTTTTTTTCTTTTATGCCCTTGAGCTGCCTCCTCTTTCTGTACGGCCCGATAATAAAAAATGAAAAAATGAGAAGGGAAAAATATCTTTGCGCATACCACCACCATCACCACTACCACCACCTCCACCATCTCACACCACCACCACCACCACTACCACCACCTCCATCACCACCACCTTCTTGCCACCGCCATCTCACTTCCACTTTCTCACCACCACCATCTCACCTCCACCTTCGCCACCACCACCAGCACCGTCTCCTCCTGGCTTCCGTCCGCCCCGCGCAATAAGTCATGGCCCACAACAAGTCGTATAACTCAGCGCGGCCGTCATCCCCAGCGCGGGCGGCACCTCTGGCCTCAAATTGTCTTATCTATTAGTTGTAATCTTGGCGGAATTTATGGCTTGTTACCGTCATCGTCATAGTCTCGGTTATACTCTCTCTTGCTCTCGCTCGCTCGCTCTCTCTCTCTCTCTCTCTCTCTCTCTCTCTCTCTCTCTCTCTCTCTCTCTCTCTCTCTCTCTCTCTCTCTCTCTCTCTCTCTCTCTCTCTCTCTCTCTCTGGCATAAGAAGAAAACAGTGGACAAGAAGGAGAAAAAAGAAGAAGAAGAACAAGAAGAAGAAGAAGAAGAAAAAAAAAAGAAAGACGAAAACAGAAAAAGTTGAAGAAAAACAAGAATAAGAACAACAGCAACAACAAGCAGAAGTAGAAGAGGAAGAAAATGAAGAAGAAAAAAAGAAGAAGAAAAGAAAAAGAAACAGAAGAAGAAATAAAATAATAATGAGAACAAAAACAAGAACAAAAACAACAACAAGAAAACAGCTGCGGTGGTGACAAAATCTTTAACATATACATTTAACTTTACTACTCTCCGGTGGCATTTACAGAAGGAGGTTTGTTTGTGGTGGAGGAGGAAGAAGCAGCGATTGTGGCGGAGCAGTGGTCGTGGTAATGGAAGGGGCGGCGGCAGTAACTGAAGTGGCGGCAACTCTGAATAAGCCACTGTTAGAAGAATGTTAAGTGCGTCTTATAATATAGTAGTAGCAGTGGTAGTGGTAATGGAAGGGGCGGTTGTAGTAATAGAAGTGGCGGTAACTTTACATAAGCCACTTTTAGGAGAAGAATATGTTGAGTGCGTCTTATAAGCCCTTGAATTACATCGAAATAAGTGTCTTGGAGATCCGAGGAGATGAAGGAGTGGGACGTTTTGACTTAGAGGAGATTGAAGAGTTGCTTGTAGACATAGACAGGGTTATAATACACTAGAGATAACGTTTGAGGAAAGACAGACAAACAGAAAGACATGGAGACAGACAGACCAGCGGACGGACAGAAAGTAAGACATTTAGAAATATAGATAGACATGCAGATTAATATATACACATAATAGAGACAGAAACAGACAGTGAAAAGGAAGTAGACAAATAGACAGATGAAAAGGAATATGAAGAGGACACACTCACACACACACACACACACACACACACACACACACACACACAGTAAGGTGGTGATAGTGGCCATAATGGTGATGAAAGTAGGTATTGTGATGATAATAATAATGATGATGATGATGATAATGGTGAAAATGGATGTGGTGTAGCGGTGGTGGTGGTGGTGGTGATGATGGTGCTTCTGGGTGGTGGTGGTGGTGGTGAAAGTAATGGAGGTGGAAGTTTGTGGTGGTGGTGGTGGTTGCGTCCTGACAGTCGGTGGTGATGAACGAGTGGAGGTGGTGTGCTATTACCCTGATTAGCCTATTAGACAACACCACGGCCTGAGGATATAAGAGGAGGAGGAGGAGGAGGAGGAGGAGGAGGAGGAAGAGAAGGAGAAGAGGAGGAGGAAATGGAAGTGAATGAGGTTATTGTTTACTTCACAGAGAGAGAGAGAGAGAGAGAGAGAGAGAGAGAGAGAGAGAGAGAAGAGGAACATAAATACAAGACCTTCAACTTGAAACGCTAACTTGCTCTCTTTTCACGCCTCCTTCAACCTCTTCTTCGCCTTTTTTTCCTTCCTCTCCTTCACGTTACCTCTCTCTCTCACTCGTGCTTTCATTTTCTTTTTCCTCCCTCCTCCTACTCCTCCTCCTCCTCCTCCCGGCATCGATCGCAAGGCAGGCAGGCAGGCAAGGTATACGAAGGGCGGCTCAAGATGGTTACCTCTCCGTCCGTGTGGCAGGTGGTCGCAGCTCCTATACCTCGCCCGAGCCCTCCACTCCCTGCCCTGCCCTGCTCTACCGCCTCCTCCTCGCCTCACGCTGATTTCCTCGTCCGCTCAGCTCGAAATCAATGTTCTTGTCGCCTTGCTTGCTTATAATATGTTCCTCTCGCTAGTGTGGGGGTTATTATTGTGTTGAAGTTTAGATTTTGTTGTGGGTGGTGGCTTTGGTTGCAGTTATTGTGTGTTTGTGGTCATTTCTTCGTCTTGGGTCTTCAGTATCAATGGGTCTTTTTCGCTTTCTCTCTCTCTGGTGCTATTATGGAGATCTATTATTTGTTTTGTTCTGCATGTTCTTCTTTCTCTCTCCCTCTCTATCTAACTATCTGTCTCGTGTCCTTACCTTTCTTTTCTCGTGTTCTCTCTTTTCCCCGCTCGTGTCCTCTTCTGTCACCTTTCCTATCCTCTTCTCCTTTCTTTCCTATCCTCTTTTCTCCTTTTCTCTTATCTGTTCTCTCTCTTCTCTTTTCCTTTTCTTTCTACTCTCATGTTCTCTTCTCTCTCTTCTCGTATCTCCTCTCTTATCCTCTTCTCTCTCTTTACGTATCATCTCCTCTCTCATCTCGTATTCTCTTTATCTCCTCTCGTATCCTCTTCTCTCATCCTGTCCTCTCTCCTCTATCAACATCTCTCTCTTTCCTCTCCTTTCTCCCCACCCAGAGCAGGAGGAGCCCCGCCGTAACTTGCCCGCCGCCTCCCCGCCCCCGCCGCCGACTCACAGGCCTCTACAAATGGACCCCGGGAGAATATTACAGTTTATCTTTCACCTCCGAACTCTCGCGCCCCTCACCTCACCATATTCTCTCTCTCTCTCTCTCTCTCTCTCTCTCTCTCTCTCTCTCTCTCTCTCTCTCTCTCTCTCTCTCTCTCTCTCTCTCTCTCTCTCTCTCTCTCTCTCTCTCTCTCTCTCTCTCTCTCTCTCTCTCTCTCTCTCTCTCTGTCTCTCTCTCTCTCTCTCTCACTCTCTCTCTCTCACTCTCTCTCTCTCTTTCTTTTCTTCCTCCTGTAATACGATAGCTTCTCCTCTTTCTTTACTTTCCTGTCTTCATGCAGTCTTGCCTTCATAGTGCTGGTTGGATCCCTGTAGGTGTACGTTGTGGTCTTTTTTAAGTGACTTTAGGTTCTACCCATCGCGCCGGTTAACTTTCTTCAGGGGCCTTATGGACGACCCCAGCCCGGTAGTGGAGCAGGCGAATTTTATTTATAGTGGCTGCCGTAATGCATGACTTGTCTTACACCTGCGTCCTAGCTTCTGTTTGTGATGTTGATTATGGTTGGAGTTCATTATAGTGATAGATATATGGGTAGTTATTTTGTTCTTTATAGATGGTCATATTTACAGTTATATTTATAGTTTTTTTTTTTTAAAGTTATAGGTGATCATAGTTAATTTTTCGTCCAGTTTGTTGCGTTGTATCTCATCTGCTTGCTAGTGTGTGATTATTTAATGGATACTCGGTAGTTAATAGTTTTGGTTGCGGTAATGGTGGTGGTAGATAATGGTTGTTCCCTCTTAATTTATATACATCTGTGTTTATTCATTTCAAGGAATTTATTTTATTCATTCAATTTTTATTTCTTCGTTTTTTTAACATTTTCACTGCTTCCCTTTTTTCCCACTAACTTTCTCTTCTTCGTGTTTATTCAGCTCTTTTCTTCCTCTGCCTTTTTTGCTTGTCGTTAGGAGGAGGAAGAGGAGAAGGGCGAGGAGCAGGAGGAGGAAGAGGAGGGGAGGAGGAGGAGGAAGTATACGGAAAAAAAACAGGTACAAGAAGCAGGAAAAGAGGAATGAAAAAAAACAAGAAAGAGAGAAGGAAAAATAGAAAAAGGAAACAGCAGGCGCAGAGGGACGAACAAGAAGAATAGGAGAAAAAATGGAGGAGAAGAAGGAGAAGAAGGAGAAGGAAGAGAAGGGGGAGGAGTAGGAGAAGGAAGAAGAGGAGGAAGAGGAGGTGAAGGTTACAAAATGACGCATAAATACAGAAGGAAGATAATGAAAAAACGCATGAAAAGTAGATGTGAAAAGAGAAGCGAAGAGAGGAAGAGGCCGAACGATGCAGAAAAAAAAGGAAAAGCAAACGGAGGAAGGATACAGCAACAGAAAGAGGAGGAGGAGGTGGAGGAGGAGGAGGAGGAGGAGGGGTAATAGGAGATGGCCGGTTGGCTCTCTCGATCCTGACTCACTCCCAAGATTTTCACAAGTTTGCCCGGAGAAGCTGAACCTCGGCCCCTACGATCGATGAAGGTGTGGAAGGCGGGAAGGGGGGGGGTGGGAAGAGAGAGAGAGAGATAGAGAGAGAGAGAGAGAGTTTACTGAGCGACCCCCACGCTCTCTAAACCACATCTTAACCCTCCTCTTCCTCCTCCTCCTCCTCCTCCTCCTCTTTTTCCTTCTTCTTTTCCCTCCTACTTCTCCTTCACTCCTTGGTTTTTTTTTCTACGTGTTTTTCTTGTTGATGTTTTTATTTGTTCTTGTTCTTCTTGTTGTTGTTCTTCTTGTTTTTTGTTCATTCTATTCTTTGTCTTTTTTTGTTTCCTTTTTTCTTCTTCCATCTTACTTCTTCTTTTCCTCTTCCTCTTCCTCTTTTTTATCGTCATCTTTAACCTGTTCCTCCTCCTTCACCTCCCTCTCATCCTCATCCTGTTCCTCTCTCTCTTCCTCCTCCTCCTCCTCCTCCTCCCCCTCCCTCTCATCCTCATCCTGTTCCTCTTCCTTCTCCTGATCCCCCTTATCCTCCTCCTCCTTCTCTTCATCCTTCTCCTGTTCCTCTTCCTCCTTCTCATCCTCCTTATCCTTGTCCTCCTCCTCCTCCCCATTCCTCTCATCCTCATCCTGTTCCTCTTCCTCCCTCTCATCCTCCTCTTCTTCCTACTCTTTCTTCTCTTCATCCTTCACCTCCTCCTCCTACTCCTCTCTCTTCGTCAGCAGCTCAACCGAACTCCAAAAATCTCGCGAAAAGTCTACTTACACATATTTTGCTGAGAACATTTTTTTTTACCATTTACTCTTCACCGTTCTACTTACAATCTTCTCTCCTCACGTGTTCCTCATTGATCTTCCATTATCTTGATTTTTACTTTCTTATCCTTCTTATCGTCCGTTTATTGACTCATCGTGACCTTTATTGATAGTGTTAAATGACCATGTTTTGTTTTTTCTCTATCGTGTTTTTTGGTTTTCTTTATCTGTTTGTTCTTATTGTGTAGTTAATTGTTCTTGCCTATCTTCTCTTCTCCTTTTTCTCCTCCTTCTCCTCTTTTGTATCTTCGTTTTAGTAGTTGTCGCCAATCTCATCCTTGTGTTCTAATCTTTTTCCTAGTCCTCCTTCACCTCCTTATAACTTTTCTCCTCTCTTCCTACCATTCCTTGTGCTCTAGTCCTTTTCTTAGTCCTTCACCTCCTAACTTTTCTCCTCTCTTCCTGCCATTCCTTACTTCTCCTTTCCCTTCTTCTGTTCCTCCACCTCATAATCCTCCTCTCCTCCTTATCTCTTTCTAACATCCGTCTCATGCCCCCCATCCTGTCTTTCCTATACTACTTTTTTATTTATTTTTCCTTCTCTTTAACTCTCCTGTACTTCTTGCATTATTCCTTCCTTACTCTTTTCAACATCCTTTCTTATCCTCCTTATTCTCTTCATCCTAGTTTGTTCCTCTTGCCTTTCCTCCTCCTCCTACTGTTCCCTCTACTCCATCTACTATTCGTCCTCCTCTTTCTACCATTCCCCCTCCTCCCTCTATTATTCCTCCTCCTCTTCCTCCTCCTACCATTCTCCCTCCTCCTCCTTCTACCATTCCTCCTCCTCTTTCTCAATACCTCCTCTATCCTGGCATCCTTCCTTCTTTACTCTAACATCCTTTCTTCTCTTCCCTCTCCTCCTCTTCCTCCTTCTTCCCCTCCTCCTCTTCCTCCTCCACGAGCCGTCCCGCGCCCCGTCCTGATAATATGCTAACGTATGCAGAATTCCTGGGGCCCCAAAATTGGTCGCCAGGCTCGGGCCCGGCTGGCGGGTATCAGCGGCGCGGCCACGAATATAAACCTGCGGTAACGAGCGGTATCAAAAACGTATCATGGGCCGAATTTAATTTTGTGTGTTTATGGCGCGACCCGAGAGCACTTGGACGGAGATAATAATTTAGGGGGTGTCATAATATTTAGGCGAGTCACCCCCCTGCCCTTCCTTCCCTCTTCTCCCCTTGACCCGTCCCCTCTCACCCCCCCTTTCCTTCCTTCCTCTTCCTTTCCCTTACATCCCTTTTCCCTCTCTCTCTCTCTGTGTGTCTCCCTCCCTTAATTCCTTTTTCCTTCCTTCCTGTACCTCCCCTTCCCTCTCTTGTTGTCTCCCTCCTCCTCCTCCTCCCTTCCTTCCTCCTTCTTTCCCTTACATCCCTCTCTCTCTCTCTCTCTCTCTCTCTCTCTCTCTCTCTCTCTCTCTCTCTCTCTCTCTCTCTCTCTCTCTCTCTCTCTCTCTCTGCCTCCCTCCTCCTCCTCCCTTACTTCCTTTCTCCTTCCTTCCACTCCCTTTCCCTCTCTTCCAGTCTCCCTCAGTCTCCCTACCTTTCCTTCCTCCTTCCCTCCTCCCTTACCTAACCCTCCTCCTTCTCTCTCCTGCTCTCTTTCTCCCACCGTCTCCCTCCCTTTCCTTCCTCCTTCCCTCCTCCTTCTCTCTCCGTCTCCCTGTCTCCCTCCGTCTCCCCCCATCCTCCCTTCCTTCCTCCCTCACCGACCCCCATCTTCCCCTTCTCTCTTTCTCCTTCCCTCTTTCTCTCCATCTCTTACCCTTCCACTTTCTCTTCCTTTTTTTTATATCCTTCTTTTCCTCCATCGTCCATTTTGACCTCCCTCCCTCCCTCGCTCCTTCTCTCTCCCCTTCTTTTTCTTTCTCCTCCTTTCTCCCCCTCCCTCTTTTTTTTCTTTTCGTGTTATTTTTCTTTTATTTTCGCTCGTGTATGACTTTCTTTTTCTCTCCTTTTCCTCCTCCCTCTTTTCCTGCTTTTATACCCCTACCTTTCCTCTTCTTCCCTTCCCCTCTCCTTCCTTCCTTCCCTCCCTCCCTTCCTTTCTTATCTTTCTTTCCTTACCCTATCTTTTACCTACTTATCTCTTACCTATCCTCCTTTCCCTATCTTTTTCCTTATTTTTCCCCTTCTTTCCCTCCCCTCCCTCCTTTTCTTATTTTTTCCCTCTCCTCTCTCCTCCTTATCTCCTTCCCTTTCTCTCCCTTTTCTTTCCCTTTCGTCCTTTCCTCCTATTCTTCATCCCTCCATCGTTTTTCCTCCTCTTTCTCCTTCTCTTCTTTTCTCTCATTCAATACTCCTTCCCTCCCTCCTCCACATTTCCCTCTCCCTCCCTCCTCCATACTTTCCCTCCTTCCTCCATATCTTTCTCTTTCTCTCCTCCGTATACCTCTATCTCCCCCTCCTTCATACCTCCCTCTCACCACCATACCTCTCTCCCTCCCTCATCCCTCATTCCCTCCCTCCTCCACACCTCTCTCCCTCCCTCCTCCACACCTCTCTCCCTCTCTCCCTCCCTCCTCCTTCCCTCCCTCCCTCCTCCACACTGACCGCACGCCCTGAAGTTTGTTTAGAAAATGGCCCAAAAGAAGAAGAGGAGGAGGAAGTGAGAAGGAAGGGGAGAGAGAGAGAGAGAGAGAGAGAGAGAGAGAGAGAGAGAGAGAGAAGAAAGTATCTCTGGTCCAGTTTTTAGAGGCAAGATAATTATTAAAAAAAAAACAGAATAAATGAAAGAAGATGTTGGTTTTGTGACTCGGAAGCATAGAGGAGTGAATCTCAGGGGTGGAGTGAATGGAGTGGTCCCTCGGGTGATTCGAAGGAGTAGGTGTCCAGTGAAGACTTTGATCAGGTAGGTATTATAAGGCACTCGCAACTAACATCAGCTATTTCTAAAGGCCAAGGAGAGGGTCACTTGGGTTCTAATGAGTGTTTCTTTAGGTTCACGGTACAGAAGAAGGGTCAAACTACCACCAGGGTCATAAAACTTCTCCTGGAAATGCCCACAGCTCTTACGAAAGCCTTGTCATATATGTGTTCTTGGGCGGCGGAATCACTGAGAGTCTGGAAGTGGAGGAGACGGTGGAGGTGAGGAGTTGAGTGGAGATAGGTTTGGATATCGAAGAATTTGGTTGAGGAGTTTATATAGTGGGAGTGGATGGCTCTGTTGGGGTGTTGCCGGGAGTGAAGTAGAAGCAGAAACTTATATAGGCCTAGTCTGGGAGCGGAAGAATATGAGGTGGTGCCTAAAAAATACAGTGGATGGTAAGCTTTCATAGTGGAGGAGTTCATCTAGAAGGGGGTGGAGTTGGTAGCTATGTGGGGATATGACAAAGAGTGAAAGGTGGAATTCTGGAAGTGGAAGAAAGGAGAGAGTGCCTGAAAATAGAGCGGAATTTAGCGCAGAGTATGGGGGGGGGGGGGGGTTTAGTGTAGGAGTGAATGTAGTGAAAAACATATCTGAAGAGTTATTAAAGGGAGTAGGTGGGTAGTAGAACACGTGGTCCAGGAGTGGAAGAATGGGAAGGAGTGGCTTGATATAGTGATGTGGAGCAAAGTATATATGGGGAAGTTAGTTAAAAAAGGGGAGGGAGTGAATGCCTTTGTGAGGATGGTGCATAAGTGTTAACCCGTCCGCTGCAATTGGCACAGATTTCACCTTTACTGGTAGCCTGGTAACATACACTCCCAGGTCTTTCTCTGCCTCTGTGGTGGATAGTGGAGTGTTTCCCATGTGGTATTGGTGTGCTGGATATTCCTTCACTGGTAGCCTGGTAACATACACTCCCAGGTCTTTCTCTGCCTCTGTGGTGGATAGTGGAGTGTTTCCCATGTGGTATTGGTGTGCTGGATATCCCTTCACTGGTAGCCTGGTAACATACACTCCCAGGTCTTTCTCTGCCTCTGTGGTGGATAGTGGAGTGTTTCCCATGTGGTATTGGTGTGCTGGATATCCCTTCACTGGTAGCCTGGTAACATACAGTCCCAGATCTTTCTCTGCCTCTGTGGTGGATAGTGGAGTGTTTCCCATGTGGTATTGGTGTGCTGGATATCCCTTCACCGGTAGCCTGGTAACATACAGTCCCAAGTCTTTCTCTGCCTCTGTGGTGGATAATGGAGTGTTTCCCATGTGGTATTGGTGTGCTGGATATCCCTTCACTGGTAGCCTGGTAACATACAGTCCCAGGTCTTTCTCTGCCTCTGTGGTGGATAGTAGAGTGTTTCCCATGTGGTATTGGTGGCCTGGATATCCCTTCACTGGTAGCCTGGTAACATACAGTCCCAGGTCTTTCTCTGGCTCTGTGGTGGATAGTGGAGTGTTTCCCATGTGGTATTGGTGTGCTGGATATCCCTTCACTGGTAGCCTGGTAACATACAGTCCCAGGTCTTTCTCTGCCTCTGTGGTGGATAGTGGAGTGTTTCCCATGTGGTATTGGTGTGCTGGATATCCCTTCACTGGTAACCTGGTAACATACAGTCCCAGGTCTTTCTCTGCCTCTGTGGTGGATAGTGGAGTGTTTCCCATGTGGTATTGGTGTGCTGGATATCCCTTCACTGGTAACCTGGTAACATACAGTCCCAGGTCTTTCTCTGCGTCTGTGGTGGATAGTGGAGTGTTTCCCATGTGGTATTGGTGTGCTGGATATCCCTTCACTGGTAACCTGGTAACATACAGTCCCAGGTCTTTCTCTGCCTCTGTGGTGGATAGTGGAGTGTTTCCCATGTGGTATTGATGTGCTGGATATCCCTTCACTGGTAGCCTGGTAACATACAGTCCCAGGTCTTTCTCTGCCTCTGTGGTGGATAGTGGAGTGTTTCCCATGTGGTATTGATGTGCTGGACATCCCTTCACTGGTAGCCTGGTAACATACAGTCCCAAGTCTTTCTCTGCCTCTGTGGTGGATAGTGGAGTGTTTCCCATGTGGTATTGGTGTGCTGGATATCCTCTCCCAAGGTACAGGAGTCTACATTTTTCTTCAGTGAATTGTAGCAGCCACTTTTTGTTCCATTCCTGTAGCTTGGTGATGTCTTCTGGTAGGAAATCCGCAATCAATGTGTTAAAGGGAGTATAGAACATAATCTGGGAGTGGAAAAAGTGGAGAAAGCGGCAGTGGAACATCATCACCATTATCATTTCCACCACCACCACCAACACCATGATATCAAGAACAATCATTATAATCAGCAATATTAACACTTTACACATGCTGTGGTAAGGATGAGGACGATGTGAGGGTATGACAGGGAGTGAGTTAGCAAAGAAAGGGAAGGGATTGTTAAGAGAGAGAGAGAGAGAGAGAGAGAGAGAGAGAGAGAGAGAGAGAGAGAGAGAGAGTAATGAAGAACGAAATAAAGAAAGGAAGAAAAAAATAAAATAAAAGTAAAACAAAGAAAAATAGGAAAAGAAACGGGAAAACAAAGAAAACATCAGAGAGAGAGAGAGAGAGAGAGAGAGAGAGAGAGAGAGAGAGAGAGAGAGAGAGAGAGAGAGAGAGAGAGAGAGAGAGAGAGAGAGAGAGAGAGAGGATGAATAATTCAGAAAGGGCCGTGAAAGACTAACCATGTATAACGATGGAGATATTGCACAACGTATGAGATAAAATTCCTCACAGACAATAACATTCCTCGCTCGGTTCCTTTGCGCCCTTCGAGCTGTTAATACCGCCGCGTGGAAGCAAGCTTTTTCTATCTTTCTTTCTTTCGGCCACCTCTTTTGATTCTTTTTTTTTGTTTTAGGAGCAGCGAGTAGCGGGCTTTTTTTATTATTGTTTCCTTTTTTTGTGCCCTTGAGCTGTCTCCTTTGTTGTAAAAAAAAAATCTTTGCATTATTTCATTTTGTTTTGCATTGTTTTGTTTTCCCTTGAGCTGTTTCCTCTGCTGTAAAAGAAAAAAATGGTGTCCTGTTTATTAGACCCTATTCAAACTACTTCAGAGAATATGCCCCGCCCACGCCAGTACAGAAGCCACCAATAACATTCAATCTCCCCCAGCATCTACCAATCAGAAAAGGTGTAGCTTACTTGTGGGTTGACCAATGACACAAACTTAACCCGGTAGCAGCGACGGGCCAAATTTGTGCCATGATATAAACCCCCAAAAGTAGATGATGCATAAACTGATCACAAATGCTTTGATATATATTATGAAATGGTTTGTGTGAGTGATGATTTTTTTTTTTTTTTTTTTTTTCATTTTTCTCGCTAAGAGGGGCCTTTGAGAAACATGATCCCCGCAGCTACCAGGTTAAAGGGGAAGGGGGAGGGATTCATTTGCATGATTAATTTGAACTTCGACTTAAACTCCTTTTCCTTCACTTCCATGCACACCCTTGTACCTGTTTATCTAGTTTTTATGCCGTCATTGGGTTCTAGTTTGGTCCATTTTGTTATTTCCGAAACGATGCCTTTTGGGTGGCTTTCTTATAATATTGTTACGGAGCTTCCTTTTCCCCCTTTTTTGCGGTACAGACAAGAGTGAAAGCAATATGCGTTATGGAGTAGAGATAGACACATAAAAAGTATAATACGAAAGTAAGAATCCAATCGATAAATTAGACATGATACAATTAATTCATTACTCCTTCCCTCCATACTTCCCTCCCTCCACATCTCCCTCTCCCTCCCTCCTCCATACTATCCCTCCTTCCTCCATACCTCTCTCCTCTCCTCCATACTTCCCTCCCTCCACATCTCCCTCTCCCTCCCTCCTCCATACTATCCCTCCTTCCTCCATACCTCTCTCCTCTCCTCCATACTTCCTTCCCTCCATGTTTCCCTCTCCCTCCCTCCTCCATACTATCCCTCCTTCCTCCATACCTCTCTCCTCTCCTCCATACTTCCTTCCCTCCATGTTTCCCTCTCCCTCCCTCCTCCATACTATCCCTCCTTCCTCCATACCTCTCTCCTCTCCTCCATACTTCCCTCCCTCCACATCTCCCTCTCCCTCCCTCCTCCATACTATCCCTCCTTCCTCCATACCTCTCTCCTCCCCTCCATACGAATAACTTGGTTGAGTGAAAATACAGGAAACTTGTACGGTAATGATCCAATCCAGCCTAAGCATCCATGACCAGAGTGTAGGAGGGAAGATATGTGATAGGAGGATCTGTATTTGCTTAGCTGTTATAAGAGGAGAAATAATTGTAATAGGACTCAACTTTGAACATTTCTACTATACCACCACCACTACTATAGAGCCACGACACCTCTCAACCTATACCACAGCCACCTCCACCACTACGATAACACCACCACAGCTACAACCACCTCCACCACCACCACCACCACGACCCCCTCCCGCCCCTTCCACAATGTCTCCTCTCTTCCCCTGCAAAACTGACCTACGTGACCCTCTACGGTGAGTACTTACAGGTAGTTTAACTTACTTTTGTGACCCGCCTCTACACACACACACACACACACACACACACACACGGAGGTAAACACTAGCTAGGCAATTCACTTTCTTAAGCCTTTCTCTCTCTCTCTCTCTCTCTCTCTCTCTCTCTCTCTCTCTCTCTCTCTCTCTCTCTCTCTCTCTCTCTCTCTCTCTCTCTCTCTCTCTCTCTCTCTCTCTCTCTCTCTCTCTCTCTCTCTCTCTCTCTCTCTCTCTCTCTCTCTCTCTCAAACACTTAAGGATGACTCTAACACACCTCTCCTACCCTTCCCGCCTTTCCTTCCTTCCCTCCCTCCTTCCCTTCCTCACCCCTCCCTATAGACACCATCAAGGCACATGACCGTTCTTCCCTTCCCCCTCCCCCTCCTCCTCCGCCTCACCCAACACACCCACCCTTGTTCTCCCTGACGGCCAGCACGAGACGCCCAGGAGAGACACAGCAGACCAGCCCTTCATGATAACCCTCCGACCTCCGCCTCACCCCGAAGAGAATTGAGTTATTAAGCGAAAAAGGGGAAACCGCAGAAGAAGAGGCGTCGTTAAGTGGAGGATTTTGTGTGTGAGGGAAAGAGAGATAAAAGTAGGGAGGAGAGTGCAGGGAGGGAAAATGGGGCAGGGTTTTTTTCTTGAGGTGGGGTAATGTGTGTAGTGTAATAGATTCAGAGTAAAAATAAATAATAGGGTTGTTTTTTTGTACTCTTATGGAATGGGGGAGTTATGTATGCACTAAAGGTTTTTGTGTTATGGCGGTAACTGTATGTATAAGCGTGAGAGATGACTGTGATAGGATTCGCTCTTATTGAACGCTACTAAAGTGTATTACGTATAAAAAAGTGGTTCAAAAGCCTGATGCAGAAGTGCGTGGGGTTGTTATAGGAACGTAGTCAGTTTTTCTATATAATCATCTTCTTGGAAACACATTAATACATTCTTTTTTTTTTACAACAAAGGAGACAGCTCAAGGGCGCTTTTTGTCTTTTTACAGCGGCGTCTTCAGTCTTAACGAACAGTGTGGACGAATGATTTATAGGTTGAGTTGATGAGCAAAAGAGAGGGAAAATCCAACAGGTTAAGAGGAAGAGTAGGAAAGGAAAGAAGAGAGTACTTGAGTTCTTCCAGCAGCAGGGAGACTTAAGAGGAAGAGTAAGAGAAAGGAAAGAAAAGAGTACTTGAGTTCTTCCAGCAACAGGGAAACAGATAGGAGGAGGAGAGGGAAAATAAGGAGGAGGAGGAGGGGGAGGAGGAGGAGGAGGAGGAGGCGGAGGCAGTTCGGGACATTAGCGGCACGAGTCGTGAGGGAAGACAGACCAGACACCTGCCACAACACGCCGCTCCTGGACGCTCCTCTAAGAACCGGTCCTTGTGTGGCTTGTGTGTGCCGCGACTCTGCGCCCTCACGCCCTCACGCCGCCGCCCTGCCCTGCCCTGCCCTGCCCTGCCCTGCCTGACCTGCCCCTCCCTGGCCGTGCGGTAGAAAGCACAGTACCAGAGGATATAGGGGTGGAAAGAGGGAGAGTAGAATGAGTCACGGAGGAGAGGAATCATCATCCTCATCAGCCATTAAAAGTCTACTGCAGGACGAAGCCTTTCCATACAACGCTTCCTCAGATTTCTACATTTTCCGGGCTTGTCAGTCTGTCATTTTGGTTGTCGATCTAGTATCACAGGAAAGGAGAACATCAGTAGTTTATGAAGTGGTGGAAAATGCCGGATCGTTTTCAGCTTTTGACACGGAACCTCAGCGTAAACTTTGATCATTATAACACTTGAGCCCTATGCGACTGGTAGTAAAGTTTGGAGACATACTGAACGGTGCAAGTGATAGGATGCTGAGGGTTCAGGTTAATGGTGTGACATCAGACTTGGCTCGCGTTACAGGTGGTATCTCTCAAGGGTCAGTTGTGGGACCATTATCATCCACCGTTCACATCAAAATATAGATTACGGTATGATTATTAGCAGATTTGTTGACAACCCTCAAAACTTGCTGACAAATTAACTAAAACCATGGTTGTTATGAGTTAATTGGGGATTTTCATGTGCTATAGTAGTAAGTTCCGACCATCGACCAGGGAAATAGTGCTTGAACGTTCCAAATTGTGTCTTATTTTTGGAGCCTTGGCAACAGAAGCTAATCGTTTGCATCTACTATATATATACTCCCGTCCAAGGTAGAGTACCGTGCCATCTTCTTGGTCTCCCCATATGCCTGTCTTTTCATTGATAACTCTTTTGTCTCTCCAAAGTCCATGTTATGTCTATTCCTATAACAGACTCATTTGTTTACCTCAGGAGTCTGTTCGTTATATGACTCACCTACCTCACACACCTTTTATTTTCGTAGGGTCATATCGCCATTACTAAGTATATAAGCTCTTCGTTATTCTTTCCTCTCCATTCAATCTTCCCAGGTTCTCTCATTTCGTTACTCTAAGCATATACTTACTTAAATAACACTTCATTTTTTTCTAGCTTCTATTCTCTCTTTTTTTTTCCCTCAGTATAATCATAGCCTTAACCCGGTAGCAGCGACGGGCCAAATTTGTGGCTTTAACCGTGTGGCAGCGACGGGCCAAATTTGTGGCTTTACCGTGTGGCAGCGACGGGCCAAATTTGTGGCTTTACCGTGTGGCAGCGACGGGCCAAATTTGTGGCATGATATTAACCCCAAAAAATAGATGATACCTAATCTGATCACAAATGCTTTGATATATATTATGAAATGGTTTGTGTGAGGGGTGATTTTTTCTCATTTTTCTCGCTTGGAGGGACCATTAAGAAACATTATCCCCGCTTCTCTCTATACGTATTCGCTGTGAACAAGCCTGCGACAAACAGTTCTTATCTATTCTTCCGTCTCCTCCACACCCCGCCTCGTCCTGACCCCCTGTACCCCACGCACTTCTCAGGCAAGGCTTACCAGGCTTGTTTGCACTTTATGACTCGGAGTAACTACCAATGCGAGACACCAGACAAATATACTCGTAACGTTTAGTGCTCCAAGGAACATTAACGTTTGATTGAAAAGGGGGTAAAGAAAAGAAAGAAGAATAAAGAAGGAGAGAAAGAAACAGGAGTTGGAGAAGGGGGAAGTAGAGGAGAGTGGGAGGGCATCAAGGAGAGGAGGAGGAGGAGGAGGAAGAGGAGGAGGAGGAGAAGGAGAAGCGAGGAAGAAGAGTCTGAAGAAAGAATCCACTTCAGTCTCCCCTCAAGTGGTTTACCTTTCTGAGAGTATTACACTCCATTAGCTCCCTTCCTCCTCCTCCTCCTCCTCCTCCTCCTCCTCCTCCTCCGCCTCCTCCTTCTCCTCCTCCTCCTCCGCCTCCTTAGCCCTCACTTTCACCTTTCCCATTTTCCTTGCACTCCATCACGTCTTCACTTCCCTTCCGTCCATTCTCCTTCCTTCCATTACGCACCTTCGTCTCAAGTCAACAAGCTTTCTGTTATTGTTTCGTTTATGTTTCCATGTTTTCTCCGTTCTCGTTGCTGTTGTCGTCGTCCTAATCCTCCTCCTTCTCCTCCTCCTCTTCATCATTTATCGTCATCATTATCATCATTATCATCATCAGCAGCAGCATCCTTTTCTTCCTCCTCCGGTAAGTTTTTTTTTTATCAAACCAGAGTGACAAAGGCCCCAACTGTACAACAAGTGTGTGAAATTTGTTCCGCAGATCATATATTTTAAACGGGGAGGGAATTCTATGCAGGAACAGTTTGGGGGGATAACACCTCTGGACTTGGAATGTACTCTTGAATATCACTTGCTGCATAAATAACAAATGTTGTGCCAAGGAATACTTAACCCGGTAGCTGCGGGGATCATGTTTCTTAAAGGCCCCTCTAAGCGAGAATAATGAAAAAAAATCATCACTCGCGCAAACCATTTCATAATATATATATCAACGCATTTGTGATCAGTTTATGCATCATCTATTTTGGGGGGTTTATTTCATGGCAAAAATTTGGCCCGTCGCTCGCTGGTACACGGTAAAGCCGCAAATTTGGCCCGTCGCTTCTACCGGGTTAATTGGTATAGATAATAAAAATAACATTCAAACCTTGCTATACAGAGGATAACACAGCAGACTATACTTTGCATTGAATATAGGATGTCACGAAGGGTTAAGAACACGAGTGCCATTGCAGGAGAGTGAAGGAACGGCTTTTACGAGAGTACGAGAGGTTGTTTTGAGTTTTCTTCGACCTTGAAAGTCTAAAGTAATCGTACACACCATCTCTTTGTTGTATATAGCACAGGAAAGTAACTTATTGGTATTTAGATCTTCATTTGTTCTTCACCTAATGGTCGTCCTTATTGATAGCCAGATTTCTTTTCTCCATCTCCATCTCTTCATTCTCTACAAAGATCTGCTCAGTCGCCTTACCTTTTTTTTTACAACAAAAGAGACAGCTCAAGGGCACAGAAAAAGGAAACAATAATAATAAAAAAGCCCGCTACTCGCTGCTCCTAAAAAAAATAATCAAAAGAGGTGGCCGAAAGAGAGGTCAATTTCGAGAGGGAGGGTTAAGGTTGGTATTGTCAGATGCTCCCACCCCTCACTCACACTATTTCCAAAGGTCAAAAAGGAGGTTAATCGAGTTCTAATGAGTGTTCCTTTAGGTTCACGGTTCAGAAGAAGGCTCAGACTACCACCAGGGTCATAAAAGTACCCCTGGAAATGCCCTAAATTCCCACGACAGATTAGTAAATTACGTGTTCTTGGGCGCAGAAATGTTTAAAAATATGTCCCCAAGCCTCTTCCTTTCCTGTGTGTTAGTCACCTCACGCTGCCTTCACTCATTCTCACCCTGTCACCTTATTTTGTCTTCCTCACCATCTGTCCTCTTCTCCACATCAACCTTTGCCCCTCCTCTTTTTCCTCTTCTCTATACCATCTTCACCTCCCGCTAGACCACCCCATCTTCCTCCACCTCCTCTCTCCCTCCCTCTCCCTCTCCTTCCTCCTCACACCTAATTGCCTCTCTCTTTTTCCTCTTTTATATGCATCTTTCCTCCCCTTGACCCTCTTTCTGACCCCCCCATCTTTATCTTCTTCCCCCCTCCTCCTCTCTCCCAACCTCCATCTTCTCCCTTCCCTCATCACACCTAATTTCCTCTTTTCCACATTAACCTTTACCCCTCCTCTTTTTCCTCTCCTCTACCATCTTCACCTCCCGCCTGACCCTCTTTTTGACCCACCCCCCCATCTTTCTCTTCGTCCCTCTTCCACCTTTCTCCCAACCTCCACCTTCTCCCTTTACTCATTCTACCTAATATCTTCTCTCATTCTCTGTCCCTCCCTCTCTTTCCCTCTCTCATTCTGCCTCCCTAATCATGTACCTTCCTTTTCCTCTTCCTTTTATTTTCTTTGCCTCTCTCCATCATAGTCCTGTCCCTCTGTTTTCCCTCTCATTTTTTCCCTTTCTCACCCCTTCACTTATGTCCCCTCGCCCCCCCTTTTCAAACGCCTTTCCCTCTCTCACCTTTCTCCCTTTTTTCACCTTCAATTCCCTTTCTTCTCCCTACCTTACTCCACCTCCACTATTAACCCTTCCACCTCCTTTCGGTTTCAATGCCTTAAAAATCACTCCCTCCCTCCTCCCTCTTATAATTCTGTTCCTTCCACCTTCCTTTCCCTTTCTCCTTCCTACCTTACTCCACCTTCACTACTTCCCTTCCACCTCCTTTCAGTCTCAGTGCCTCAAAAATCACTCCCTCCCTCCTCCGCCATCTCCCTCCCTCCCCCGCCATCTCCCTCCCTCCCCCGCCATCTCCCTCCCTCCTGTCCCTGCCTTTCTCTCCCGGCCAGTCGATAACGAGCCATTACAGCCCCGATAAGAGTAATGGTGCGGGGGTCGTTACGCAGCTCCACACGCTTCCGGGCCCCTGATAGAGTGCTGCTACCCTCCCCTCCTCCTCCTCCTTAGCCTCCGCCTCCTCCGCCTCCTGCTGGCCCTCGTTAAGACGTTTTCGGCGGCATCGAATCGTACTTTTGCTCTTTTGACCATTCATAAAAAAATCCTCGTTTTAGCAGTTTCGTTTGTTTCTTCTGCTTAAACAATCTGATTTTTTTTTTTTTTTTTTTGTAAATTGTTTGATATCGTTATGATTGCTATTTTTGTTATTGCTGTTATGATAAATGATAATAATGCTTCTATTATTATTGTTGTTGTTATTATTATTATTATTATTATTATTATTATTATTATTATTATTATTATTATTATTATTATTATTATAGCAACAACAACAACAACAACAACAACAACAACAACAACAACAACAACAACAACAACAACAACAACAACAACAACAACAACAACAACAACAACAACAACAACAACAACAACAACAACAATAATAATATAATAACAACAACATTGAAGCCGAAACCTCTTGGTTGTGAGCCAAGCGCGCTAACTAAAATCGCACAGAGCTGTGTGTGTGTGTGTGTGTGTGTGTGTGTGTGTGTGTGTGGACCCACACTCTAGTAAACACACACACACACACACACACACACACGAGCTGCTTGAAAGGTCCCGGGTGTGATTACCTGGCACCGGGTATCAGCTGCGTTGTGTTCTGCCCCTCTGGGTAACGGTTTGGCACTGCCAAAAGCGAGTAACCCAAGGGACACATGAGCTTGTAGCTCGGTCCAGGAAGATTTAGGTAGTGAAGATAAAGTTGATGGCATACTAAGCTGCGCCTGGCCTCAGTGCTAATATCTGTTTCATTGATCATTGAGCTTGTGGTGGGTACTATAATAATCCAGACCACAGAGCCAGTGTGGCTTCCGGTTTACCATAGCTTCCCTTCTTCAGCCTGGCCCAGGTACCTATTTACTGACCAGCCCGAGAGTGATAATGGACTGGTCGTTCTCGCCGTCATGACGTATGGGTCAGGGACGTGAACACTGACTTGTCTCTGGAAAGAAACGCGAGAGGTGCTCAAAGAGGGAGTCACTGTTATGCAGGACCAGAGAGAAAATGTGCATTAGTTTTGGGGAAGAACTTGGACGGTTTTCCCTATTTTTTTTTTTTTTTCGCTCTGCAACATGAGTGATGGGGTAGGCGTTACAACTGCTTGTGTGTGTGTGTGTGTGTGTGTGTGTGTGTGTGTGTGTGTGTGTGTGTGCGTATACACACACACACACACACACACACAGTTGGAACATACCCCATCACTCATGTTGCAGAGCGAAAAAAAAAAAAGGAAAAACCGTCCAAGTGAAATAAATGGAAAGTTTCACTGAACAAATTAATGAACAGCGAACGCGGAGAGAGTAACGAGGAATGGAAGGACGCAAGGGACGGAAGACAATAATGAATGTGTGTGTGTGTGTGTGTGTGTGTGTGTGTGTGTGTGTGTGTGTGCGTGTGCGTGAATGCATAATGAATGAGTCAGGCACATGCACATTGGGTCTCGGATGACAGAAATGTGCTTAAGAGCAATGCAAAAATCTATGACGTGGGAGGGAGTTAAGGTACGAGGAAGGGAGGGAGAGGGGAGAGAGAGAGAGAGAGAGAGAGGAGGAGAGTGAGAGGAGAGAGAGGAGGAGAGAGAGAGAGTAGAGAGAGGAGGGAGAGAGAGAGGAGAGAGAGGAGAGAGAGAGAGAGAGAGAGAGAGAGAGAGAGAGAGAGAGAGAGAGAGAGAGAGAGAGAGAGAGAGAGAGAGAGAGAGAGAGAGAGAGAGAGAGAGAGAGAGAGAGAGAGAGGATTGAGAAAACAAGTAAACGTAATTGGGAAGGAAGTATAACAGAAGGTAGAGGAGAGGGGGTGGAGAAACTACGTGAAAAGGTACAAGTATTTAGATAAGTTGGTAAGTAGGTAAGTAGGTAGGTAGGAGGGTAAGTAGATTAGTAGGTAAGTGGAGGAGAACTATAGAGAGGAAGATATAATTCCGTATAGCCAAAGTAAGTAGGATGAAATGATGGTGTGATTGGAGTAAACAGGATGCCTGGTAGGTAAAGTAGATTGGTAGGTAGGGAGGGAGGGAGTCAGGGAGGTAAGAGGGAGAGGGTGGGAGAGAGGACCAGGGAGAGGGGACGGAGGGAGGGCGGGCTAAGGGCGGGCCATTTGTCATGCTGGTGAGAGTGCCTGCCTCAAAAGCACAGGCAAATTGTATGCTAATATGCGCTCCCGGCTTCATTTATTTCTGCATGCGGCTCACTGTCAGGCTGCATTGTGCCATTTTAGTGTATGATGCGTGTGTGTTTGGGGGGGGGGCAGGGAGAGACAGAGAGAGAGAGAGAGAGAGAGAGAGAGAGAGAGAGAGAGAGAGAGAGAGAGAGAGAGAGAGAGAGAGAGAGAGAGAGACAGAGAGAGAGACAGACAGACAGACAGACAGACAGACAGACAGACAGACAGACAGACAGACAGACAGACAGACAGACAGACAGACAGACAGACAGACAGACAGAGATTGTTGAAGGGAAAGGCATTTATAATTTCAAGTGTTTTCGAGCTGAACTTCTCTCCATATTTCCAACACTTCCTTGGAGGTTAACGTTACTCACAACTTTAATCACACGCCAACATTTTCATCATTTTCAGAAAGTCTAAACGTTAACTATCCAGCATCCTCCTGGTGTCCATTTGTTTTTTTGTGTGTGGTTTTGTGTGATTTTGTTTTCTATTTTGAAATGCTTATCTTTTATACCAGTAAAGTTGAACGGTTATTTTCTTATTTTGAGGATTTTTTTCAGGGAATATTTCTTATTTATACTTACATGAGCAGATTTTTTAGACCGTTAGTCTACTCCATCGCTACAACTAAAGGTTACTTGGAATTGATGGTATAAAAGACTTTCCACACTCCGTTTAGGCAGGGGGCAGTAGTGTGCCGCCCGTCCCTCGCCGTCAAGATGGGAATGTGATACCTCTCGTTTGGTTATCTAAGAGGGCTGCGAGGCAAAGTATCACAGTACGTGCTTCAGAAAAATAATTTAGTTAAATCTCCTTGAAATACAGCAGAGAAGAAAGCATTGCTGACCTTCCTTTATTTCTTGCAAAACGAAGGGAAGGGTTGCAGGGAAAACCTAACAACTCCAGTCGCTTCTCGCCACTCCTTTACTAAGCTGAAAGAAAGATGAGTGAGGTCAGGAATCCAGGGATATGAAATACACACTAATGTATAAACTAAGAGCATTTTTTTTATTGTCATCTTCATATTTTGCAAAAATAAATCTAGAATGAATCTCAGTCCTCAGTGCCCTCTCAGTATTCCGAATAATGTAAACATCATCGGCTACTCTTACTTAACAGATGGTGTCCTAACGTATTACATGCCAAATCTTATTACATATTAATTTTGTAAAAAATGAGGCTGTCGTATTTGAAACTTGTGTTCCTTTAATGCTTAAGCATACCAATGGAAGCCTGATTTTACTCACCTTTGCATCAGCTTCATAAAAAAACGGCAAGAAGTAGCGGAGTTGCCATTTTCCATAGAATAGTTTCCTTTTGCAAGAAAAAAGTAAAGTGAGCAATGCTTTCTTTCTTTATTATATTTACCAACGAAATTATTTGAATGAATGGAATTAAAGACTGTAATATTTTACCTCACAGAAACTTTTTGAGAAGCAAATGAGATGTACTGAATTTCCATCTCCTTCACGCCGAGGGACTGGATACAGCACTGACTGCTGCCACTTGGCAAAATTCAGCTTAGGAAGTCACCCATTAGCTTCACACCCTTTTGTGTTCAATAGGAGGGAACAGGTGTAGAGCTTAATAAAAAAAAAACGGTTCGCAATATGTTGGTCGTACAAGCAAAATATAAGTTCCCCAAAAGAAAGTCAAATTCTGAGCCAGAGGTGCCTTGTTTGGTTTGTTCGCGGCTCATGTTCAATAGCTATCCGCTACCTGGAAGCCCCCGTGGTGTGCGAGGGTGTCCAGGGACCACGAGCAGCGTGGCAGCGGCCGGAGTCACGTGATCGGCCGCGGCACAAGTCATCATCATAACTCTAATTGGCCACAGCCTTGTAAGGGCCGCCTCGTCTGCCCCTGCGTGTGTTGTGCGGACTAATGCAGCGTTCAGTGTGTTATTTCAATGCTCTGTGGACATACTTGAGATTGACGGTCACTCATTTTCCTCTTTATTGCACAAAAACCTTAAGTTCTGTTCTCTAGGAAAATGTTGCCCCACTGGAAGGTAGAAAATTATTTTTAACTCCATTGAGGCAATAATATATGAATACGTGTTTTGTGTTGATTTCTGTTTTTCAAGGTGCAAGGTAATGTAATGAGTGTATACCGTCATTCTTTTAGTCATACTGAAGTACCTAGGAACGGCGTGGATTCCTAACAACACTCATAACCACCCCTTTGATCCACCCTTCCTCACCACCACACATTCATCCACCCTCTTCCTTCCTAGCCTTCCTTCTCCCCTCACCACCACCGCCATCACCCCTTGCCTGCCCCTCCTCAGCAAACCCCCACCACCAACCCCTACCACCACCGCCTTCACCATCACCCCTAACCTCTACCTCCCTCATCCCCACCATGCACCCCCACCTTCACCATAACTCCTAACCACCTCTCTCACCCCCACCACCCCAACCTCCACCTCCCTCATCCCCACCATGCACCCCCATCTTCACCATCACCCCTTTAACCACCTCTCTCACCCCCACCACCCCAACCTCCACCTCCCTCACCACCACTTCCACCATCACCACCACCTTCTTCATCACCCCTAACCTCCACCACCACCACCACCACCGCCTCCACCCATACAAGTTTAACACCCTCGAGGCCTCCTTCAGGACGCCCGGGACGCCTGACGAGGGAGTGGCTGCTATAAACGGCCCCCGCACGCCTTTATGGCAGTTCTCGTAGACGCCTCGGAGGCCACAAGCGGCGGCCAACTCGCCTAAGAGGAGCGGCCGTTGGGGGGAGGCGTTCCGGCAACTTGAGGCAACGAGTTTTTTTAAGGACTGCGCCGAGGAGGACAATTGGACGGACCCGCGTGAATGATTGAGTGGGTGAGGGGGGGAGGGGGTTCTGTCCTTCTGTTTGTGTAGGGGGGTGAGGGGGGGTTCGTTTGTGGAGGGTGATGAGTAAGGGGGTGGTCCTGTCCTTCTGTCTGTGTAGGGGAATGAGGGGTGTTTGTTTGTGTAGGGGGTGAGGGGGTTGTTCGTTTGTGGGGGATTGGCGTGAGGGGGTGACTCTGTAAGGGGATGTTGTGGGTGTAGGGGGTGTTTCTCTCTGTGGAGGGGGGTAGGAGGGTGTGTTTCGTTTTGTGGGAGGATGGGGAGATGAGGGAGTGAGGGGAGTTTCTGTGTGTGGGAGCGAGGTGAGGGGGTGTTTCTGTCTGTATAGAAGGGAAGAGAGAGGGTTGTTTCTGTTTGTGAGGGGTGAGGGGAAGTCTGTTTGGGGGGGGGATGAGTGGGGTGTTTGTCTGTGTGTTAGTGTTGGAGGTAAGGGGATGTTTCTGTCTGTGTAGGGGGGATGAGAGAGCGTTGTTTCAGTTTGGGGGGGGTGAGGGGAGGTCTGTTTGGGTGGGGGATGAGTGGGGTGTTTGTCTGTGTGTTAATGTTAGAGGTTCTGTGTGGGTTGAGGGAGCTACGAGTGAGGTTGTGTTTCTCTGCTAAGTCCTGGGAAAGGCGTAACAGGGAAGGATGGTCACTGTTCGACTGGGAGATGGTGGTTGGGGGACATGTGCACAGCCTTGGTGGGGGGGGGGGGGGGTGCGTGCATCGTGCTCCACCTGAAAGACGAGGCTCCAACAAGGCACTGTCACGTGAACGGGCCTTAGTCAGCGTCAGGGTGGGCGGGCTGAGGTATCCTGGGGGACCTCGGCGTGTGGCAGGAGTGGGTGGACGCAAGGATAAAAAAAAAAATAATAACAGTACTCTTCCTTTCTCCTTGGGTGGACGATGTAGATGAGTACGTCGGCGACACACTCGGCCATCACCATCTTCATTGGCATTTTTTTTTACAGCTAAGGAGACAGTTCAAAGGCGTAAAGAGAAATATTAAAAAAAGCCCGCTACTTACTGCTCCTGAATAGAGGTCAAAGGAGTGGCCAAAAAGAGAGGTCAATTTCGGGAGGCGAGGTGTCCTGAGACCACATGCACCACAAGCACACTACACCCTCACTGTCTGTCACTATATTACCACTGCATGACACAATGTTCTTTAAAACGTCAGGTGTTTGGAAGGAGAGAGGGTGTGGTGGAGGGGAGGGGGGATGACAACCTGCTGGTCCAGTACCGCTACAGAGTGCCACGAACCGTCTTATAAACCATGTGAGGTCAAAACAGGAGGAAGTGTGTGTGTGTGTGTGTGTGTGTGTGTGTGTGTGTGTGTGTGTGTGTGTGTGTGCGTGTGTGTGTGTGTGTGGGGGGGGGGAGTCAGCTTGGTCAGTCTGTTGCTCTCCAAAATGTGCTTGAATGATTAATTTATTATCTCTCTTTTTTATTATTCTGTGGCAATGCATCACAATCATCTTTTTCCTCCCTTTGTTTTGACATGGTTCATTTGTCTTTTTTACTGTTTTTGTTCGTTCGATTCGCTCCCCCTCCCGCCATCCCTTCTTCAGTACAGCAGCGCCATGGGGAGGCTCCCAAAAATACTCTTAGCACTCCTCAACCACCCATTAACTTTGTAACGATGCATTGCTCTTTTCTCTTGGTACAACGACACCTTCCCTTTTGTATACCTAGGAAGCACCCCTTAAATTTTTCCTAACAACAAGGTTCATCT
Organism: Eriocheir sinensis; assembly: GCF_024679095.1. Taxonomy (NCBI): domain Eukaryota; kingdom Metazoa; phylum Arthropoda; class Malacostraca; order Decapoda; family Varunidae; genus Eriocheir; species Eriocheir sinensis. Next base: position 11,136,873 of record NC_066540.1, on the reverse strand, counting down.
TCCGTGTCGTTATTGTTGTTGTTTTTCTCTCTTTTTACATGCACTCGTCTGTTTTTTTCTGTTTTCCATGTGTTATGAAGTGCGTCTCTTTCCCCTTTGCTTTGCTGTTTACGTGAGTTGTTGTTTTTTTGGATTTTAATTCCTCTGCGTCGATACTTGTCGCTTTTAATTTTGATTCCGAGTCTCTTGTGTCTTTTCGTCTGTGCATCCACCTTTTTCTATCTGTCTGTCTGTCTCGGTCTTTGTCTGTCTGTTTGTCTGTTTGTATCTGTGCATTTCGGTCTGTCTGTCTCTGTCTGTTTATCTGTCTGCTTCCCTATCTGTCTGTCTGTTTGCTTATTTGTTTTTCTCTCTCTCTCTCTCTCTCTCTCTCTCTCTCTCTCTCTCTCTCTCTCTCTCTCTCTCTCTCTCTCGCATACATTACCATACCTACAAAGCACAATTAGAAAAGATTATCTGCATGCGCGTCACTACCATCCTTACGAAATACTAACAGGTTCCTAATGGCCGACGATGCTGATGTTAAGAGAGTATAATTATGCAACGATTATAATTAGAAAACAGCAGTGTGTATCTGTCGGTATATATGTACGCAAGAGAGAGAGAGAGAGAGAGAGAGAGAGAGAGAGAGAGAGAGAGAGAGAGAGAGAGAGAGAGAGAGAGAGAGAGAGAGAGAGAGAGAGAGAGAGAATGAGTGGAGGAGGAGGTGTGGAGGGAGAGGGATGGGGAGGGAATTGAGTTGATACGGTGGGGTGGAGCGAAAAATTGGGTGGAGAGTTAAAATGAGACGAGGGGAAGAAGGAGAGGAAAGGGGAGGATGCGCGGGCAAGGAAGGATAATGGCGAAGAAAAGTGGAGTGAACGAGAGGAAGCAATGTGTGTGTGGGGAAGGGAAAGTGGAGAATTAGGAGGCAGAAAAAGGTAGTTGGAGGAGGGTGAGGAGAGGGAGGAGAAGAAAAAGGTTATAAGCAGACAGGAAGTTTGTTTTGGGAGGGAGGGAAACTATACAAAGAACTATAGAGGGAAAAGAGCAAATAAACTTGAGGAAAATGAGGGAGGGAAAGAGAATGGCAGGACGAGCATGCAGGTTAGATATTGCAGAGGTGGGATGAAAAATGTGGGAGAGAGTGGAAACAAGATGGCATGCGTAGGTAAGGCAAAGGAAAGGCGAGAAGGGAAACGAAGAAAAGGAAAGGAAAGAGAAAGGTCGGTTGACAGAGAGGGAATATGTGAGAGAATGAGAAAATTAGTTATAAATCACACGAGAGAGAGAGAGAGAGAGAGAGAGAGAGAGAAAGAAAGAAAGAAAGAAAGAAAGAAAGAAAGAAAGAAAGAAAGAAAGAAAGAAAGAAAGAAAGAAGAGAGAGAGAGAGAGAGACTGGATCAATTAAATACAACAAATTTTTACAAAGTTATAATCACTGAAAAAGGGAAAACACGATACCAACAACTTACTTATTTTCTATATTATCATGACACAAGGAAAAAAGGTCCAAAACTAAAAAAAATAATAATAATGTCATTTCTTTACCTTTCGCTATAATATAATAATAAGTAACACATATTTAAACAGGTAGTATGGGGTGGAAACACTAAAGAAATTAAAAAAATGAACCAACTGCATTATCACAAAGACCCGCGCTGTGCTATACCAGTGAGTTTAAAAGGCATACAAAGTAAATTCATATACTCCTTTCATTGTGTGAGAGTCGAGCCCTGTCTGTACTCTGCTCGGGGGAAAGTGTTGACACCTGACTACCGTTGCCAGATTATCGTACTCACCACATTGTATTCATCATTTTCAAACCTCAAACTCTCGTACCTGAACAAATAACAATAGAAATTTAGAGTTAGCGTTGAAACTGTTATTCATTGATGTTTGTTTGTTTCTTTTGCTATAATTATCGGTCAGAAACTACGAAAATGTAATGCGATGGGTACGATAATTTGGCAACGCTGCGTGACCTGACCCTCACTCCACATGGACGTACCCTCGCTGTCGCCATGCTCCTCAAGGAAGGTGGTGTGTAGGTGCCGTAACAAATATGCGTTCGTGCTGCACTCACCTATCTCCTCTTTATTTCACACCAAGGGACACAGCTCAGGGGCAATAAATAAAAAAATAAAAAAACAGAAAAAGCCCCCCAGACTCTGTTCCAACAAAAGAAAATAGAACAGAAGGCCAAAAGAGAAGTTAATTTGGGGTGGAGAGGTGTCCTGATACGCTCCCCTTATAAGTGTTCAAGTCGTAGGCAGGAGGAAATACAAACGAAGAAAGGCTGTTCTTGCCGGTGTATGGGGAAGGAGGGTGAGCTGTGTGTGTGTGTGTGTGTGTGTGTGTGTGTGTGTGTGCGTGCATGTCCGGTGGTCAAGCCAAAATCAATTCAGTAGTTTGTATATAGGCCTAAATATATTTTGATTTACATGTATCCCATATGACTGATTAGTTATTGTAATAAAACTTAAGCCCCTCGTATGGCCCTGAAAACTCCTGTATGTGTTCTACTGGCGTAAAGAACACATATACGTCCAGAATAACACCTACGCGTTCGCATCCCACTCATCGTAACATCTTGGTGAGAGAGAGAGAGAGAGAGAGAGAGAGAGAGTGTCAGCGTTCCCTCATAACCTTAACAGTGTTGCAAGGTCGAGGAACACCTAAGCTTTAATCATCTACCTACCACCTCCTCCTCCTCTTCCTCCTCCTCCTCCTCCTCCTCCTCCTCCTCCTCCGTCTGCAGCTGCATCCCCATCTCATCCCCGCCGATATTTGTTGCCTCCTTGATAACTTCATTGCCGGGACAGCAGACACGACCCCGCCGCTCATCCCTCAGGCGCCTCCTCGTGCCAGCCTCGGCGCCCCTGCTGCGTGTTGTCTTCGGGCCGCGGCGATGGCAGGCGTGTGGGTGCTGGTTGCTGTGTGCTGCTGTGTGCTGTGCTGGAACGAGGCTCAGTGGTGCTTTGTGTGGGTGTGTAAATGGGTGGGTACGAGTGTGGCTGTGGGTGTAGGTGTAGGTGTGATAGAGAGAAAGAGAAAAGAGAGAGAGAGAGAGAGAGAGAGAGAGAGAGAGAGAGAGAGAGAGAGAGAGAGAGAGAGAGAGAGAGAGAGAGAGAGAGAGAGAGAGAGAGAAAGAGAAACATCGACCTTTTAATCCCCCCTAATGGCTCTTCCTCAAGGTGCTTAGCGAGAAGTAGAGTTGTTTGTGGTCGATTATGGCAGATAAGGGAGAGAGAGAGAGAGAGAGAGAGAGAGAGAGAGAGAGCAGGAGGAAGAGAAAAAGGAGGAAAGGAAGTAGGAGGAGAACCAGAGGAATTAAGGGAAAGAAAAAGAAGAATAAGAACAAGAGCAGGAACGTCAAAAAGAACAAGAAAATAAGAAAGACGAAAAGGAGGGAAAGGAGGAAGAGGAGGAGGACGAGGAGGAAAAGAAGGAGGAAAAAGAGGTGGAGGATACACACAAAAGGGAACATAAGAAGCGAATGGAATGGGAAGGGAAGAAGAAGAGGAGATGGAGAACAGGAAGGTGGGAGGAGGTAGAGGAGAGGAAGGAGGAGGAGGAAGACGAGGAGGACGAGGAGGAGAAGGAGGAAAAATGGTGGTGGATACACGCAAAATGGATTATAGGAGGCGAATGGAATGGGAAGGGAAGAAAAAGAGGAGATGGAGGACAGGAAGGTGGGAGGAGGAAGAGGAGTAGAAGGAGGCTGAGGAGGAGGAAGAGGAGTGGAAGGAGGCGGTGGAGGAGGAGGAGAAGGAGGAAAAAGATGTGGAGGATACACGCAAAAGAGAATATAGGAGGCGAATGGAATGGGAAGGGAAGAAGAAGAGGAGATGGAGAACAGGAAGGTGGGAGGAGGAAGAGGAGGAGGAAAAAAGAGGAGGAGGTGGAAGAGGACAGGAGGTGGGAGGAAGGTGAGATGTGATCGCCGATAAGGAAACAGATCTTGAGGACAAATTGTGAATGTCAATGAGTCGTGTAGAATGATGTCGACGATTATCCGTGTTTCTCTCTCTCTCTCTCTCTCTCAATACTGTTTTTCTTTCTATTATCGCTACAATCATCATCCTTTTTCACTTTGCCTCCTCACCACCACCACCACCACCACCATCACCACCATTACCACCACCATCACCACCATTATCACCACCATCACCACTCCTACCTCACCACCACCACTAATTTCTCGGCCATTTCCAACTCACCTTCATAATTAATATCACGACCACAAACACTACTAAATGCATTACTGTAACCAAAAGCATTTCCTGGCCGTCCTTTTCTCTCTCTCTCTCTCTCTCTCTCTCTCTCTCTCTCTCTCTCTCTCTCTCTCTCTCTCTCTCTCTCTCTCTCTCTCTCTCTCTCTCTCTCTCTCTCTCTCTCTCTCTCACACACACACACACACACACACACACGCACACGCACACAGCCATGTACACCGTTCCCCAAAACACTAGGAGGGCGAAGCTAGACACAGGACAGAATTTCTACCTGCTTCCCTATACCCAACCTAACCTAACCTTACCCTACCGTAGTACCCTCATGCCCTGTCCCCATGTCCTGTGTCCCTTGTACCCCAACCCAAACATACCCTCGAACCCGACCCTCCAACACCAGCATACTTAATCTGTCCCCTTGATCGAGAGGGCCGCGGGAACGCCAACAGATGATCAAAGAGCGTGTCGCTGATGCTAATCCTCGTTCCCCCGCAAAGGGCCGCCTCCCGAGTGCCTTCATTACCCCCGAATGATTGGTTTCCTCGGACACTGGGACGCGACGTGGCCGGAGATGCTGTCAGAGATGCGACGCCGCTGAGGTGATGCTGGAGGCACTCTTTGGGTCCCCCTCCCGCCCTCTCCCCGCTTCTCTCTCCCTCTGACCGACTCCTCCTCCTCCACCTCCTCCTCCTCCTCCTCCTCCTAACACATCTCGTCGGTACCGCCACTTCCTTTATCTTCCCAAGTATCTTGTGAACCAAATTCTATGAGGCACGCGTGTGTGTGTGTGTGTGTGTGTGTGTGTGTGTGTGTGTGTGTGTGTGTGTGTGCGCTTTTAGTTATAACACACACACACACACACACACACACACACACACACACATCCACTAAACTAATCTCTATACTATTCTTTTCCACCCCTCGCATGTTGATTCCCTTAATTAAACCGTATTGGGCGAACAGATAGAGAGGCGTAGCACAGAGCGGCGCGCCAGGTAACTCTATACACCTTCCCCTAATGAGTGAGCGTGCGTCATCCTCTTTATAAGCAGAGTCGCGATAACGATCTAAATACCCGAATAACTACTTTGGCGGGACACTTCACACACACACACACACACACACACACACACACACACACACACACACACACACACACACACACACACACACACACACACACACACACACACACACACACACACACACACACACACACACACACACACACAGAGGATCAGAGGCGGTCAGAGTAATATGTAGCGGACGAGTTAATAATTATTCTAACATGGATTCGGGGAACAGGATGGGAGGGAGAGGGATAGGGAATGGGAGGAATGGAGGACGATAGAGTTAGGACTGGAGGGAGGACTGGAGGGAGGACTGGAGGGAAAGAGAAGGAGGGATAGATGGTGAGAGTGGAAATGGGGGAAGAAGGAAAGATAGATAGAAAGAATGGATTGAGGGAGGGGTAAGGAGTGGAGCAAAAAAAGGAAAGGAGTGCTAGAAAGAGAAAGAAAAAAAAGAAAGGATGAGTAGGAGAGAGATGGGGAGGGAAGGAAAGAGGGGAGGGGGAGAGGTTGAATGAATGGAGGTTTATAGAAAGTGGAAAGAAATAAAAGGAGGGAGATAAAGGATGGGATGGGAGGAAAAAAGGAATAAGAACGAAGGAGTAAGAGAGGTAGAGGATGAAATGGAGGGAAGGTGGAGGGAGGATGGAAGGAGTGAGGGAGGGTTGAGGCAGGGCAGGGCAGGGCAGGAGGCAGCGCGCGAGGCATTAGTATGAGGGTGGAAGCAACCTGCGGCCTGACTCCTTGTAAACAAATCGCCCCCGCCTCATTAAGCCTGTCGGTAACCATCCCAGCACTTCGTTACTCTCTCTCTCTCTCTCTCTCTCTCTCTCTCTCTCTCTCTCTGGCGTTAATACTGTTGGAAAGGCTTAGTTTTGATTATTATCGCTCTCTATTTTCTTGCCGACTGGTTATCGCGTGGGAGTGGTCGATATGGGATTCCAGTTTCGCGTCCCGCCGATAGGTAATAATATTTATCAACCTAGTATTATTGGACGGTAAATGATCCTCCTGCTGTCCACCTTCCCTCACTTCATACTCGACTTCTGCCAACCGGGTCACAGAGGGCGGCAGGGAACCACTACAAGTCAAGCCGTATAGAAAAGTTGTCACTGTGAAGATTTCGGGAGACGCGTTGAGTATCGGTGTTCCTTTTGGGGGGGAATGTGTTAGTTTGTTTTCTTAGCTAATGAACACACACACACACACGCACACACACACACACACACACACACACACACACACACACACACACACACACACACACACACACACACACACACAGACACCCGCTGGCCCGCCTAACTTACGAGGAAACAAGCCGTTTAAGCCAGCCTCCCGAGCATGACAAAGTCGCGACGCGGGGACAACAAACACTTGCTATTCAGGCTGGCCGCGGCGAGCCTTACGTCCTGCCCCGTCACGCACCGACACACACACACACACACACACACACACGTCTCCTGCACCCTCTCTTTTATCCACTCCCTTTACTCCTCTCCACCCTTCCTTCTCCTTACACTCCCTCCCGTCTCCCTCTTCCACTTCTCTTCCATTCCCACCTCTTCCCCTCTCCAAATCCCCCTTTCCTGCATTCCTTCTTTCTTTTACTCTCTCTATTGCCCTTTACACCTTCTTCCTTGTCCTTCCTGCCCCCCGCTTCTACCTCTCCCATCCCACCTCTTCCCCTCCCTCCCCCTCTCCCCAACTCTCTCCCCCCATTCTTTCCTTTGGCTTCTCCATTGCCTATACTCCTCCCCTCCCTCCTTCTCCCTCCATTCCTTCCCGGCCCTCTCTTCTACCTCCCCCAATCTTTCCTTTTTTCCCCATTCTTTCTCATTCCCTCTCAATTGCCCTCTGCTCCTTCCCTCGTTCCTTGCCCTTCCACTCCTTCCCGTCCCCCCTCTCCTGCCTCTCCCACCCCCTCATCTTCTCCCCTCTCCCCCTCTCCCCCCCTCCCCCCGCACGCAGGCACGCTCCCATGCACACCAGGCCACGCACGCGCCCTTAGCATGCCGTGATTTATTACACTGACAAAAAAATGACAAACAACGTAGATAATGAATAGAGGCTAATATATTGTTGTCCCATTGCCCGCTGCTTTCTCTCTCTCTCTCTCTCTCTCTCTCTCTCTCTCTCTCTCTCTCTCGTGTGTGTGTGTGTGTGTGTGTGTGTGTGTGTGTGCCGCCATTGAACTTCTGTTTCCTCATCATCATCACCGCCACGCCGTCGACGTGAGAAGAGGCTTAGTGCTGAGTTGATGGGAATGAAGAAGAACAGGAACAGAAAGACTACGAACCAAGGGTATAAGAAAAAGGGGGTAAAGGAAGGAGAGTGCCACATGAAAGAGGGAAAGAAAAAGAGGGGGAAGGGGGGATGTTGTATGGAAAACTGTTGACGGAAAAATGAGAGAAGTGAAAGATAGACATCGTGAGAGTGAGAGGGATGAGAAGGATGTGAAGAGGAGAAATCAAATTCGAATATAAGTGACATTGGAAAGAAGGAAGAAATAAGAGAATGGAAGTGTAGGGAAGAGTGAGAAGAAGAATGGAAGAGTTGACAGGGAAGAAAGTGGATCAAGAGTGGAAGGAAAAATGACAGGGAGGGAAACGGGATTGAAGGAAATGAAAGAAATGTAGTTTGGTCGCTAAGTATGGAGAGCAAAGAGGAGGGACTGTGGAGGTAAAAGTGAGAGGGATTGGGAACTGGAAGCATGGGAGGGAGGAAGAGGAGGAGGAGGAGGAGGAGGAGGCGTAGAGCAGGGACAAGGATTCTTTCGGGGGAAGGTGGGGGAAAGTAAAAAGTGAAAAAGCTATGGGGAGGGAGAAAGGAAGAGAGGTTAGGAGAGGAGGAAATATAGAAATGCATCTGTTGACTTATAACGAGACTGCCTGCTGTAGTTATTTAATCGCTTCCTTGTGGCTTCCAGTGACCCGCGGAGCTGATTAAAACACTAGCTGAACGTGCGAGTGAGTCCGTTCTTATCACTCCTATCGCAACAAAGGAACTGTATGGCGTTTTTAAAGGAGTTGATCTGTTTCACACTACTTCTACACTTAGGTTGCTGTACTGGGGGATAACAGTTTAAGCAACGTTGCCAGATTCTCGTACTCAACCGCTTATATTTCCCGACTTCCTACCCTCAAAACTGTCTTCTGGGCTTCAATAACGAAACTCTTTTATAGTTATCGTTAAAAGAGTTAGATCCTGATGTTTCTCGGCAATAGTTGCGCGTCAGAAACCGGTAAATACTATGCTCTGGGTACGATAATCTGGCAATGCTGAGTTTAAGAGAAAAAAACTCCTGCCGATGTCTGAACTGCACTCGTCGCTCGAATTGGTAGACCGCTATTTCTAATTCCAGGGTCAGTTAAAACCTCAAAAAATAAAACTGATGAACGTTATTAAACTTACTTTGGGAAAAGTGAGAGGAAGGGAGGACGGAAAAGCAGGGGGAGAGTTGACAGGAGAGGAGGAGAAGGAGGAGGGGTGTAGTGGAGGGAGGGAAAAGGGAGAGGGGGGGGGGAGGGAAGCAGGGGCCGAGTTGATAACAATAAACAATTTGGGCCACGACGCACGACCCCTGGCGCCGCGGGGGACGATGGGGACACTGACAAGGGCCAGTGCCGTGCTGAGCTACTGCCGAGGTGTCGCATTGTCACTCGCTCCCCTGCCGACAGTCCCCCCGCCCCTGCTGCGTGCTTCCGACCCCCAGCCCACCGTACCATGCCAAGACCCTCCCCCTCCCCTCTCTCCTACCCTGATCCTCGTCCTCACACCCTCCCTACCCATCCTCTTGTGTTCCCTGATCTGACTGTGACCTCTATACCCAATCCTCCTCCGCCTCCGCCTCCTCCTCCTCCTCCTCCTCAGTTTGTGGTGCATGATGGGTTCGTACTGCTGAATGAACTGGTTGACTGGTTGACTTTGCTCTCTCTCCGTTCTCCTCATCGTCTTGGTCTTCGTTCTTGTAGTTGTGGTGTCGTCATAATCCTAATAATCTTTGTCTTCTGCCTTGTCCACTGCGCCTCGTCTCTCCCTCTTTAATCCAGCTCTTCTTCTTCCTTTTTTTTCTCCTGTCTTCTGCCTTGTCCACTGCGCCTCTTCTCTCCCTCTTTAATCCAGCTCTTCTTCTTCCTTTTTTTTTTCCTCCTCCTCCTCCTCCTCCTCCTCGTCCGCCTTGATTATACGTCCTCCATGCTCCTCTGCTTCCTCATAGTCTTTTTTTTTTTAGCTCTTCTTTCTTAATCTCCATCTTTCTCCTCGTCATCATCAGCATCATCCACTTCCTTCATTCAAAAGCACGCATTCACACATGTATTAACTTGTGTGCCTTTCCGCTAACTTACATTTTATCTTTTGTTTGCTCTCCCTTTTAATCAGTCGACCGTGCCTTCTCTCTCTCTCTCTTCTCTCTCTCTCTCTCTCTCTCTCTCTCCTCTCTCTCTCTCTCTGTCTCTCTTTTCTCTGTGTCTCCTCTCTCTCTCTCTCTCTCTCTCTCTCTCTCTCTCTCTCTCTCTCTCTCTCTCTCTCTCTCTCTCTCTCTCTCTCTCTCTGTCTCTCTCTCTCTCTCTCTCTCTCTCTCTCTCTCTCTCTCTCTCTCTCTCTCTCGCTCTCTCTCTCTCTCTCTCTCTCTCTCTCTCTCTCTCTCACACACAAAACACACATACCAACACACACGTACAAAACATCTTCCATTTCATATCTCTCTCCTCCTTCTCCTCCTTCTCCTTCTCCTCCTCCTCCTTCTCCTCCTCCTCCTCTTCATTACATTCCCCGTTGTCTCCTATTCCCCGTTTATCAAGTCTCCTGCCCACATTATCTGCCACTTGTGTCCAATATTTACAAACACACACACGGCCGCGTCCAGCCCACGACAATACCAGAACGCCAGCGGGCCATCGACGTTCCCAGAGCCAAAGGAGCCGTAACCCGCGAAGACCAAGAAACGCGCGAGTTCGATGCTGGAGAGGTGGCCGGAAGGACGGGAACGGGGTGGCGGCGGCGGGCGAGGGTTGCGGAGGAGGAGCGCGGGGGACAGTTGCGGGTGTTGTGTCTATTCCCTCATTATTTATGGTGGTGTTATCTTGCCTGATCACGAGGAAGAGGTAGTGGCGGCGGCGGCGGTGGTGGTGGTGGTGGTGGTGAGGGTATGTGTGTGTGTGTGTGTGGAGGACAGAGAGAGAGAGAGAGAGAGAGAGAGAGAGAGAGAGAGAGAGAGTAAGGGTGATGGTTATTGTTGTTGTTGTTGTTGTTGTTGGTGGTGGTGGTGATGATGGTGATGATGTTAGGTGTTGTTGTTTTTGTGGTTGGTTGTTTTTGAGAGCACGTAGTTAGGATTATTTTTGTTGTTGTTGTTGTTGTTGTTGTTGTTGCTTCTGTTGTTATTTTCGTCGTTGTCGGTCTTGTTTTTCTTCTTCTTTGTTTCCTTCTCGTAGTAAAACGTGAAAGTACAAATTAACAACCAACACACACATGCACACACAAATAAATAAACAAATAAATAAACAAATACATAAATAAACTACGCATCATTCTACAAACAAAAGTAATATAAGCGGGTAACCACACACACACACACACACACACACACACACACACACACACACACACACACACACACACACACACTAAAAAAAAAAAAGCATCAACAGCATCATCAGCAAAAGAAGTCAAATCCGTCGTGACTTTCAGATGTTGGCTTTAAGGGATTTTCCTCCTCATTGAATGCAAGATGAGTGTTAACTTTCGCCCTGACAAAAATTCTGTGTAGCTGTGAGGCGAGCGGGGCAAGGGTGTGAAGGCGAGGACGGCAGGAGGCGAAGAACTCCGTCGCGCAAGGCTTATGGTCATACTCTTAACCCGGTAGCAGCGACAGGCCAAATTTGTGGCTTTACCGTGTACCAGCGACGGGCCACATTTTTGCCATGATATAAACCCCCCGAAATAGATGATGCATGAATTGATCACAAATGCGTTGATATATATTATGAAATGGTTTCCGTGAGTGATGATTTTTTCTCATTTTTCTCGCTTAGAGGGACCTTTAAGAAACATGATCCCTGCAGCTACCAGGTTAAACATTTCAACGCCCATGAACACTATTTGACTTGGCATTCATAGGAGTTAGTGGGCATTGGCTGAGGTAGTTTTATGACCCTTCTGGTAGTTTGATGATGCCTCTATGCCATGAACCTGAAGAAACACTCATTAGATCCCGGCTGACCCCCTCTTTGACCTTTAGAAATAGGTGAAGTGAAAAGCGTGAGTGTCTTATAATACCCACCTACGGTCATACTCTTAAATATTTCGACGCCCTTTCATAGGAGCTAGTGGGCATTTGCGGAGGTAGTTTTATGACCCTTCTGGTAGTTTGATAATGCTTCTGTGCCATGAACCTACGAAAGCAATTATAAGAGCCCGATGTGTCTCCCTTTCGGCATTTGGAGACAGGTGATGTGAGGAGTGGATGCATCTGACAACATACCGCCCTTAGCTCCTCTCTCTCTCTCTCTCTCTCTCTCTCTCTCTCTCTCTCTCTCTCTCTCTCTCTCTCTCTCTCTCTCTCTCTCTCTCGTTTTTTTTCTTTTCTTATGCCAATACAATGAGTTTCCTTTAGCGTATGTACTCGTATATATAATGAATCGATGTATAAAATTCAGAATTATAAAAAAAACAACTTCTTACAGCATGTTATATTTTTAATCGCCTTTCGGTGCTTGGAAGAGGAGGGACTCAGCACAACACTATTAGACCAAGAAGTTTAAATACAAAAAAAAAAGTTAATGAGTACCCCTTCTTGATTTGCAACGGCGCTTATTCCTCACTAACGAGCTTGATAATGATGACGATGATAATGATAAAAATAATCTCTCTCTCTCTCTCTCTCTCTCTCTCTCTCTCTCTCTCTCTCTCTCTCTCTCTCTCTCTCTCTCTCTCTCTCTCTCTCTCTCTCTCTCTCTCTCTCTCTCTCTCTCTCTCTCTCTCTCTCTCTCTCTCTCTCTCTCTCTCCTTCTACTTCTCTTCCACCTCTTCCTCTTAGTTACCGTTTCACCCCTTTTTTTTTCTTCTACTCCACTATCATCTTGTTCCTCCACTTACTGTCATCCTCCTCCCACTACCCTACTGGTAATAATAAAAGTAATAATCTCTCTATATCTTTCTACTTATCTTTTTCCTAGTTACCGTTTCATCATTTTTCTCTCCTACGCCACTATCATCTTTTTTCTCCATACATTGTCATCATTCCTCTCCTTCTCCTTCGTGCTGTCGTCTCCTTCTCCTCCTCCTCCTCCTCCTGTTCCTTATCCCTTGCCTCCTCCTCTTTCTTATCCCCCTCTACCTCCTCCTCATCACAAGCCCCGCCATTAATATTACCCTTGGCATATTTCTCTTTTCAGGCGTAAAAATCCTCGGTCCACTGTCACACGGCTTATTGACCCTCGATCCGCCCGCCGCCCAGCTCAAACAGATCGGGACTAAGGGTAAGTGGGATAGCATTCTCTTCCCGCCACATTACCGCGCGCATCGTCCCCCTCCTCTGTCAGGGTGAACACTGCCCTCTTGTGGCGACTTGATTAATTACTGAAGCGCTCGGCCAAAACTCACTCAGATGCCACTTGGTTGGTATTTTCAGACGCTTCCAGCTCTAACATCAACAATTTCTAGAGGCCAAAAGGAAAATCAGTCTGGTTCTAATAAGTCTTTTTTTAGGTTCATGGTACGGAATAAGGGTCAAACTACCACCAGGGTCATGAAAGTACCCCTGCAAATACCCACATATCCTAGGAAAGCCTTGTCAAATATGTGTATCTGAGCGCAGAAATGTTTAAGATGTTTGAGGTGTGATTTATACACTTGGAAGACTGCTGTGAATGCTTGCTACGTTGATTGTGCCTTACATTCTTGGTATCTTTCGCTAATCTATCTTCAATCCTCTTTTCTCTCATTTTCTTTATGCTGTGTCAGATTCTTCTCATTTTGCCCCATCTGTCATCTTTTGGTCCGTGTTTGTTTTCTTGTTCTCACATTTATTATTTTTTTACGCACTTAATTTTCTTTTTTAGTTATTGGTCTTATTACAATTTTGAGTTTTGAGTCAGATTGCAAAGTGTGCATAGGCCTACTTTCTCTCTCTCTCTCTCTCTCTCTCTCTCTCTCTCTCTCTCTCTCTCTCTCTCTCTCTCTCTCTCTCTCTCTCTCTCTCTCTCTCTCTCTCTCTCTCTCACACACACACACACACACACACACACACACACACACACACACACACACACGCACACACACACACACACACACACACACACTGAGGAATACATATACAAAACGCTATATGTGTGTCTGTGGTGGTGGGTGAGTGGTGTGGGTGGAGGTGGGTGGGGGGAGGGGGGCAAGGGTGGAAAAAGGGGGTGGTAGAGGTGGTGGTTTTGCTACGTCACACCAGTAGGCCTTCCCTCACCCCTCTGATGTCACCCCTCCCCTTCCTCCTCCTCCATCTCCTCCTCCTCAGTAAAATACCCTTACCCATTTATTGACTCAGGACTCCCTAACAATTGGCCGGAGGTGATAATGATGGTAATGGTGATGATGGTGATGATGATGCTCTTTGATGATGATGATGGGTCGATAAACGGATGAGTAATATTCCCTGTGTTGGCTTTGTCCCGCCCTTTTCCCTTCCCTCCATACATCTGCTGGCCTCTCCGTCACTCCCTCTCATGATAGGCTCTTTACTTTCCCTCCTCCATCATCCACTAAGCCTCATCCACCTTTTTTTCTTCTACCCGGCCTACAATCAATCATTCATCCACTGAGCCTCTTTCTTATTTTTTTTTCATTTTAATTGTCTCTTTTCTTTACCTTGAGCCTGCAATTTCCCTCCTCCATCATCCACTAAGCCTCATCCACCTTTTTTCCTTCTACCCGGCCTACAATCAATCCTTCATCCTCTGAACCTCTTTCTTTTTTTTTTTCATATTAATTGTCTCTTTTCTTTACCCTGAGCCTGCAATTTCCCTTCTCCATCATCCACTCGGCTTCATCCACTTTTTTTTTTTTTGCTTCCTTTCCTCCGTTCTACCATGTCTGCAATCCATCTATCATCTGCTGAGCCTCTTTTTTTTCTCCTTTCTATACCCTGAGCCTGCAATTTCCCTCCTCCATCATCCACTCGGCTTCATCCACCTATTTTTCCTTCCTTTCCTCCGTTCTACCATGTCTGCAATCCATCTATCATCTGCTGAGCCTCTTTTTTTTCTCCTTTCTATACCCCGAGCCTGCAATTTCCCTCCTCCATCATCCACTGGTCTTCATCCACCTTTTTTTTCTTCCTTTCTTCCATTCTACCATGTCTGCAATCCATCTATCATCTGCTGAGCCTCTTTATTTTTCTCCTTTCTATACCCATTCGCCCTGCCTTCCACCACACGCTCTTTCACCCTTCCTCTTTTTTTACGTGCCCTCTTCTAATTGTTCCTTTTTGTCATTTTTTTCTAATTTCTTTCTGATCTATTCTTTATATTTTTTCTCCCATCTTTCCTATCAGTCTTTGAGCTCCATTCGCCCTTCCTTCCACCACACGCTCCTTCATCCTTCCTCTTTTTCCGTGCCTTCTCCATATTCTTCCATGCCGTATGTATATATGAAGCAAATGGCTTTATTGTATGACAGCACGATGAATACACCTGGTAGACGTAGCCTTAAATTAAACCCATTAAGAGCACACAGCCTTGTACCAGTCATCTATAGAGTCATAAAGAAAACAACCACACACTCACACCCTCAATCCGCCCATATATAGTCATCAGCGGAGGGCAGGTTGTTTGTAATTGGCAGACTTCCTCATAAAGCCATCAGGGGAACACAGCCATACGCACCCCCGCCAGCTATGGGGTCATTAAGAAGCCACTTACAGCCACACCCCCGAAGGCCCATATGTAGCCGTCAATGGAACGGAGCGGCGCGACAACAATGCATGCGGCCGTTAATAGCACCTCCACAACAATGCGCCTGTCCATACCGTCACCAGCGAGAGGGTCGTATACGCAGCCATCGAATAGACACAATAATTAGGCTTCGTATTATTAGTATTGGCAGCGTGTCTCTAGGTAAATAGAAGTGTTTTGTGGTGGTACGACTGAGATATGGTTTGTGAAGGTGATTTCCACTGGTATGCTCGCTTAGTTTGTTTTTTGTATACGTTTATTTGCAGTTCGTGGGGATGGATGTGTCATTGTGTATAGGGCTCTTCATGTTGGTCTATCCCTCATTTATAGAAACCCAAAGACTCATTAATCACCCACTACGAATTGTGTGACTTCCCCATTCTTGTTGTTTTTTGTAATTTATGTTTTGTCAAATGGAGACGGAGATTAGGACCGACGCCACGTGCAGCTATAGTGTACGCCCGCTAACTTTACCTTTTGCCTTTAAGCTATTAAGTACCAATGCGTGGAGTGACTGTGTATATATTTGAATTATTTGTTTGGTGAATCGAGAGACAGGAATTGATGTGCAGTGTGTTCTGAATAGCATGCGTGTTATTTTTTTGGCTTTTTTGGGGGGGGTTATTGTTGACGAGAATTATAATACTGACAAAAGATAATGTTGGAAAGAACGCATCATGAACGGAATATACAGTCAGGCAATCTGTGACCCATTCCGGCAGGTGCGTTTATTAGTATTACAAGGATGTTTGCATTAAGCTCATGATGATTATGATGATGATGATGATGGTGGTGGTGGTGGTGGTAGTAGTAGTTATGGTCATGCTTTAAAAGACAGACAGACAAATAGATAGACAGACAGAAAGGGGAATTTTAGATTAGATTAGGTTAGGTTAGGTTGAGTTGAGTTAGGTTCGGTAAGGTTAGGTTAGGTTAGGTTAGGTTAGGTTAGAGAGATAGGTTAGGTTAGGTTAAGTTAAAGAGATAGGTTAGGTTAGGTTAGGTTAGGTTAGGTTAGTTAAGAGACACACACACACACACACACACACACACACACACACACACACACCTATGGTAATGAGGTGATGATATAAAAGCCAGACTCACCCTTGTCCACTTCATAATTCGCGCCTAACAAGAGCCAACGACCCAATTAGAGGTGGACCGCTTCATGTCATAGCTTTCCCCCTCTCTCGTTCCTCCTACTCCTCCTCCTCCTCTTCCTCTTCCTTCTCTCTTGCATCATTCCCCTCTCTCTGTGTAAGCCTCCCTCCCAGGCATCCCACTTTCTACCTGCTTCTAACTTTCACTCTTCAATTTCTGTATATTAACTTTACTATACCTAGGTCGTCCTATAATTTAACTTCCTTTCTGCCTCTTCACATATCTATCTTGTCCTTTCTTCTCTATACTCTCTGTCTTTCTCATTTTCTCCTTTTCTTTATTTCAGCTTCGGCACCTGAGTCTTCCTTCCTTCCTTTCTGAGTCTCCGTATTTCTTCCATCAGTTCGTCCTTCTCTTCTATCTAGTCTATCTTTTTTTTTTTTCTTTTTGGCGTCCTTCCAGCTCTCCAAACTTCAAACTCAATCTTTCTACTATCCTTCTGCCTTTTTTCCCTTCTTCCTTCCGTTGTTTCCATTTTCTAATACACACCTCCCCTCGAACCTCCTCCTAGCCTTCGCAGTTTCTTCCTTTTGTTCTTCCGTCGCTCCTTTCCCTACTCCACACCACGTAATCTTCCCTCCCTCAACTTCCCTTCTTCCTTCCCTTCACTCTTCCCTCCTTGCCTCCCTCCCTCCCTCCTCGCCTCTAGAGCAACCACGTGACTCCCTTCTAATTGGCAGTTACGAGTCTGTTACTGCCGACCAAAAAGGGGACCAGCAAGATAGGTAGAGGCTTGAGGGATTGGTGCGATCTCTCTCTCTCTCTCTCTCTCTCTCTCTCTCTCTCAGATTGCTCTTTTTTTATATAAAATTCAAAAGGTTACTGAACTAACGCGATAAAGATTAGTAATACACTGGACTTAGCTAATCTAGTCAGCAATGCTAAATAGAACTTTTCGGTTCTTGTGACCACAAAGTACTACACGTCGACATCAGCATTCATGCACGAGTGACTGAAAATGTTATGCTGTGACTGAAAATATTGTGCCAGTAATCAATTTTAAAAGAATAAATTTCGTAAAATTCTGGCAATTACTGACAGATATTCAATGTTAGATGATACTGATGTAGATGAGCCGTGCCAAAACAAAAAAAAACTGTGTTACAGAGGAAAATAATTTCATCTGGTTTGTGACAAGCGACGTAACATTATGAAAAAGTCCGTCTTGGCTTAACAGTGGAATCAAATGTTCTCCTCAAGCAAAAAAAAAATCGTATATAAGCATAAGAATGTGTAAAAGACCCGAACATAGTCCCTTATCATGGATCCTATAGACTAGTCAAAATATTGGCAAGTCAGGCAGAGCGTAAGCAAGAAGGAAATATTGCCGTCAACTGTAAAAACTAATTCGAAAAAACAACGATCAGGATACAACGAAACAACAATGAAACAACGATTAGGAAATCAGAAGTTCTGCTGGACCATTGATAGTGACAGCACGGTTAACGTAATGACTTAGAGCCAACACATTGTGAACGTATTGAGTTATTATTTTACTCGGTATTCAATTTCATCTCCAACACCAACAACATCAGCGAAGACAACTGCATTTCGGTAATACTTTCCCATATTTGAAAAAAATACCGGTAAAGTTTTGAATGCGCTCCAATCACTAAAAAATAATCGAAAGTCCTGGACAAAATAGTTTATATCCTAAACTACTTATAGAAACATACAGCGAAATACTCAGTCCTCTCACATCCCTGTTTAAATTATACTTGTGATATGGCATTATCCCTTTTTTTACGTTTCGCCCGTGGCGCCGGTAGGCTTTCTTGATGTGGCGTGATTGGAAGATGGACAACGTTACAACAAATTTTAAGAAGACAGAAAAATACCAGGTAAACACACGACCATTCGTCTATCGTCAAAAAAATATGGAAGGCCATGTACTCGGATTTGAGACAAATAGTATTACCAAGGATTTACAACACTGATTTCGAAACCAAAGATCTTAAATATGTAGAGAGAAAAGATCGCAAGGTGGCTGAGCAACTGACAACAACGGGCGGTGGTTCATGGAGATGCCGAAGAGTGGACACCTGTCACTGGTAGTGTCCCTCAGGGCTCAGTCATGGGCCAGTTCATAAAGTACATCAATGACATCGATGTTAAACTCAGTAAATTAATTGCTAAATAAAGTTGATGCAACACAAAGATGTGTAACTCGGTACTCATATATAATAAAGAAATCGAACAAGTTCTTTTCTAGATTTTTGTGAACTAAAATTCCTACTCCATGTTATCATTTTCTACCCTCGGGGAAATGGTTTCTTACCTATCACAGGCTCAAAGGGCAAAGAGAGAGGCACGAGGACCGAGGCCACGCACAGCAGTACCGTATGTCCCCAACTTTACCTTCAAAAGCCTTCTGTTTTAACCCGGTAGCAGCGACGGGCCAAATTTGTGGCTTTACCGTGTACCAGCTATGGGACAAATTCTTACCATGATATAAACCCCCAAAATAGATGATGCGTAAACTGATCACAAATGCGTTGGTACTATATATTATGAAATGGTTTGCGTGAGTGATGATTTTCTCTCATTAATTTGCTTAGAGGGGCCTTTAAGATACATGATCCCCGCACCTACCTGGGTAAAACTGTCAAACCTTAACGTAATTGATAGCCTTTTGAGGTGTGGCCCGTACTGTCAGAGCCGGTAAAGTATTGTTGCTTCTGATAAAAGTATTTTGCGTGCGTTAGAGTTCAGAGCGGAGGCGCTAAACAGTCCGTCAGGGAACAGGGAGCGTGAGGGCCAAACAGTCCTTCAGGTGAGTGGAGCAGGGCGCTAAGCAGTCCGTGATGGGGCGGGAAGCGGGGGTACCCAGCACTCCGTAAAGGGGCAGGAGCGGCGGTGCTAAACAGTCCGCCGCCACTAACAAAAGGCTGCGGGAGGCGGCGTGTCGCGGCGATCTCGGGGGTCCGGATTGCAATGTATGCGACGCGGAGTGATAGTGTGCCGGGGTGGCGGTGTGTGGAGGGGCGTGCTGCTTTGGTGCGCGGAGGGGTGTTGCTGTGGGTGGGTGTGGGTGTGTCGAGCGGCAGGTATGGGTGCGAGAAGGTGATGGTGACGCAGAAAGGGGTGCCGAGGGGAGGACTGTGGGGGACCGTCGAAGGGCAGAGGGTCAGGGATTTGGGGTTAGTTTGGTGAAGGGGGGGAGCCGGGCCCCATGTGGCTCGGTGCGTCTTATTAAGTGGCGGCGAGGCAGTGTGGGTGCGCTGAGGCACCGGTGAGGGTACAAGAAGGGGGAGAGTGTGACTTTCAGAATCACCATGAATGGTCAAAACATCTACACCGATACGTTGGTTGGTGAGCATGAAAAATTAAGACTCAAGGGACATTCAGGTTTCATTCCTAGACAATAAATGTGGCGATAAAGCGTCTGAAACACGGGCACTCCAGCGCTGCCCCCAACGGCGGCTGCTGATATCAGGCCCAGCCAGACCCAGCAATTTGTCGTATCCCAATAAAGCAGCGGGAGTCCTCCTGCTGCAGGCCAGGGGGCCCCGTGCAGCGCCGCCACGTCGCCTCACAGCATTGCAAAGGACTGACTGGACCCCTCTCCGCCGGGGCCTGTTTGCGCCTTCCAAGCCATCACCAGCTCGCCCGGGGACTCGTGATGCCTCCCACCCGTGACATCCATAGCCTCAGCTTCCGTCACGCTGCTGCCAGTGCCGCAGAAACTCTTACGTGAAGCCGCAAAGCTGCTGCCGTCAGCAGGTGCCGGATGCAGCCCATCGCTCTGCAGGCGCCGCCTCCCGTGGTTCGCCCTTTGCTTGGTTCAGCGGCGGCCGCTGACAGAAACAGGAGCGAGTCTGGCACCTTGAGGAGCCTTTGTGTCGGCTGTTGTTGTTGTTGCTATATTTGCTCGTGATTTTTTTGTTGCTGCTGCCTCTGCAGCTGCAGTTATTGCTGGGGGGGTTTTGTGTATGTGTCACCGTACAATATCATAAACACTTTAATATCTCTAATACACACTTTAATATCTGTAATTAGAAACAAGTAGTCAAGCCTTTCTTCCTCGAGTCATGAATCTTGTTTGTGGACCCATCGACGCCCCACTGCCACGCGTGTTTACTATCTGCCTGTCTATCTGACCACAAACACACACACACACACACACACACACACACACACACACACACACACTGCTACACAAAGACTTCCCTGCACGCACACACACACACGCAGGTCTCAAGGGTTGCTCCCAGATAAAGAGCCCCGCCCGGCGCTCCCAAGCTGTCATGCGTCATTAAACGGCGGTGCGCGACGTTCTTTTGTCGTCCAGCGGCTATAAACCACGACGCTGCGGCGACGGGGCCTTGTTAGCATTGCTGATTAGATGGAGCGGGTTTTTGCAAATTTAAGTTTCCCCTTATCACAAGTGTATCACCATCCGCCACGCTCAGACCCACTCAGCGATGATTTAAAGATTTTTACGGGGTTTTACGCAGCCGGCCCGGTCCTTGTGCAGACTGGAGGCCCGCTTGGCACGCCGTCTAACCTAATAAAGATAGTCAACTACATGGCTCCGCAGGAATGCTTATACACCCGCTGCTGCTTGTGGTGATAATATTTGGCTTTCTTCTTGAACGTTGTTTGGTTTCGTAGCTCAGCCAGGGCGCGGAGAGAAGGAGAAAGGAGGCAGGGAGGGAGGAGAAGAGCAAGTGGAAGGCGAAGGAGGAAGGGAGGGAGGAGAAGGGAATAAGGCACGTCCGGGATGGAGACATATAGAAAAAAAAGGATCCGTTGCTTCGATATATGGGTGTCAAATTACTCTCTTGGCATGAAGGAAAAGGTTGAACGGAAATATTTAAAGATGGTAGACTAGGTTTACTATATCCTATGTTTAAGTGTCTAACGATTATTTTTATTTGAGTATGAAAGTATGTTCTAAAAGTTGATATTATGCTTTGCCGGATATTGTAGTTAGTTTATTCTTAATATGAAGTGAATAACGTAACTTCTTGAAATTTAGGGGCACTGATACTCACGTCCGTCGTGTGCCTTTGCAGAACGTCGCAGAAGTCATGCCGTCAATGGCGCTTTTTTTTTTTTTACAACAAAGGAGACAGCTCAAGGGTACAAAATAAAGGAAACAATATAACAAAAAGCCCGCTACTCGCTGCTCCTATAAAAAGAATCAAAAGAGGTGGCCGAAAGAGAGGTCAATTTCGGGAGGAGAGGTGTCCTGATACCCTCCTCTGCCGCTATAGTTGATTTTTTTTAATGTGACTATATTCTCGGCTTGCCGGGCCCGTTCAGCGTCCCTGATGTTCCGCTTAGCCAAGATCACACACGAACCTGAGGCCGAGGAAAAGAAAGTAGGGAATTTTTGTCAGGCCACTCGATGCGTTCACTGTTACTCTCCCGAACTTCCAGCCATGAACAATGATTGCCTCTTGCGTTAAGTACTGAACACCAGGATTGTGCCTTTCCTCTATTTTGCATTCTGAAGATCTTTGACTTAGGTATTCGTCTGCAGCAAGCTCTTGGAATGCCACAAAACTAAACTTATTATCAAACGGTCATAAACAGTGGAAGAGGTCTTTGTGCAATGTGACGACTGTACGTGTGTGTGTGTGTGTGTGTGTGTGTGTGTGTGTGTGTGTGTGTGTCACGACCCGACCCTATCAGGTGTCGCTCCCCACGGCTCCGGTGCTTGTTTCTCCGGCGGTATCGATGAGTCCTAGGCCGAGAAGAGGAGGAGGAGGAGGAGGAGGAGATGGGGGGAAACTGTCTTTGAAGTTGCGATAGCGGGTTCTCTTCTCTCCCTCTCTCCTGTTTTCCTTCTACTCCTCCTTCTCCTCCTTCTCCTACTCCTCCAACACTTTCTCCTCCTCTCATTTATTTATTTTGTTGATTTTGTGGTTGTTATTATTATTATTGTTATTACTATTATTATTATTATTATTATTATTATTATTATTATTATTATTATTATTATTATTATTATTATTATTATTATTATTATTATTATTATTATTATCATCATTATTGCCATTATTATTATTATCATCATTAAATTTGTGGTTCTTGTTTTTGTTCTTGTTATTTTTGTTGCTGTTATTATCTTATTTCTTTTTTTTCTTCTTCTTCTTCTACTTCTTCTCTTTCTTCTTCTTCTTCTTCTTCTTCTTCTTCTTCTTCTTCTTCTTCTTCTTCTTCTTCTTCTTCTTCTTCTTCTTCTTCTTCTTCTTCTTCTTCTTCTTCTTCTTCTTCTTCTTCTTCTTCTTCTTCTTCTTCTTCTTCTTCTTCTTTTCAGTCATGTTCTTCCCGTCCTCATGCAGGCGAGGCATTTCCTTAAACTCTTCCCTGTTAGGCCCCGAGGATTGTCTGCCGGTTTCTTTGTATGTGCATTTTCGAGTAGAGTGAATTGTTTATATAGGAAGGAACCCCGTACACACACACACACACACACACACACACACACACACACACACACACACACAGATGCGCGTCACGAAATCGATTGGTATCACGCAAAATGAATGTTGCTTCGTGGTGTCATTTTTCTCACTTTAATCTCGGTCATTCATAAGCTCAACGAAGTGTGTGTGTGTGTGTGTGTGTGTGTGTGTGTGTGTGTGTGTGTGTGTGTGTGTGTGTGTGTGTGTGTGTGTGTTCTGTAAAGACATCGAAGTGGTTCCTCAGCTCTTCCGGACCTAAGCATTCCTGTGGCCGGGTATTAGCAGCCTGACACCACATCACTGTATTTCTCTAACCAGATTGTGTATGTTTCTCGCACACTATTACAGATTAGGTTTACTGAACTTCGTAATTTCGTATTGGTGATAATATTACTGTTTCTTTTACGTTCGACCTAAAGTCCCGATAGGCTTTCATGGTGGGATTTTTGAGCGGCCCCGCCCGTTAGTGACCCAGGCAAGTAGTTAATAGTGCTTGGCTCATGGTGCCCCCGGGAGCTGCCCTTGATCCTCTTGAGACAGTTTCGCAAGAGTCCGGGTTGAAAGGTAGTCATCAGAACAGCATATGGGTAGTTTTAGGCACTGGAAATGTTTGTCAGCTTGTATTGGCGAGGGAGACGAAATCCAACTCTTCCAAGGATACATTGAGCCAGGACGCCGACCATTTAGCCATTCGCTTGTATTGATTTTAATAGTATGTGTAGTATTAATGATAGTAGTATGAATAGGGACGGGAGAAAAAGGAGAGATGAGAAAAATAAATGGAGAAAAACTAAGGGAAAAAATCTCTGGGGGCGTTGATTTAAAATATTGAAATGCTTTATGAGTGTAGATAAACAATGGATAGAGGTGACGGAGAAAGCTTTGACGGACATTGGCGTAGAAGATGTAGAAAAAAAAGAGAGAGAGAGAGAGAGAGAGAGAGAGAGAGAGAGAGAGAGAGAGAGAGAGAGAGAGATGGCAGATGTCTCCGAAGGGCAGGTGTTGTCCTTCCGTGGGAGTCCTGTGCTTGAGGGTGATTCACTAATTAGGGTCACCTGCAATTAGACGTTTAGGGCATCTGTCTCATTAGGTGCCGTGATCAAGGTAAGCCGCCGCGACGCAGGACAATTGTCTCCCCGCACTGCATTCTTCCCTTGTGTTTTTCCCTCCATTCACTTTTTTTTCTACATCCCCCCTTTCTCTCTCTCTCTCTCTCTCTCTCTCTCTCTCTCTCTCTCTCTCTCTCTCTCTCTCTCTCTCTCTCTCTCTCTCTCTCTCTCTCTCTCTCTCTCTCTCTCTCTCTCTCTCTCTCTCTCTCTCTCTCTCTCTCAATATGTACCAATAAATGAATAGATATGTAAATAAGAAAGTTTGTAAATTTATGTCGTACACACACACACACACACACACACACACACACACACACACACACACACACACACACACACACACACACACACACACACACACACACACACACACACACACACACACACACACACACACACACACACACACACACACACGCACACACACACACATTACTTTTCTTTATTTCCACTTTTCCAGGTAAATATCCGCTGCTTCTTTTCATAAATGTATTTATTTATTTTTTGTGAGCATAGCATTGTCTCTGAGATAGGATATTCTGGGAGTTCATTTGGATCTGGGGAATTTGCTCATAAAACTTTAATTAGAATTTTTCGGTTTCATATTTCCTTATTTGTATCAGAACTTTTAAAGCTGTTCTTTGGAGGCAATGAAGAGAAGGTCTTCGTGCCTACCAGCTTATGACAGCTAGATATAAGGAGCTCCGTGGCCCCACACTGGGCCCTGCCATCACTGGCGGCCGGTGGGAGCCCCAACTGGTGGCTGAGTGCCACTGGGGCAGCTACAGTTGGGCGACGACTTGTCCCCGGCACTTCTCGAACACCGACCTCCGGCACGACCAAGAAACTTACCATATAACGAACTTGACACTCAGAGAACGCTTGAGGCAGTTTGATATTGTTGGATATTCTTGAAAAGGCATCGTCTATGGGGAGGCTGAGTGATCAGCGTGAGGGTGCTGCGTTCAAGAGCACGCAGGTTCGCGTCCCGCCCGCCGCTGCAAACAAGCTGGCAATTTTTCAGTCACCGCCGAGTATCTGCATATTACCCACATGCTGTCCTGAAGACCTATCAGCCCGAACTCAAGATTCTCTCTAAAAGAGGATCCAAGATGAGCTCCCATGGAGGGCAGCATGAGCCAAGCAAGATAGCAGAACAGACCCGTGCCTGCGCCATAACGGATTGGCTGACCACCAGGCCCCACCAAGGAGCAGGGGGCTGGTTGGAAGGAAAACGTTGATCAGGGGGCTAGCTAAGAGGGACACAAGGAGCAGGGGGCTGGTTGGAAGGGAAACGTGGATCAGGGGGCTAGCTAAGAGGGACACAAGGAGCAGGGGGCTGGTTGGAAGGGAAACGTTGATCAGGGGGCTAGCTAAGATGGACACAGGGAGCAGGGGGCTGGTTGGAAGGGGAACGTGGATCAGGGGGCTAGCTAAGAGGGACACAAGGAGCAGGGGGCTGGTTGGAAGGGAAACGTGGATCAGGGGACTGGCATGCAAGGACACTGGAATAGAAAGACTCACTCCCCACTCAACGTCGCGGCAGACACAGAGCCCCTCACTGCCCCTCTCTCCCCACTCAAACTTCCTCTTCCCTTTCTCCCTCCCTAACTTCCTCCCTCTTTTGTAGTGTTGTCTCTTTATATCCTCGTGTAGCCTTGTATAGCCTTTTCTACGCAGTCTCCTTATATCCGGACGTCCAGCCCAATTGCTAATGGGGCGCTGCATGTGGTGGACAGTGTTTGGGACTTTTTTTTTAGCTGTAGTGAGAAGGAGTGGGGTCGAATTTAACTTTCTTTGGCGGTAAAAAATTGAATAAACTCCTGCGTCGTGTCGTTCAGCTATTCAGTTTAATAACTCAGCCAACTCGATCCAAGAACGTAACCTCATCCAAACAGAAGAAGTAACCTAGTCCCCTAAACCAGTAATTTATTCAGCTTAAATGGCAACAAAGACCTCTTCAAATGATAATCTAGCCCCTTCAAATGCTTACCAGCCATCTTCAAATGATAATCTAAGTCTTCTGAAATGGTAACGCATCCCTCATGAAATGGTATCCAAGCTTCCCTCAAATGACAACCTATTCCCCCTAAAATAGTAACCTAGCCATCCGTAAATACTAAACTAACTCCCCTCCCCACCACACACACACACACCATAAAGGGGCTATTACACTGGGCAAATTTTCCGTGGATCTTCAGTCAAACCACGATTTCCGCTGGCGTGGTTCTCATATTTCCGTGGTTTTCTGACGTGTCCACGATCTTCCAAAGCTACGGTAGATTTCACCGAAGGACGACGGTATTACTCACCATCATCAGCAGCAATAACAAGAAATAAATGAGAACCACGCTGGCGGAAATCGTGGTTTAACTGAAGATCAACGGAAAATATGCCCAATGTAATAGCCCCTTACACTACACTGAGGTAATGTAAACAGCATGATTTCCCGTCCGTTTTAACAGTTGTTCTCCAAAGTCTCTTCGTCAAGTTTGCCTGTGACTAGAACTGAAAATTTAAGCAACTATTTCTTTAGTCACTTTTATAATGAACTTGCTTATGCATGAACTCACTCCTGAAAAAAAAAAAAAATCCTAAGTGTGCTACATCTCTTTCAAATGTTGCTTTCATTAGCATTTATGTATTCTATCAAGGAGATGTACCACCGGTTTCTTCAGCGCGAGACAGTAAAACATTCAACCTGCCAAGGACTCAGCATTTTTCCATGGTAATATCAATTGTTATTTTTGCAATCATTTTGTTTACTGTCCTGCTCAGTGGCCTTTGACTTGATTGAAATGGAGCCTAGATAACTCACATCCCGTTTTCAGGGCAAACAAGCCCGAAACTCACCCACATAGAACACATGAGAGTCACGCTCAGGAAGACGTGTTAAATTCTCACAGCTTAACACGTATTTCTGTAGAGGAGCCCCCCAAGTGCCGTCTGAAAAGGAGAAAAAGGGAAACGAAGAAAAAAGGGAAGGATCAGACCAGAAGTGAGAGGAAACGAAATAAGTGATCGAGGTTAAGAAAAGGAGGAAAAGGATAAGCAGGAGAAATAGTAGGATAGACGGAAGAGTAGAAAAAGGAACCTCAAGCGGAGAAACAAAAACAAAAGGATGAGATATGGGAAGATGCTAGAGGAGAAGGAAAAGGAGGACGAGAAGGAAGAGGAAAAGGAAGAGGCGGAGCAGGATAAGGAAGAGGAGGAGGAGAAGGAAGAACTTGCTGCCCTCGCGTATGTTTCATGAAGCAGCTTTCTATTGCACTTTTTTTTTCCTTTTTGTCTCCTCGTTCACATACACGATATTTAACACAAGCTTCTGATGACACACACACACACACACACACACACACACACACACACACACACACACACACACACACACACACACACACACACACACACACACACACACACACACACACACACACACACACACACACACATGAACACGCAAAAATGCAAGGAAAAAGGTGGAAGGGTGAACAGCATATACTTTAAAATTGCTTTTGGTCGAGTCCTTCATGAACGGCTGATATGGAAGATTGAACACAAGAGGAATCCAGTAAAATCTATTGTAATGGATAAACGACATTAAAGGAAAGGGAAATGAGAGCAGTATCAAGAGGGAAGTCCTACTCATTTTGCGAAGAGGTATTGAGTTAAGTTCCACAAGTCAGGTGTCTGCATGGGATTAATAGTATATGTCTGATACTTGGAACAGTGTTACTTGACTGTGTTTGCTGATGATTCTAAAGTATAAAGCCCAATAGAAAATGAGAACCCACGTAAGGAAATACAAGAGAATATACCAAAACTAAATGAATGTAGTCATAAATGGCAGATGGGATTCACTGCAGAACAATACAGAGAGCTGCCATGTAATAAATTTGGGAAAGAATGTCAAAAAGTCTGATTGGCACTATAAACTTGGGGGACACAGTTTGCAGGTGTCTGACAAGGAGAAAGAGTTAATAGTAATCATCACTAACAGACTATCACCAAAAAACAAAAATAAAAATAAGGAACATGTATATTTTTTTTACGCCCTTGCACTGTCTCCTCTGCTGTAAAAAAAAAATGTCAGTAATTATTTTTGGGAGGCGGTGGCAGAGCAGTCAGCGCGCGGGTGTCCGAGGAACAAGCGTGGACGAGGTTCGAGTCCCACGGAAATACGCTGAACTTTCAAACCAGTTTACTCAAATGCTGTCCAGGTCTTCAATCAACTCCAATTTCAGCGACTTCTGTCAAGAGGAGCACCGGGGGGCAGCATGGGCCAAGTAAGAGTCATGTACCACGGCAGTCACTATAAATAAAATTCGCCTGCGCCACTAACGGGCTGGGGTCGTCAAGGAGGCCCCTCCAGACAACCTGCCGGCGCTACTGGCAGCACTTAAAAAAATATTCGAGTAGCCTTCGCCCGCATCTATAGCATGGAAGTCAGTCTTAAAAAAAGCATGTTGAGATGATTGAGATAGTACAAAGAGCAGCCACAAGATGGTTGCCAACCCTGACTGATTGCAGTTATGAATATAGACTTGCAAAGCTATCATGCTATATAAAAAGGAATAGGAACAGTTGTTATTAATGAATATATTGTACCTAGACAGCCATATTCAATTGGACAAAGCAAAAAAGTAACATAAGAAAATATATAAGAAGGATGTGATAAAATTCAGCTCTCCGAGCAGGGCAGTAAATCAATGGAACATATTACTGGAAGAGATCGTGTCTGCCAATATTTTTTGTAGATTTAAATATATATATATATATATATATATATATATATATATATATATATATATATATATATATATATATATATATATATATATATATATATATATATATATATATATATATATATATATATATAAGATTAGATAGTTTCAAAGGACAGGACACTATGAGCTTTAATCAGTCTTGTAAAAATACCATCAGGTAAGAACACCTAGGTAGGTGAGAACAAAAGAACACAGTCTCTTGCATTCTTGTTCGTCGGTAACTATAAATCTCACCTCGATTTCAGATGCGGGTCCGTTGAGACGGCAAAAAAATTAATATGGAGGTTACGTCGTAGTCAGTCATGTGGGTGTTTAAGTAGGCAAAAAGTAATGATAAAGAGGTGGCTATATACCTCCGATTCGGTCCACCTGCATATATAGCGATCCAGAAAGGTAATCACGAGGGAGCAACTACTGTGTGTGTGTGTGTGTGTGTGTGTGTGTGTGTGTGTGTGTGTGTGTGTGTGTGTGTGTGTGTGTGTGTGTGTGTGTGTGTGTGTGTGTGTGTGTGTGTGTGTGTGTGTGTGTGTGTGTGTAGTGGTGGGTGGCTCTAGGAAGCTTTCTTCGGCCTGACAACACTCAACACGGACACAAGAAGCGTTGTCTCCACATGTGTTCCTCTCATCCTGCTTTTATTATACCTTTTCATGCCCAACCCGGGGATTTAGCCCGCGGCACACGTTCAATGGAGAGAGGAAACGATAATGATTAGCTTCAGTAACTCAAATCGTAGAATGCGTTACTAAGAGATTGTGTGTGGGGGGGGGGGGGGATTGAGGTTGGTGTGTGTGTGTGTGTGTGTGTGTGTGTGTGTTGGAGGAGACAGGCGCACATTACAGGCTCCACCATTACCCTGGCATCACTTAGCATCGTTCCGTGTGCATGTTTAGTCAGCCGTGCCCGCCGCCAGCAGCCTGACCGTCCCTCTCACTGCCATTACACCACCTGCTCCGACAAGGCCTCTGTGTGTGGTGCTTGTGATTCTTCTTTTACCACAACCAACGGAAGGAGTCAGGGAAGCAGAGACAGACAACGATAGGTACATTGACATAGGCAGATATATTGACAAGTTGGTAGATAGACTGATCGAGAACGTATGTGTGATTTTCCGAGGAGAAGGAGTGGTGATGATTGTGTTTTGACGCTGTGTAATGATGATTGCTCTGAGCACCACCTTTTGTAAGCAGCGTGGTCATGCATGCAGCCTCCCGCGTCAGTTCGTGCCCCCGGGAGATGGCAGGAAGAGAGAGAGAGAGAGAGAGGGAGGATGGGGGTGAGGGACGGAGGGATGGAGGGAGGAAAGAGTGCCCCCGGCCGTGTCATTTCCGCAGAAGCAATGGAGACGGACGCGGTGTTCGGTAATAAAGGCTGAAGAGACACACTCGCCGCCCTCCACTTAGCCGAGGCCGCGCCGGTGTTCAGTTTACATTAAGACAAATGATTCGGTGGGCGAGTTTTACAGACGAACAAACGCGTGTGAACCCAGTCGATTGTTTTCTGCAAGGACATTCTACTGGCTTTGGTTTTCTATTAGGGAAGTTTCGTTTGCATTTTCCAGCGCACTTGCACCCTGACATGCACGCGCGCCCGCGCGCACACACACACACACACACACACACACACACACACACACATCTGCCCATGAATTCCGTGTATCAGTCAGCCGAATATGAACACTTACGAAAGGCATTTTATAAAGTACAATACATCACGGCTACACTTGAACACATACCCCTTTAGCAAAAAAAGAAAAATAATAATAAATAAAGATAAAGAAAGAAAGAAAATAGAGAAAAAAATACAGCTTACGACTTTTTTTCCTATTCCCTTATGATCAAAGAATTGGTAATGAAGGACGAAATTCTTTATCTTACGTCCTATTTATGTGGTCAAGAAAGATTTGGGATGAATAAAGAAAATGTGAACTTGTTTCCAGTCCATCAAATTACAAAGCTTGGGAGAGAACAAAAACACGAGCTACTCTGCAATCCATCTAATAAAACACAAACCGTGATCGTTATATTCTGAAGTCATTACTATAAAAAGTCAACACACTTAAGTCCGACCCAAGCTGACAACATAAACCTATAAGCGTGTTTGCAAGCTGAGTGCTGATTGGCTACTGCTATGGCTTCCAAGTTTTCTTTAACCTCTGTTTGTGTTTATCTCACGCAGCACTTGGTATTTTTCTGGAGTATTATTGTTGTTATTGTTTTCTTTGTATGTTGCTATTAGGTTAGGTTAGGTTAGGGAGGCGCCATTTATTGAGGGGGAATGGCGGGGTGCGGGTGTTGTTGTTGTTGTTGTTGTTGGTGGTGGTGGTATTTTTGTGGAGTATTATTGTTATCGTTTTTTTTATGTTGCTATTAGGTTAGGTTAGGTTAGGTTAGGTTAGGTTAGGGGGGGGTCCATTTTCTGAGGGGGAATGGCGGGATGCGGATGCTGTTGTTGTCGTTGTTGTTGTTGTTGTTGCTGTATATCTGGAGTATTATTGTTGTTTTGTTGTTGTTTTTTTATGTTGCTATTTATCTGCACTGCGCTTACGAACACGCTTAGGTTTATGTTGTCAGCTTGGGTCAGACTTAAGTGAACAGACTTTTTATAGTAATGACTTCAGATTATAACGATCAGGGTGACGGTTTATGTTTTATTAGATGGATTGCAGAGTGGCGCGTGTTTTTATTCTCTCCCAAGCTTTGTAACTAGACGGACTGGAAACAAGTTCAAATTTTCTTTTTTCATCCCAAATCGTTCTTGACCACATAAATAGGAACAGACTATAGTCCACTGCACGCCAAAGACCTTTCTCACCGCCCTCCGCCTCTCCCTCTGATGTTAGGGTGCTCCATCCTGCTCCGGTAAACAGTGTAATCATATGTCTGTACCTGGTTATCTGTCTGCTCTGGATTCTACAGTTTCTGGGTTGCCATTCTGCTACTTAGGTTATCCCTTTGTCGTCAGTTCTGCGCATAGTACGACCTCCCCAACTTCATTTCTTCTTCTTTATGCTTAGGTCGTCCATTTGTCGTCAGTTCTGCGCATAGTACGACCTCCCCAACTCCATTTCTTTTTCTTTATACTTGGGTCGTCCCTTTGTCATCAGTTCTGCGCATAGTACGACCTCCCCAACTCCATTTCTTCTTCTTTATACTTAGGTTATCCCTTTGTCATCAGTTCTGCGCATGATACGACCTCCCCAACTCCATTTCTTCTTCTTTATACTTAGGTCGTCCCTTTGTCATCAGTTCTGCGCATAATACGACCTGCCCAACTCCATTTCTTCTTCTTTATACTTAGGTCGTCCCTTTGTCATAAGTTCTGCGCATAATACGACCTCCCCAACTCCATTTCTTCTCCTTAATCGTCTTGAGAATATTGTTAATGTCTGTTCCCTAATCCGTGCATGCCGCCCGATTCCTGTCTCTCCTTGATATACCGAACATTATTTTTTCTATCCATTCCTCTTAGTGCGCTTATTACCTTTCTCTCCAGATGTTTTGTGGGGCGTTATCTCAATCATATGTTCATCTTTTTTGTTTTGTTTTTACAGCAGAGGAAGCAGAACAAGGATATAAACAAAAAAAAAAGGCCCACTAACCGCTGCCCCCTTAAAAAGAAAATAGAGCGAGTGGCCTAAACGGGAGGTCAGTTTCGGAAGGTATGTTGAAAAAATTCCCTTCATGCCGTAACAGACAAAAAAAAACATAAAGTGTACTGCATATTTAAGAAGTATCAAGAAACAAGTGCTCGTGGCCTCTCGTTCTGTTTTCTGTTGTTGTTGTTGTTGTTGTTGCTGTTGTTGTTGTTGTTTGTCACCCTTGAGCTGCCTCCCTTGCTGTAAAAAAAAAAAAAAATGAGTAACCACGTTCTTCCGGAGGTGATGAATCATGTAGAGGCAGGCGATAGTTGTCGGTGGCGAGGCGCGGACAGACAGACGGACGGCCGATGACACAGCCTCGCGGACGGTGATGACAGGGGGCGGGCTAATGACAGGTGTGCGGACAGGTGGGAGGGGGGAGGAGGGGGGAGGGGGAGGAGATGTGTTGAACCTGCCTCTCTCTTTACATTTTCTTTCTTCTTTTCTCATTTAATCAATCTCTGTCTATCAATCTATCTATCTATCTATCTATCTATCTATTTATTTCTATCTATCTATCTATCATTTCCCTATCCGTCATCCCTTATATTATTTCATTCTTTCCTAATATTATTTTTTTATAGTTTAGTTTACATTCTCTCGCAAGTTACTGAGAGTCTGCATGTTCTTCCCTCCCTCCCTCTCTTTTTCTCTCCTACCTTCCCTCCCTACCTCCATCCCTCCCTCCCTCTCGCTTCCTCTCTCTCTTTCTCTCTCTCCACACCTCGATTCCTCCTCCTCTCTTCCTCTCTGGGTGGTCTAGTAGCTAACATCACCACTACCTGACTTAACCAACCCTGTTTTTTTCTCGCATTTTTCTTCCCTCTCTCTCCCTCTCTCTCTCTCCCTCTCTCTCTCCCTGACTAGAGTTTGGTATTGTCAGACACTTCAACCTCTCACATCAACTACTTCCAAAGGCCGAAAAGGAGATCAATCGGGTTCTAATGAGTGTTTCTATAGGTTCACGGTACAGAGGAAGGATCACACTACCAGAAGGGCCGTTAAGGTACCTCTGGAAATGCCCAAAAGTCCCGCGAAAGCCTTGTCAAATTGGTGTACTTGGGCGCTGAAATGTTTGATAAGAATATGGCCATTTTGACTCCCGCTCCTCCCTCGCATTCTTGGATCCCACCTCTCGCTTTTTTTTCCCCCTTCTGCATATTCTTATCATCCGCGTCTTTCAGCGGCGCCGTGATTTAAGTGTCTGAGAGTGGTGGTTTTGCATTAGTGGTGAAAATTCGACAGTTCCCTTTCTCCCGTATCTTTTTTTCTTCGATTTAATAATTTTACTTTTTTTCCCTTTACACTTCCTTGCATTTCTTTGTTATTTTCTTCAGTTTTTCTTTTTTTGTTTAGTTATTTCCTCATTTTTCTCCTTTTTTTCATCTTCCTCTTCCTCATCCTCTCCCTTTTTCAGTCTTTTTTATTGATTTGCTTTTTTTGTTCAGCTATTTCTTCATTTTTCTCTTTCTTTTTTTCATCTTCCTCCTCCTCCTCCTCCTCCTCCTTCCTCTTCTTCAGTCTTTTTTTATTGATTTGCTTTTTCTTCTTTACATTCCATAGTTACAGAGTAGTTGACAGTGATGGTGAGGATGATGATGATGATGATGGTGAGGAGGAGGAGGAGGAGGAGGAGGAGGAGGAGGAATTGAAGCTCATAAGGAGTCTTCAAGAGGCCGATTGGCTCGTACAGTGCAGTTCTGTGGACATAACGCGACCTCAACCCACCCGCCCTCACTATCCATTAATCCATCTAACCTCTTCCAAAAGACATCTATCGAATACAACCTACCCTCATGCCTCCCAAGCCTCTTCCACTCGTCCACCACCCTCAGGTATACCATTTCTTGCCAGTGTCTTTGTTGAACATGATTTTTTTTTACAACAAAGGAGACAACTCAAGGGCACAAAATAAATGGAACAATAATAAAAAAAAAAGCCCGCTACTCGCTGCTCCTTTATTCAACCTAAACCATTACTACGTGTCCTACCTTCCTCTCTTGCCCCCAGTACCGTATTAACATCACCCTTGCCAAACCCCGTCCTCCATTTATAATTTTCGATGAAGTTTAATCGTACCCCTCGTACTTCTCTAGAAAATGCAAGCTTAAATGTTTGAGCCTATGCCTATGTGGCGAGCTTGTCAACCCGAGAGTCTTATATGTCATCCTCCTTTGCTTGAGGATGTGTTAATCATTTCTGTTGATTTAAGCGCTTTGAAATAAAACCCAGAAACTTGTTAGCATGATTCTTAGTCTGAATACGTTGGTTCCAATATGCCTAAATCCCTCTCACATCTAAACCTGCATAAGCGAGTATCATTGAAAGAATAATTATATGAGGGGCTATTTATGCCTACACTTAAAGTCCTACAATTCCCGACGTTGAACTCCATCTGCCAGCTCTGAATATGGACGCTCTACTTTTTGCTTTCGGAGAGCAGCGACATAGCGGGGGAGGGGGGGAAGGCTCTGGATCTTTATTTTTTTTCTTTAAGCTGCCTTATTTGCTATAAAATATACAAATGATAAATAATATTTTTCATCGCTGTCTACCGTCTCAATTACTTTATCATAGAAGGACAAGTGATCGCTTTGGTACGACCCGCCTTCTGTGAAACCATGCTGCGGGTCATGAATTAATCCATGCCTCTGTCGGTGATCCAGAATACTTATGCAATAATTTTAATACAAATAACATATAATATTACTGATATTAAGCTAATTTGACGATAATCAGACGTGACTGACCTATCTTCTCTTTGTAAATCGGCGCCGCATTAGCTCCTGAAATGAGCGGGACACAGAACCAGAATTCATCGACTTCTCGAACATAGTAACTAATGTGCCACTGAGGTCCTCCCTGCATTCCTTCAAGGCCATGAAAATATCTCGTCAGGCAGGAAAAAGAGGAGGAGGAGGAGGAGGAGGAAAAAGAAAGGCTTCAGTGTCGTGAGGTGACTGGGGAGTTGGAAGAATATATTTTTTTTATTATTATTTTACTTTAATATTATTATTATCATTGTTATTATTTCTATTATCACCATCATCATAGTCATGTAGATAATAATAATGACAAGAAGAAGAAGAAGAAGAAGAAGAAGAAGAAGAAGAAAGAAGAAGAAAAAGAAGAAGAAGAATGTATTATTGTCATTTTTATTATTGTGATTATTATTATCATTATTATTATCATTTTTTTCATTACATACTCATCTATTTCTTCATCTAACAGACTGACTAACTTGACTGCTCTTTCGGCCCCCTCTTCGGATTCTTTACAAGAGCAGCGAGTAGCGGGCTTTTTTTTATTGTTGTATCCTTTTCTTGTGCCCTTGTGCTGTCTCCTTTGCTGTAAAAAATAAAAAATAAATAAACAACAGACTCTTCTTCGTTTTTACTTAACTATGTGCGTCTTAGTATTTTCCTCTTTTTTGTGTGTCTGAAGGCATAACTTTTTTTTTATCTTGTGTGTTTTATTCATCTTTAGTGTATTATTTTTTTGGTTCTGATATTTTGTCTTCAGCGCTGGCTTTTCAAACTCGGTAACATGTTTTCAAGGATTTTTCCACCTTGCTTTAAGTTATCTTCCCCGTAATTATGTGTTTCCTTCTAATCCTTCTTTTCTCCTTCCTCCCTATTCTCCAACCTTGTCTAATTATCTTATATTTTTTTCATATTTTTTTTTCTTTTACCTTTTCATATTCCTCTTCCAATTATTTCCTTTTCTATTTCAATATTCTCATCTCCTTTTCTTCCCCTATTTCACCTTTTGTTTTTCTTTTACTTTTTTCAGATTCCTCTTCCAATTATTTCCATTTCTATTTCAATATTATCGTCTCTTTTTCTTCCCCTAGTTTGGTTCGCTATTTCCCTCTTTTCTTTATTTTCGTATGCGTCGATTCCCTCCAGTGCTTCCTCTTTTTTTCTAATCTTCATTCCTTCGCTTCTTTTTTTACATATATTTTTTTTATAATCACTATTTTTCCTTTTACTTTTACTTTTCATTCTTCTGTATTTCTATCTCTTTTTTGTTGCACGGATTCATTTTTCTTCCAACACATTTTTTTACTGTCTTTTGTCCTTCTCTCCATATGACTTCTTATCCAGGGCATTCACAATCTTCCGTCTATGCGTTCTATTACGAAAGTGCTAGACGACATTCAGAAAATTGAGTAAACTGTATTAAATGTCTTATATTCAATCTATCTCTCTGTTCTTTCAGTCTGCTTGTTTGTCTTTCTAACTATATATTCATCTTTCTGCATATCTGTTTGTTTACCTATTTACATATCGCTGTATCTGTTTCTCCCTATCTATCCGTCTATCTGTCTATCCAGGAATACATTTTGTGGCGCAGTTCACAGCAATCTTGATCCGGCGGACACGCAGTCAGGTCACGCTTTAGCCGAGTTTCCCTTCACATATTCATGCATATTTCAGTCGCAAAAAAACATTAATAATTATAGTATGCTGCCGCTAGAGATTGGACACACACACACACACACACACACACACACACACACACACACACACACACACACACCTGAATACGTATACTTTCATATCCCCTGCCTCTATTTCTCCCTCCCTTCCTCCCTCCCTCCCTGTCACCCTGCTCCCCTGCCTCCTTAACACTCCCTGTCCATTTTCTATAAAGACCGACCCCCATTACGGCGCCACAAATCAGTCTGGAGGGAAGGGGAAAACTATTTTATTTAATTACCCCACGAGCCGCCGCGCCACCACCAGTAACAGCAGCAGCGCCAACCACACGACAGCGACACCCAGGCAGCAGGCAGGGCGGGCAGGCAGGCAGTCCCATCACCCTCGCTGCCACTGCCGCCACCACGAGCACCGCCGCCGCCACCGCCACTACCACTGACGCTCATCTGAATATGTACATGAAAATAGTTGTGTGAAATTTGTCACATCTCCCTGCACCTGTGATTACGCGCACCGCCCGTAGTATTAGGAATCAATTACGAAACCATTGAAATTAATAAACCGCGTCTACTGAAGGCCGTGGATAATGGGTAATGGGCGGGTTGAAGCGAGCGGGATTAAGGGAGCAACGCCTCATTGGATGGCTGGATGGCTGGCTGGATGGTGGGGTTGCATGGGTTGGCTTGGCTGGCTGGCTGGCTGTTTCGGCTTGGCATTGTTCGGCCCGGCTTGGTTTTAGGTTTACTTGGTTAAATTCGCAAGTTCTCTCTCTCTCTCTCTCTCTCTCTCTCTCTCTCTCTCTCTCTCTCTCTCTCTCTCTCTCTCTCTCTCTCTCTCTCTCTCTCTCTCTCTCTCTCTCTCTCTCTCTCTCTCTCTCTCTCTCTCTCTCTCTCTCTCTTTTCTTAGACTTAGTGAATTTCTCGTTTCTCTTGACCGTGTGTGTGTGTGTGTGTGTGTGTGTTCTTTCCATTTACATTTTTTCAAGATTGAGACAAGCTCGTATAATGTTCCCTATTTTAGCAAACTTTATCATAATGATTCCGTAAATTTACATACTTATATTTTCAAGCACACATGTTTATTTGGCATGACAATATATTCATCAATTATTCGATTTGTTTGTGGGTTTGATTGTTTGTTTGAGTGTGTATGTATGTACGTACGTGTAGACAGGTATTTAGGAAGAACACCTGTCAGGATCCTTTACCATCAGGAACAGGTATATTGTCATCATCATCATCATCATCATCATCATCATCATCATCATTATCGACCATTACTGTAGGGGATTTGCATACGTTCTGGTGGTGGTGGCGGGAGAATGGTAGCGATGGTTGTGGGGATGGTAGAGGTGGGGGTGATGGTAGTGGTGGTGGTAGTAGTAATGGTGGTGATGATAGTAGTAATTGTAGTGGTGATGATGGTAGTAATTGTAGTGGTGATGATGGTGGTGGGGGTTGAGGTGGTAGTGGTGGAGGAGCCCGTAGTGATGGTAATGGTACTAGTTCTTGTAGTAGTCGTAGTCGTGGTGATGGTGGTGGTAATGGTGATGCTGATGATGGTGATGGTGGTGGTAATGGTGATGCTGGTGATGGTGGTGGTAATGGTGATGCTGGTGATGGTGATGGTGATGGTAATGGTGGTGGTAATGGTGATGCTGGTGATGGTGGTGGTGGTGGTAATGGTGATGCTGGTGATGGTGATGGTGGTGGTAATGGTGATGCTGGTGATGGTGGTGGTAATGGTGATGCTGGTGATGGTGGTGGTAATGGTGATGCTGGTGATGGTGATGGTAATGGTAATGGTGGTGGTAATGGTGATGCTGGTGATGGTGGTGGTAATGGTGATGCTGGTGATGGTGGTGGTAATGGTAATGGTGGTGGTAATGGTGATGCTGGTGATGGTGGTGGTAATGGTAATGGTGGTGGTAATGGTGATGGTGATGGTGGTGGTAATGGTGATGCTGGTGATGGTGGTGGTAATGGTAATGGTGGTGGTAATGGTGATGCTGGTGATGGTGGTGGTAATGGTGATGCTGGTGATGGTGATGGTAATGGTAATGGTGGTGGTAATGGTGATGCTGGTGATGGTGGTGGT
The DNA here is from genome assembly GCF_024679095.1 of Eriocheir sinensis. Lineage (NCBI taxonomy): Eukaryota > Metazoa > Arthropoda > Malacostraca > Decapoda > Varunidae > Eriocheir > Eriocheir sinensis. The sequence goes on along the minus strand of NC_066540.1, from coordinate 11,097,993 downwards.
AATGGTGATGCTGGTGATGGTGGTGGTAATGGTAATGGTGGTGGTAATGGTGATGCTGGTGATGGTGATGGTAATGGTAATGGTGGTGGTAATGGTGATGCTGGTGATGGTGGGGGTAATGGTGATGCTGGTGATGGTGGTGGTAATGGTAATGGTGGTGGTAATGGTGATGCTGGTGATGGTGGTGGTGGTGGTAATGGTGATGCTGGTGATGGTGGTGGTGGTGGTAATGGTGATGCTGGTGGTAATGGTAATGGTGGTGGTAATGGTGGTGCTGGTGATGGTGGGGGTAATGGTGATGCTGGTGATGGTGGTGGTGATGCTGGTGATGGTGGTGGTGGTGGTAATGGTGATGCTGGTGATGGTGGTGGTGATGGTGATGGTGATGCTGGTGATGGTGATGGTGGTGGTAATGGTGATGCTGGTGATGGTGGTGGTGATGGTAATGGTGGTGGTAATGGTGATGCTGGTGATGGTGGTGGTGGTGGTAATGGTGATGCTGGTGATGCTGGTAGTGGTGGTAATGGTGATGCTGGTGATGGTGATGGTGGTGGTAATGGTGATGCTGGTGCTGGTGATGGTGGTGGTAATGGTGATGCTGGTGATGGTGGTGGTGGTGGTAATGGTGATGCTGGTTATGGTGATGGTGGTGGTAATGGTGATGCTGGTGATGGTGGTGGTGGTGGTAATGGTGATGCTGGTGATGGTGGTGGTGGTGGTAATGGTGATGCTGGTGATGGTGATGGTGGTGGTAATGGTGATGCTGGTGATGGTGGTGGTAATGGTGATGCTGGTGATGGTGATGGTGGTGGTGGTGATGCTGGTGATGGTGATGGTGGTGGTAATGGTGATGCTGGTGATGGTGATGGTGGTGGTGGTGATGCTGGTGCTGGTGATGGTTGTGGTGGTGGTGATGCTGGTGATAGTGATGGTGGTGGTAATGGTGATGCTGGTGATGGTGGTGGTGGTGGTAATGGTGATGGTGGTGATGGTGGTGGTGGTGATGGTGATGGTGGTGATGGTGGTGGTGGTGGTAATGGTGATGCTGGTGCTGGTGATGGTTGTGGTAATGGTGATGCTGGTGATGGTGATGGTGATGGTGGTGGTAATGGTGATGCTGGTGCTGGTGATGGTTGTGGTGGTGGTGATGCTGGTGCTGGTTGTGGTGGTGGTGATGCTGGTGATGGTGCTGGTGGTGGTAATGGTGATGCTGGTGCTGGTGATGGTTGTGGTGGTGGTGATGCTGGTGATGGTGATGGTGGAGGTAATGGTGATGCTAGTGCTGGTGATGGTTGTGGTGGTGGTGATGCTGGTGATGGTGATGGTGGTGATAATGGTGATGCTGGTGATGGTGATGGTGGTGGTAATGGTGATGCTGGTGATGGTGATGGTGGTGGTAATGGTGATGCTGGTGATGGTGGGGGTAATGGTGATGCTGGTGATGGTGGGGGTAATGGTGATGCTGGTGATGGTGGTGGTAATGGTGATGCTGGTGATGGTGATGGTGGTGGTAATGCTGGTGCTGGTGATGGTGATGGTAATGGTGATGATGATGATGGTGATGGTGGTAGTAATGGTGATGCTGGTGCTGGTGATGGTGGTGGTAATGGTGATGCTGGTGATGGTGATGGTGGTGGTAATGGTGATGCTGGTGCTGGTGACGGTGGTGGTAATGGTGATGCAGATGATGGTGATGGTGGTGGTAATGATGATGCTGGTGGTGGTGGTGGTGGTGGTGATGCTGGTGATGGTGGTGGTAATGGTGATGCTGGTGATGGTGGGGGTAATGGTGATGCTGGTGATGGTGCTGGTGGTGGTGATGGTGATGCTGGTGATGGTGATGGTGCTGGTGATGGTGCTGCTGGTGCTGGTGATGGTGGTGGTGGTGGTGGTAATGGTGATGCTGGTGATGGTGATGGTGGTGGTAATGGTGATGCTGGTGCTGGTGACTGTGGTGGTAATGGTGATGCAGATGATGGTGATGGTGGTGGTAATGGTGATGCTGGTGCTGGTGATGGTGGTGGTAATGGTGATGCTGGTGATGGTGATGGTGGTGGTAATGGTGATGCTGGTGCTGGTGATGGTGGTGGTGGTGGTGGTAATGGTGATGCTGGTGCTGGTGATGGTGATGGTAATGGTGATGCTGGTGATGGTGGTGGTGGTGGTAATGGTGATGCTGGTACTGGTGATGATGGTGGTAATGGTGATGCTGGTGATGGTGATGGTGGTAGTAATGGTGATGCTGGTGATGGTGATGGTGGTGGTAATGGTGATGCTGGTGCTGGTGATGGTGGTGGTGGTGGTGGTAATGGTGATGCTGGTGCTGGTGATGGTGATGGTAATGGTGATGCTGGTGATGGTGGTGGTGGTGGTAATGGTGATGCTGGTACTGGTGATGATGGTGGTAATGGTGATGCTGGTGATGGTGATGGTGGTAGTAATGGTGATGCTGGTGCTGGTGATGGTGGTGGTAATGGTGATGCTGGTGCTGGTGATGGTGGTGGTAATGGTGATGATGGTGGTGGTAATGGTGGTGGTAATGGTGATGCTAGTGCTGGTGATGGTGGTGGTAATGGTGATGCTGGTGCTGGTGATGGTGGTGGTAATGGTGATGCTGGTGCTGGTGATGGTGGTGGTAATGGTGATGCTGGTGATGGTGACGGTGGTGGTAATGGTGATGCTGGTGATGGTGATGGTGGTGGTATTGGTGATGCTGGTGATGGTGATGGTGGTGGTATTGGTGATGCTGGTGATGGTGATGGTGATGGTGATGCTGGTGATGGTGATGGTGGTGGTAATGGTGATGCTGGCGATGGTGATGGTGGTGGTAATGGCGATGGTGGTGGTAATGGTGATGGTGATGGTGATGGTGGTGGTAATGGTGATGGTGATGGTGATGGTGGTGGTAATGGTGATGGTGATGGTGATGGTGGTGGTAATGGTGATGGTGATGGTGATGGTGGTGGTAATGGTGGTGCTGGTGATGGTGGTGGTAATGGTGATGGTGATGGTGATGGTGGTGGTAATGGTGATGGTGATGGTGATGGTGGTGGTAATGGTGGTGCTGGTGATGGTGGTGGTAATGGTGATGGTGATGGTGATGGTGGTGGTCGTGGTACTGAAAAACACAGAACCCCTCATTGCAGGTTCCATCATCCATAAGAACCCGTTGTGAAGCATCCAGCGAAGAGAAAGTGTATAGTACTGTGAGGGTACGTGTGTGAGTGTGTAGAGAGGAGAGCAGCGAAGACACAAGAGAGGAAAGGGAAGGCGGGGCAAGGGAACACCATCATCACCACCAACACCACCAGTAACACCACCACCACCACCAACACCACCAGTAACACCACCACCAACAACACCACCACCACCACCAACACCACCAGTAACACCACCAACACCACCAGTAACACCACCACCACCACCAACACCACCACCAACACCACCAACACCACCAACAACAAAACCAGCAACGACAACGCCGTCACAAACACCACCACCACCACCACCACTCACAACAACAACAACAACAACAACAACAACAACAACAACAACAACAACAACAACAACAACAACAACAACAGTAACGAGAGCAACAACATAATAATACCATAGACTTCATTGTTGTCCTTCTTTTCTACCCCCCCCCCCCCCATCAATCATGTTTTATTTCCCGTTTCATTTGCGTATGTTTTATGGTTTCATCGAATATTACAGCTAACAATCTTTTTACTTCTATTTTTTTCACAAACTTGGCTTCACGAAGGCCCTATGTAGTAGCATCTAGGCGGGAGAAAAGAATTAGGAAAAACGGTATCTGTTGTATTTGTTGTTGTTGTTGTTGTTGTTGTTGTTGTTGTTGTTATACATCTTCTTCTTCTTCTTCTTCTTCTTCTTCTTCTTCTTCTTCTTCTTCTTCTTCTTCTTCTTCTTCTTCTTCTTCTTCTTCTTCTTCTTCTTCTTCTTCTTCTTCTTCTTCTTCTTCTTCTTCTTCTTCTTCTTCTTCTTCTTCTTCTTCTTCTTCTTCTTCTTCTTTGTCCTTATAATGCTCCTCCTCCTCCTCCTCCATTTCTCGTCCTCCACTTCCTCCTTATCATCCTCATCCTCATCGTCTTCATTCCTCTCCGCATCCTCCACCTAATCATACTATTTCCACTACTAATACTACTTATACCAACCCTGATACCACTACTACACTTGCTCATCCCTATAGAATCCTACTCTAAATATGACTCCAATGGCACTGAGAATATAACACACACACACACACACACACACACACACACACACACACACACACACACACACACACCGTATTTGATTAGCAGCGATTGGCTCTTGATTCACGCCTAGGAGGAAGAAAATAGCCAATCATACCAACCTGTTTTCGTACGCACCTTCCCTCCCTCCCTCCCTCCCTCCCTTCATCTGGTCCCATATTATCCCCTCCATTCACCATTACTACTTTTTTTTCTCTCGCTCCCCACTGGCCCCCCCCTTTTTTTGCCTCCCCATTCTGCCCCGCTTTCTTCCCCTTCCCCTACCGCTTTCACTTTCTCTGTTCCTCCACCTCTTCCCCCGCCACCCCAACACCCCTCTTGTTCCTACTTGATTACCTTCCCCTTGTCTCCCTTTGAATTTCCACCGCACAGTATGTAAATGTTCAAGTGTAAATTTCCTCTTACATGCTGTCGAGTGTATAGATGGTTTTACAGACGCTTTCATTCCTGCTTTAGACCCTTCGTAATTGCTTAGTCTTGTTGCCATCCACTGTTACTTTATTCCATGTGTTACAGAATTGGGTTGGCTTAGTAATATTCTGGCAAGGTATCACAGGTCAACGCCATCATCAGCGTCGTCATCATCATTATCATCAGACGTCGCTAGTCCATGCATAAACTTAATCTGAAACTACAGGAAACGGCAGGCTGGTATACGAAATGAAGTGGTGTTAGTAATAGTATTTTTTTACAGCAGGGGAGTCAGTTCAAGGGCATAAAAAAAAGGAAGCAAATGTGAAAAAAAAAGCCCGCTATTTACTGCACCTAAAAAGAGTTAGAGGGGTGGTCGAAAGATAGGTCAATCTCGGGAGGAAATGATTTTGCAGGAATTGTAATAAGAGTTGGAAGTCCTATATAAAAGGAACATCAGGCCGTTCAGAATGAGTTACATCAAGATCTAGAACTCAAGACAACGGACTAAAAAGATACTCAAAGCCCACGTTAGTTATTTCAGCATTCCCAGCAGCTTCATCTGGTGTAATCTTCTCAGGGTTTTTTTTCTATAATGGCATTTCCTAACGTGAATAGCGCCTCTCCTGTACCTTCTGTTGCGCCTATGTACCATCACTCCTCCTTCTCCCCCGCCTTTACCACACCACCTCTCTAGCACCTGAATACCAGCACCTCGTCTTTATTATACCGCCTGCGTGCCCTATATGCCATCAGCTCGTCTTTACTTCATCACTTGCCTAGCCTAAACACCCTCCTGCCTTTCGTGGTCGTCCGTATATTGTCTTGTTATCTGTTGTTTTATCCTGCATTCTTGTCTACCTTCCCCGATTTCTTCTCTTTATGTTGTATTCATTGTGTGTTTTGCCTATAATTAACCCGGTAGCAGCGACGGGCCAAATTTGCGGCCTTACCGTGTACCAGCGATGGGCCAAATTTCTGCCATGATATAAACCTCCCAAAACAGATGATGCATAAACTGATCACACATGCGTTGATATATATTATGAACTGGTTTGCGTGAGTGATGATTCTTTCTCATTATTTTACTTAGAGGGGCCTTTAACCTGACCTAACCTAACCTAACCTAAGAAACATGACCCCCGCAGCTACCGGGTTAATATAAGACTTCTATTATACCTACTTGGCAGATACATTTAAAAAGAGCTGCTTGGACACATATCTACAGGCTCTTGTCCATTCACATTTCTAAAAGATCGCTATATTAGAAGACTTGTATCCCTCTCCTTTCCCTCATTCTCATTACCGTAATAATTGCATCCTTCTCCTCTCTCACTTTTTATTTCATATGTTTATTTGCGCTGTGTTTTCTCTTTTCCTTAATTTTTTTCTCATTTCTTCTCTTTTTTTTCATTTCTCTCACATGCTCTTGTTATCTCTCTTCTCGCATCTCCGTTCTTCGTTTTTCTTTCCATATATAATGTTGTCCACGAAATGACTCCTCGCGGAAAACTGCCATTTAACTCAAAATTTAATGGATGGAATCAGTTCTTTTCCCAACGTTCGTGAGTGTTCCAGTTTACATGATATCCAGATGTCTTCAAAGCCTCGTCTTCATGATCTAAATGCTCCTCTGTGTTTCTCTTATCCAGTCAAAAAAGATTCCTCCTTCACTCTGTCTTCATTGCTGGAACAGAACTCTACGGTCACGTCATGCCTAGTTACAATTGCATATACGTATTAAAAATTCAGTTCAACATTGTCTGATCACTCCTTATACTTCATCCCCTTGTTATTCCTCTACTCTTCCTCGTTCTTCCTTTTATCCTCCTTCTCTTACTTTTCCTTATCTTCCTTTTTATCCTCTCCCTCTACCAACACCATCGTCACTTCCTCCTCCTTTCTGCTCATAATGGCAGTCCTCCGCCTCTTCCTCCTCTCCCTCCTCCTCTTTTTCGTTCCCTTTCTCCTCCTCTTCCTCTTCCTTTAATTTTTTGTCGTCCATTTCTTCCACCAACACCAACACCACAACTGAATCCTCCTCCTCCTCCTCCTCCTCCTCCTCCTCCTCCTCCTCCTCCTCCCCCCCATCTCCCTCCACCTCCTCTTCCTCTAATTTTTTGTCGTCCATTTCTTCCACCAACACCAACACCACAACTGAATCCTCCTCCTCCTCCTCCTCCTCCTCCTCCTCCTCCTCCTCCTCCTTCTCCTCCTCCTTCTTCCCTTACCTCTAACCCCCCGAGAGGCAGGTAGGAGCAGGTGGGAACGCAGGTGGAGGAAGTTCACCTAATCAGAAGATTTTGCGAGATTCTTGGCCCATCTGAGAACGGTACGGCCTGGCGCGGCGGTGCTGAGGCGGGGAACGGTGACGACGACGGGGGAGAGAGCGAGGAAGGTGTGGCGGGGGAGATTACCTTTACTCTCTCTCTCTCTCTCTCTCTCTCTCTCTCTCTCTCTCTCTCTCTCTCTCTCTCTCTCTCTCTCTCTCTCTCTCTCTCTCTCTCTCTCTCGCTCGCTCTCTCTCTCTCTCTCTCTCTCTCTCTCTCTCTCTCTCTCTCTCTCTCTCTCTCTCTCTCTCTCTCTCTCTCTCTCTCTCTCTCTCTCTCGCTCTCCCCTTACCCGAGTTTATTGCCGATCACGCTGTTTTATTGATGTCTTAATTTGACCTGCCTCGCCTGCCGTCCTTCCGTCCTTCCTTCCCCCTCTGTGTGTGTGTGTGTGTGTGTGTGTGTGTGTGTGTGTGTGTGTGTGTGTGAGTGTGAGTGAGAGAAAAAGATAAACGAATGAATGAACGCATGAAAGAGAGAGAGGAAAATGATAAGAAAGAAAGAGAAGGAAATTAAGAAGGAAATCCAATAGAAAAAAAATTCGGTCCGGCGGAAAAGTAACAAATCGTCATAAACGGACCAGAGAGAGAGAGAATGAGGGGGGGCGTGTGAGGGAGGTGCGCCATCCATCCTTATAAGCTGTCAATAATGGCATTAACAAGGGCGGGCCGCGGCCTAAACCAGATGCTGTTCTCTGCCTCCCGACGCTCTCTCTCTCTCTCTCTCTCTCTCTCTCTCTCTCTCTCTCTCTCTCTCTCTCTCTCTCTCTCTCTCTCTCTCTCTCTCTGCTTCTTCTTCTTCTTCTTCTTCTTCTTCTTCTTCTTCTTCTTCTTTTTACCTGCCTCTTCTCTCTCCTCGAACCCCTTAACATTTACCTACCTTCAATTAGGCTTATATCTCTTTGCCTTCCCTTCTCTCGTTTCCTTTCTCCTTAATTCCATCCCCTTTTCCCCCTTCTCTTCTCCATTTCGTTTCCTCTCCTTCTCTTTTCTTCTCTTCTCTTTACATCCTTCTCGTCTTGTTCCTGTTATTCGTATTTTTCACTTTTTTTTCCTCTCAGTGTGTGTGTGTGTGTGTGTGTGTGTGTGTGTGTGTGTGTGTGTGTGTGTGTGTGTGTGTGTTTCACGAGCCTGTCTTTGGTGTTGATGGTTTACAATCCCCGTGAGTGGTTCTTCGACTTTCTCTACCTCCTCCTTCTCCTCCTCCTCCTCCTCCTCCTCCTCCTCCTCCTCCTCTTCTTCTTCCTCCTCCTCATCCTTCTTCCCTTTCATTCCCATGCATGCACCTCCTCCTTCTTCATTTGTTTCTGCCATCTCATACCCAATAGCTTCTTCTTCTTCTTCTTCTTCTTCTTCTTCTTCTTCTTTTTCCACTTTTACTACTTCTATTGCGTTATTCTCTTCTTCCTCTCTTACTTATTTTTCTTAATTTTACAGTACTACCTCACTCTCGACATCCTCCTCTGCCTTCTGCCTCTTCTCCTCCTCCTCTTCCCCCTCCCCCTCCTACTACTCCTCCTCCTCCTCATCATCATCATCTTCACGGCGCAGGATAATGAGAAGCTGCAGTTCACATTTAACACTGTAGAGCCGGAGACTTGAGCCGAGCCGGAGACGCGAGGAGGACTCTACTATTCTTCCTCCTGCTCATGGCTATCCTCATCCTCATCCTCA
>NC_066540.1:11064299-11084299 GCF_024679095.1 Eriocheir sinensis | reverse complement strand
TTGGAGGGCAAGAACCTGATAAAGATTGGAATATTTTTGCGTTAGGGCGAACGTGGCCGCGGAGGGAAAAAAATATTGAGAAGAGAGAGAGAAAAAAAAAATGAAACCTGCAGCAGTCCCGCGTCCCCCATTACCTCCTCCTCCTCCTCCTCCTATTCCTCCTCCTCCTCCTCCTCTTCCTCCTCCAACACATAAACCATGATCAAGCTTCACATTTCTCCCCGATTTCCGCCGATTCTCGATTTACGTCACTGGTCAGCAAGGCATGGAGGAGGAGGAGGAGGAGGAGGAGGAGGAGGAGCCATAGAGGAGGAGGTAAACGTTGGCGATATGATGAGGAAGAGGAAGAAGAGGTGCAAGAAATTAAACATCTATTTTTTTGATTTGTTTATTTTTATCAAGTATCATTCTATCAGCTTCATCATAATATTATCTCGGCCGAAGAAGTTAGATCTTTAAAACTACTACAAGAACGGCATTTGCGCTAACCTCAATAATGCAGTATATATAGCAGTAGTAGTAGAAGTAGTAGTAGTAGTAGTAGTAGTAGTAGTAGTAGTAGTAGTGGTAGTAGTAGTAGTAGTAGTAGTAGTAGTAGTAGTAGTAGTAGTAGTAGTAGTAGTAGTAGTAGTAGTAGTAGTAGTAGTAGTATCTCCCTTTTGCATTACTTCTTTCATTTGCCTCCATTCAGTCGCTAAGGTCAGTTATCTTTACTCTGCCTCTGTATTATGATAGAGCAAACAAAAAAAATAATACCCTTAACAGTACAGGCGTCAACAAGCTGAACCTGAGTAGTAGACTAAACACAAAATACATACACCACATTTGTTAAGGCCTTCCTATAGAGGTTGTGTCAGTATTTCCCTGGGTAGTTTTATGTGGCTAGTGGTGGTTTAATAAGTCTTCTGTACCCCGCTAATCTCCTGTGTGGCATTGGGATATAGTTGTTGCTTTGAGCCGACATGCAGCGTCTGAGAACATGGTCACAACCTCCCAATACCTGGCTGCAGTGAGCTTCGTTGATTAATACCTGGGCGCAGTGAGCTTCGTTAATACCTGGCCGCAGTGAGCTTCGTTAATTAATACCTGGGCGCAGTGAGCTTCGTTAATAACAGGCCGCAGTGAGCTTCGTTAATACCTGGCCGCAGTGAGCTTCGTCAATACCTGGCCGCAGTGAGCTTCGTTAATACCTGGCCGCAGTGAGCTTCGTTAATACCTGGCCGCAGTGATCTTCGTTAATACCTGGCCGCTGTGAGCTTCGTTAATACCTGGCCGCTGTGAGCTTCGTTAATACCTGGCCGCTGTGAGCTTCGTTAATACCTGGCGGCAGTGAGCTTCGTTAATACCTGGCCGTGGTGAGCTTCGTTAATACCTGGCCGCAGTGAGCTTCGGTAATACCTGGCCACTGTGGGCTTCGTTAATACCTGGCTGCAGTGAGCTTCGTTAATACCTGGCCGTGGTGAGCTTCGTTAATACCTGGCTGCAGTGAGCTTCGTTAATACCTGGCCGTGGTGAGCTTCGTTAATACCTGGCTGCAGTGAGCTTCGTTAATATCTGGCCGCAGTGAGCTTCGTTAATACCTGGCCGCAGTGAGCTTCGTTAATACCTGGCCGCAGTGAGCTTCGTTAATACCTGGCCGCAGTGAGCTTCGTTAATACCTGGCCGCAGTGAGCTTCGTTAATACCTGGCCGCAGTGAGCTTCGGTAATACCTGGCCACTGTGGGCTTCGTTAATACCTGGCCGCAGTGAGCTTCGTTAATACCTGGCCGTGGTGAGCTTCGTTAATACCTGGCTGCAGTGAGCTTCGTTAATATCTGGGCGCAGTGAGCTTCGTTAATACCTGGCCGCTGTGAGCTTCGTTAATACCTGGCGGCAGTGAGCTTCGTTAATACCTGGCCGCTGTGAGCTTCGTTAATACCTGGCCGCAGTGAGCTTCGTTAATATCTGGGCGCAGTGAGCTTCGTTAATACCTGGCCGCTGTGAGCTTCGTTAATACCTGGCGGCAGTGAGCTTCGTTAATACCTGGCCGCTGTGAGCTTCGTTAATACCTGGCGGCAGTGAGCTTCGTTAATACCTGGCCGCAGTGAGCTTCGTTAATACCTGGCCGCAGTGAGCTTCGTTAATACCTGGCTGCAGTGATCTTCGTTAATACCTGGCCGCAGTGATCTTCGTTAATACCTGGCTGCAGTGATCTTCGTTAATACCTGGCTGCAGTGATCTTCGTTAATACCTGGCTGCAGTGATCTTCGTTAATACCTGGCCGCAGTGAGCTTCGTTAATACCTGGCCACTGTGGGCTTCGTTAATACCTGGCTGCAGTGAGCTTCGTTAATACCTGGCTGTAGTGAGCTTCGTTAATACCTGGCTGTAGTGAGCTTCGTTAATACCTGGCCACTGTGGGCTTCGTTAATACCTGGCCGCGGTGAGCTTCGTTAATACCTGGCCGCAGTGAGCTTCGTTAATACCTGGCGGCAGTGAGCTTCGTTAATACCTGGCGGCAGTGAGCTTCGTTAATACCTGGCCGCAGTGAGCTTCGTTAATACCTGGCCGCAGTGAGCTTCGTTAATACCTGGCCGCTGTGAGCTTCGTTAATTAATACCTGACCGCAGTGAGCTTCGTTAATACCTGGCCGCATTGAGCTTCGTTAATACCTGGCTGCAGTGGGCTTCGTTAATACCTGGCCGCGGTGAGCTTCGTTAATACCTGGCCGCAGTGAGCTTCGTTAATACCTGGCCGCGGTGAGCTTAGTTAATACCTGGTGGCAGTGAGCTTCGTTAATACCTGGCGGCAGTGAGCTTCGTTAATACCTGGCTGCAGTGAGCTTCGTTAATACCTGGCGGCAGTGAGCTTCGTTAATACCTGGCGGCAGTGAGCTTCGTTAATACCTGGCGGCAGTGAGCTTCGTTAATACCTGGCCGCGGTGAGCTTAGTTAATACCTGGTGGCAGTGAGCTTCGTTAATACCTGGCCGCGGTGAGCTTATTTAATACCTGGCCGCAGTGAGCTTCGTTAATACCTGGCCGCGGTGAGCTTCGTTAATACCTGGCGGCAGTGAGCTTCGTTAATACCTGGCCGCGGTGAGCTTCGTTAATACCTGGTGGCAGTGAGCTTCGTTAATACCTGGCGGCAGTGAGCTTCGTTAATACCTGGCGGCAGTGAGCTTCGTTAATACCTGGCGGCAGTGAGCTTCGTTAATACCTGGCGGCAGTGAGCTTCGTTAATACCTGGCCTCGGTGAGCTTCGTTAATACCTGGCTGCAGTGAGCTTCGTTAATACCTGGCTGCAGTGAGCTTCGTTAATACCTGGCCTCGGTGAGCTTCGTTAATACCTGGCTGCAGTGAGCTTCGTTAATACCTGGCCGCAGTGAGCTCCGTTAATACTTTGCCGCAGTGAGCTTCGTGTCATCAAAGAACATTCACACTATCACAAATTTCGCCTTTCTAGAATCTCTCTGAAATCAGTTCCAACAATATAAAAATGCCAAGGCCCGTTCCTCACGAGTTTTCTATGCACCACTTTATATGGGGCGATAACAGCCTCCCACATATATTAATCTTTTGGGTAATGATGATATTTTTTCAACTGTATTCCCTTTCCCGTGTGAGGACTTTTCGAAATGGTGATTGTTAACTAGTGAACATTACCTGCTACAGTCACCGCACACTTTTCCTCCTTCCCTCCCTTCCGTCCCTTTCTGTCCCTCCCTGCTTCTCTCTCTTTCACTCTCACCCAAACCTCCTTTATCTATCATCCCCATATATTCATCCATACTCCTCTTCTTCCTTCCCTCTCTTCCGTCCCTTTTTATCCCTCCCTGCCTCCCTCTCTCTCACTCTGTCACCCAAACCCCCTTTATCTATCATCTCCATATATTCATCCATACTCCTCTTCTTCCTTCCCTCTCTTCCGTCCTTTTATTATTTATCCTCCTTCCCTCTCTTTCTTCCATCATCCATACTTCCTTCTTTATCTCTATCCATACTTCTCCCCCTGTTTTTCTTTCTTCCATCCTTCTTCTAACCCTCCATGCCTCGCCCCCTCCTTCACCCTCCCTCCATAGTAGATTATTGACTCCTAACTCCTAGCTCCCTTCATCCAACCAAGCTGCTCCCGTATAGCTATGGAAAAGGGGCTGGGGCTTCTGTACCAACTTAGTGTGCGGCGACTATATGGGCGATGATACACTTAAGTAAGCCATTGGGTGAGAGATAAATCCACCTCTGCTTCCAAAAGGCCAAGACACGACAGTCTCCACATGGGGAAAGCCTTGTCGGACGCGTGCCTCTGTGCTCCTCTCTGGCGGCACTAGCAAGTTAATAAGTAGTCTCAAATTTGCTTGCCTGACGCGTGCCTCTGTGCCCCTCTCTGACGGTACTAGCAAGTTAATAAGTAGTCTCAAATTTGCTTGCCAGACGCGTGCCTCTGTGCTCCTCTCTGACGGTACTAGCAAGTTAATAAGCAGTCTCAAATTTGCTTGCCTGACGCGTGCCTCTGTGCTCCTCTCTGACGGTACTAGCAAGTTAATAAGTAGTCTCAAATTTGCTTGCCGGACGCGTGCCTCTGTGCTCCTCTCTGGCGGCACTAGCAAGTTAATAAGTAGTCTCAAATTTGCTTGCCGGACGCGTGCCTCTGTGCTCCTCTCTGGCGGTACTAACAAGTTAACTAGTAGTCTCGAATTTGCCCAGCATTTCATACACCCAGACACATTTCACAGACACAGAAACCTGCAATATACGCAAATATGTATAGGCTACACACTTTAGTAAAGTAAGAAGTAGGTGCAAATGGTGAACTTAATAACCCGGTAGCAGCGACGAGCCAAATTTGTGGCTTTACCGTATTGCAGCGACGGGCCAAATTTGTGGCTTTACCGTGTTTCAGCGACGAGCCAAATTTGTGGCTTTACCGTGTTTCAGCGACGAGCCAAATTTGTGGCTTTACCGTGTTGTAGCGACGGGCCAAATTTGTGGCTTTACCGTGTAGCAGCGACGAGCCGAATTTGTGGCTTTACCGTGTAGCAGCGACGGGCCAAATTTGTGGCTTTATCGTGTAGCAGCGACTGGCCAAATTTGTGCCATGATATGAACCCCAAAAAATAGATGATACATAAACTGATCACAAATACTTTGATATATATTATGAAATAGTTTGTGTGGGTGATGATTTTTTCTCATTTTTCTCGCTTAGAGGGACCATTAAGAAACATGATCCCCGCTGCTACCGACAAGCTTACAACAACAAATAATGATGCAATCGTTATAACGTACTCTGATTCGTTCCTTATAATTGATCTTCAAACTAATATTGCATATGTTCTTTGTTATATGATTTGAGCTGTGTTATCCATACCTTAAGTTATACCGCTCAGTAATACATGAGCCATATTATACTCACATTAGTAGGGAAAGGTTAGAAAGGGAAAGTTTTAATTTTTTCTGCCTGAAGGAACAATTGCTAAGTCATATTGATAAAACACGTATCATACCAACCCCATTAGAGCCCTTGGAATAAATGGTAATAGTAGTAGTAGTAGTAGTAGTAGTAGTAGTAGTAGTAGTAGTAGTAGTAGTAGCAGTAATAGTAATAGTAGTAGTAGTAGTAGTAGTAGTAGTAGTAGTAGTAGTAGTAGTAGTAGTAGTAGTAGTAGTAGTAGTAGTAGTAGTAGTAGTAGTAGTAGTAGTAGTAGTAGTAGTAGTAGTAGTAGTAGTAGTAGATTAAGAAGCTAGTAATGGTAGTTGTTGTAGTTTGTCTTTGGCCTTGTATACTTACAGTACTGACGCAGAGGGAAAATAGAAAGAGACATGGATTGGAACCTCGGGTCATATCGAGCATCGTAAGTAGATAAACGTACTAACAGTTTGTAAGTAAAGTAAACTCTAGTAGTACTGTCTCGTCCTTCGCTCCTTTAAACGAGAGACTAAAACACCATAATTATGATTGGAGAGGAGCAGAAGGAGGAGGAAAAGGAGTCGTAAATGTAGGAGGACAAGAACGAAGATGAAAAGAAAGAATGGAAGATGAACGTAAAACTGAAGAGGAACAGAAAGATGAAAGAAAAAAAGCAGAAGGAAGAGAACGAGAACGACGAAGAGGAGGAGGAGTATCCAGAAGAATATAGAAAAGAAGAAGCAGAAGAAGGAGAAGAGGAAAACGAGGAAGAGGAAGAGGAGGAATATGATGATGAAGAAGAGGACAAGGAGAACAATTCTATGGAGAGAGAAAGCGAGGAAGAAATTAAGGAGAACCAGGAGGATAAGAAGGATTAATGGAGGCGACAGAAGAGGAGAAACGGTAGTACAAATTGGACGAGCATGGGGAGAGAAGGAAAAGGAGGAGACGCAGGGGAAGGAAAACAAGGCGAACGAGGACAAAACAAGAGAGGAGGAATAAGAAGAAGAGGAAGAGGAGGAGGAGGGAAGTGGAGAAGTCGGTGGCGAATGGGAGGACGTGTCAAGCTGCATCAGACAGTCTCTCCGTCAGTGTCGCGAGGTTGTTCGTGCCGCTAACCAGGTTAGTGTCACCCGCCCGGGGAAAGGTGTCCGAGGGGCAGGTGTCCCGGCGAGCGCCAATGGGAGGGGACACCTGCAGGAGCCCGAGGAGGAGGAGGGATGACCCTCTCTCTCTCTCTCTCTCTCTCTCTCTCTCTCTCTCTCTCTCTCTCTCTCTCTCTCTCTCTCTCTCTCTCTCTCTCTCTCTCTCTCTCTCTCTCTCTCTCTCTCTCTCTCTCTCTCTCTCTCTCTCTCTCTCTCTCTCTCTCTCTCTCTCTCTCTCTCTCTCTCTCTCTCTCTCTCTATCTCTATCTCTCTCTCTCTCTCTCTCTCTCTCTCTCTCTCTCTCTCTATCTCTCTCTCTCTCTCTCTCTCTCTCTCTCTCTCTCTCTCTCTCTCTCTCTCTCTCTCTCTCTCTCTCTCTCTCACACACACACACACACACACACACACACACACACTCACAAATCTGATATATAAAATTATATATATATATATATATATATATATATATATATATATATATATATATATATATATATATATATATATATATATATATATATATATATATATATATATATATGTGTATATATATATATATGTGTGTGTGTGTGTGTGTGTGTGTGTGTGAGTGTGTGTGTGTGTGTGTGTGTGTGTGTGTGTGTGTGTGTGTGTGTGTGTGTGTGTGTGTGTGTGTGTGTGTGTGTGTGTGTGTGTGTGTGTGAAACTGGGGAGCAACCTTTCTTTCATACATGTTTAATTAAATTTTATGTCGTAGCGACAGCTTGCCCGTTCTTTATTTACCTTTCCGAATCTTCTCACGTGTTGCTTCATGTGAGGTTCCACAAGATAAAAAGTTGCCCTAGACTAAGTTTTGTCTAGGGCAACTACTTTATCTTGCGGAACCACACATACAATAGCAAGTGAGAAGGCACGTAAAGGTATATAAAAACCATGGGTAAACTGTCACTACGGCTAAAGATTTAATAAAACATGTTCCATGTTTTGGTGATAACACCGCGCATTGACGGACGTGGACACTTTTCCCAGCGGATGGCGGCAGAGAGACGTAGAAATTGAAAGACTGAGCCAAAAATATTTGATGGATAAAATTTGCTAGCAAAATAACGATGAACGCACGGCCTTTTTTTTTTTTTTTTTTTTTTTTGTGTGTGTGTGTGTGTGTGTGTGTAAAGAGGTGTGGGGGGAGGGAATCAGGAGGAGTCATCTGTAGAGCTTCTCTTGTGTTAACAGCAACTGTCCACTTCTTGGACGTCGCAATCGAAGCCGGGGCTGAAGGGTTGCCGGCGAGGGAAGTTTAGCCACTCGACGGCGCTCATCTGGTCAGGCCTTGAGGCAGCCCCAGTACGCCAGTCGCTGGGCCGCGGGCTCTTCAGCGCAGTTTAACAATCTCGATTCTAATTTGCGTAAATATTTATTTTCCTTTAGATACATACATCAGTGCCAGTGTTTTGCGGTTTTTAGTGTCAAAATTTGATTTTAAATGAAGCAAAAGAACAGCGAAGATATATGCTTTAAATTTCATATATTTTAACATTGCACATTATTGCCTCACATTTTTCACAAATATCAAAATACTTCAAACTCCATCTGAAATTGACCTCTTTATTGACCTTGACCTCTTTTCTGGCCTCTACTATTTGCCGTGTATGAGAAGCGAATTAGCGGGCTTTTTTTCATTTTCGTTTTCTTCCCTTGAGCTGCTTCCTTTACTGTAAAAATAAATCACATTATATTTTTCCGCTGCTGGAAACTGCAGAGTGTATCGCTTCAGGAGTTTTAGAGCCCCTGAGGTTCTAATAACAGCTGTGCATACAAGGCCCAGCTCTTCCTAACTCCTTCAGGCCCGCAGTGTTAGAGATCCTCCCCAAGTCACTCAGCGTCACTGTCACACGCGCCTGTAACTCGAGTTTCAGCTAGCGTGACAAGATGACAACATTTTATTAATTTATTGTTCGGCACTAAACAACACACTACGCTAACCACGCATGTAATGTGTGCAGAGCTTCATAGATATTAAGGGGCTATCTACAGTAACATGCACTGTGTAACTCAGGGTTGGGCTGCGCATGCGCATTTATCACGAGAACCTCGGAGACTGCAAAACCTCTGGAAAGGGACACTCGAGTTGAAAAGATGCCGAAGCAAGCCTCTGAACTAACATCTAAGGCGCCGTAGTCCTTTTGGGGTTACAGAAAAGCGTTACCTCCACGACTGTCTCTCCCTGCACTGTAGCCCCGCGGCCAAGCGTCGAACTCACGTGCTTTGGGAACGGGTGTCTTAGCATGCAGCCGTGCTATCCCGTGCCCTTGAAATAGCAGGGTTACAACCGGCTGAGATATTTTTAGAGCATGTATATATAGGATAGCGACATCGTTTTCTCCTACGTATCCTTCACATGTAGTGCAGCATCATAGCCAGACCCTCGTGCAGCATTCTAGTAATGGTTATCATCACACAGTATTATAGGCCATCATCACCACTGAGAACAGTGTCAAAATTTACATATAAATGCGAATATTTGCTTTTACCAAAAAAATACAATAAATCAATATGAGAATGAAATATCATCAATATACAATATTAGAATCATTTATTCGCCAACGATGGGTGGCATTAATACTCTGCACTAGTGTCACAATAAGATTCTAATTTGCTGCTTTGAAGAGCAAGAGGATATTGTAATAAAATGCTTTCTTAGTCTCAACGAAAGGCGGATCACGGGATGGCGGCTCCTGCTGCATTGAAAACTAGTCCCCTATGCTGAGGAGGAGGAGATTATTGTAGTGTTTTTATCTTTATGATCCATACCAGTAACAATGCAAAAGTTCAATTACTATATGAAAAACATTTCAGACATTGTATTTTGGTGTTGGAAGGTTATCTAACAAAATAGCGAGTGGGCTCGTTACAGCGAAGGAATACGAAGCGGACTTCTCGACTCCGAGACTTGCGAAACATGAACCTTTTAGTGCTGCTGGACTCACTCAGTGATCAGCCGCCACGACGGGTGGTGAGAGGCTCATCGATTTCCAATCCCGTTGTAAGGTAAGATCCAAGGTTCAGGGTGATGCGATGCCTTGTGCAGTGAAATGAAATATGATTCGTCATACTTGAGGTCGGAAAAGTGTGATATCACATGGACTAAGCTTTAAACAACGGAATCTCTGCCAGTTGGAAAAGGTTTGCCACCCGCTGTGGTGTGGCGGCCCCTTTTCGTGTGAGAGGTGTTGGCTGTAAGTCCGCGTGCAATGTGGCGACACAATGTGTGAAAATTAGACAACTCTAGTCCACAGGGGAAATGCTAATTGTCGACTTGTATGACTGGTCGTTAGTATTACTGATCAATAGATAACTGCAATAGCAGAGCACACTATAGTTCCATTGGTTTCTCGTGACTGTTAGGAAACAATGGCGTAGTTACGAGGGGAACGGGGGCCACGACCCCTAATGAGAATCCAGTGCCCTCCAATGCCCACCCTAATGAGAATCCAATGCCCCCAATGCCCACTATTACTAATACCCACCTACCACCCACCAACACCACCCACTAATACCCACCATTGATCTGATCTTAAAATATGCCCTAATAACCTTGAATATTACAACAGAATACCCATGATCTCCATTTGCCCGGTGCTCCCCCCCCCCTCACCTGTGCCCCCACTGTACCCCCCATTAATAAATACCTGGCAACGCCACTGATAGGGAATATGCTACCTTAGATCACGATAATAATTGTCCGTGTATCTGGTGTGTGTGTGTGTGTGTGTGTGTGATTCACCCACTCCCTGATCACGAGCTGGACTCGTCATCGTCAGCACATTCCCGATTAGAGCAAGGCTCATTCATTAGTCGATCTCTGGGTACTGCCGGGACCTACGCACGCACACCACACACCCCATCCTCCTTGCTCAAGGGGGGACAGTAATGTGTGTGTGTGTGTGTGTGTGTGAAAGAGAGATATCCATATTATAACCCTCCTGCCACCAGCCGCCAGTGTTGCTAATTTGGCGTTTTTTCGCTACATGTGGAGTGTTTTTCTTTTTTTTTTTCTTTTTTGTAAAATCTAGGGGGATTAAAGTCTACTATAGCGGCTAGCAGGAAATGTGGACAATTTACAGTTTCACCCAACCAACGATTTTCTTACTTAGTTCATGTTTTTCTGGTGATAAATGTAGTGAATTGCATGATTTTGTACCTCATTTCCGTCCATACGCGAACCATACGTGTCGCCTTATCTATCTCCCCACCCGCTGAGCCCGGGCTTTGTGTGTCCACCTCATCAAATTAATTAATCAATCAATAGAGGCATACGACTAGCGGCTTTGGGGGACGCGTCACTTCGCCCACCCTATGACGTGTCTCCTCTTGGCAAGTCTCCATGCAGACTCCCCTTTCTAGTTGGCGTTCACGGACTATGTAGGTAATAGTTAAGTCTAATTAAACACTTAGATCTTGGGTAATAGGCCTCGATTCAGTCTCACGGAGAGATCGCTGGTTTGACACAGTAATTCCAGCGATGTTCCATGATTCTGCATTTATGCATTTATTACCAAGGCATCATTCAGTCTCTTCAAAACACTACCCCATGTCCATGTTCCATAGCCATAGAGTAAGACGGGGAGCACGAGCGACTTGAAAATCCGGATCTTTGTCCTTCGGCACAGTTATCGACAATGCCATATACTCGTGCTGAGCGAGTCCATAACATATGACTTTTTGATGAGACGCCGTTGTCCTTCGCTATGCTGCCCCATGGTGTGAAATTTTCCAAGTCACCTCCTAGCAAAACAGCGACCAGCCGCCAGGAAATACCATGATATCAATGGCAACCTTCACCATCGCGCCTTAGATGTCAAAAGTGATCAGTATTACCGAAGGTGTATAGAACGAGAACGTCGTAACATGTACCTGTGTGATTCATTGTACCGTGCAAATTCGTGTTACTTTAGATATGTAGGTAGTCAACAAGATGTAATATAATTCGTCCGATGTGAAGAGTTTTTAAAAATCTAGCGGTTTGGGAGTTCAGTCTAGCAGGTTTTCTGAGACTCGTCTAGCGGGATTGTAAAATTACACTGTCTAGCCCTCGTGTGTGGGATCACCGTCATATGGGGTGCTAATGTAGAAGCAAACCTCCTTTAGCAGTGGGATGTATAACATTGTTGATTGACATTTCACCTGTAAGTAATATTAATCATGTTCAGGATCAGCAACGAAACGAGTTTTCTATTTTCTTTCATCAACATAAGCAACAGAAAGGTTTGATGAGTTTCGTGACGTCATTCTCTACAACCGATATGGTCATTATAACATTCTCCTCGCCCCCGCCATTTAGGCTGTAGGGAACGCGTTACCATCCTAGTTGCCTAGTTACCTTGTTGGATCATTTCAGAATGTCTCAGTTGGCGCGTTTCCTTGTTCGAGCCGCTCGTTTCATTCCTATCGTAGCTAGCAGAGAGGACGAACTGCCACCCCGCACTTCAGGGACAACAAATTAAATCCTACTCAAGCTTCATAGATAACAGTAAAGTTTACTGTATCTTATACTTAAGCTTAGAGTAAAGACTTTCATGGCAAGTTATACCTATGTAATTAGTTCTTTTGTGCATACGTGAGTTCCCGACCAAGCATCAGGTTCGATCCCTGGCACCGGCAAAACCTCTCCTTGTTAGGATTAATTTATCGTGTGTTTCGTTACACGCTGTGTTCGTGTGGAGTTCTAGTGAAGTGAAATTCAGGTCGTTACTCCTCAATTTAATCTTTGAGTAATCATTGATTTGACACAAAGTCCATCGGCCATATTTCATGATTCTGAGTTGGCACCGTTACCAAAGACGTCAGTTTGCCTATTAAAGTCACTCATTGTTCAGTGTCCATCTCTCACAACCTTGGAATAAGACAGGAAGCATAAATGAATTGAGGCTCTGGATGTTTGGACACCATGTGTGTACATGTGCTCAGTAAGTCCATAACACCGTAAACCGAACCAATCCCTAAGACTTTTTGATGAGACATGACATTGATCTTCACTACGCTACCAATTAAGGGATGTGAATTTTTTCAAGATCTCAATGTCCTCACCAAATACATGGACAGTGCTGTTTAATATAGTAAACCTTCAAACACCCTACCTTGGTTGAGAGCTGCCTGCTCGGAGAGTCCACAGTGTATGACTGGTAAGTGTACATGCTCATCCCAACAAGCCCTCTGCCCATCGATGTCCTATATGAGGAAACCATCTGCTGTTCAGATGGCGCTTGTCTAGGAGGAGGCTCAAATCTTCTTCAGGGCCCAGTAGGCCGGGCAGGTGTCATTTGCATTGAATTATTCTCAGTATCTTCGGTGAGACTCCTGACATGTATTTCCTTGTCTCTCCTAAGGAGAGCTCCTATAGTCCAATGTGACAGAGCCCTATATGGTCTTCATTCACAGCAAGCCAGGCAGTGTGACTCTTCTCAGTGTTCTCTAATGTCTCCGCCAAGACAAATCACTCCTTAACTTTGAGTAGTCCCCAATGTACACCTTTTTACCTTAGATAGAATCGTGTTTGAAGGCATCTCTCAGTTTTACCAGTAAGGACCTGAAGGATACTGTACAGTGCAAAAGTGGTGGATGAGTTTCAAAGGAGTTTCAGGAAAAAGAAGATTGGAGTGAGTGTTGCATTTGTAATGTTTTATTTTTTTTATAGAGAAAACAAGATCTGATTGGTTTTGCAGATCCCTATAGTATATGGCATTGTCGATGCTTGTGTAGAGGGACAATGATCCGGAGCTTCAAGTTGCTTTAAAACGCCAGAATTTACTCTTTACTACACTCCAACACGACCACAGCGTGTAACGAAACACACGAGAAATTAATCCAGACAACGAAAGGTTTCGCTGGCGCCGGGGATCGAGCCCGCGACCAGCGAGACGGGAGAGCCACTCCTTAACCAGTCGGACAAAGAGGTACCCCCCTCGTAGAGTGAGTTATGGGAGGCTCGCCCATCAGGCAAGTCAGCTGCACTACAGCTTGTCCTCCATGTCTTACTGTATGGCTGTGAGACATGGACACTAAATTGGGACTTGGAGAGGTGGATTAATGACTTTAATAATAAGTGTCAATGCAGAATTATGGGATGTCGCTGGAATGACTATCAACCCGTGATTACTCCATGAGACAGATTAGGCATACATTTCCTGCATAGTCCGTTAACACCAACTCCTGCTATTTGATCATGTGGCATACTACCCAGAAGCCAACCCTGCTCATCATGTTGTTTCTGTACGGGCAAATCCTGAGTGGAGGAGGCCAATCGCACGTCAAAGAGCTCGTGGAGTGAGAAAGTTAATAGATACTGCCAGGAGGTATTTGAGATGAGAAGGAGGCCTGCACGGAGACTTGCCCGGAGGAACCCGAGGGCTTGGCGTCATAGGGTGGGCGAGGCAACGCACCCCATGGCGTATGCCCCCATTGATTGATTTAGTTTTTAGATCAAATTCCTAGTTATGAGGTAAGCTAAAGAGGGGAAAGATAGGGTAGGTGAAGAGAAGCATGAGAGTTAGAAGTTTAAGCATGAGGGTGAAGAGAGTAAGTAATAGTATAATCCTGCTGCTTTTGATGTATGCCTCTGAAACATGGGTATGGATTTTTTTTTTTTTTTACGTCTTGGCCTATTGCGCCGGTAGGCTTCTTCCCGGTGGACCCTAGATTCTTGATGGTCGGTCCAAGGCTTCTTCCCGGTGGGGCCTGATGGTTGGCCCAGCCCGTTCTGGCGCAGGCGAGTGTTTTATAGTGGCGCCATCTTGCGTTGGCTCATGCTGCTGTCCCGGAGCTCATCTTTAATCCTAGAATCTAGAGTCCGGGTTGATAGGTGGTCTTCTGGACAGCATGTGGGTAGTTTTAAGTTTTAAGCCACTCGGCGGCGGCTGAAAAATTCCAGCTTGGTGGCACCGGTCGGGGATTGAGCTCGCGTCCTCCTGAACAAGGGGCCGTCTCGCTATCCGTTCAGCCACCGCCACCGCAATAGAAATGAGCTATTTGAGAAGAGGATATGGATAAACTAAGTGTAGAGAGGTATGAGTAATTAAGAGGTGTACATAAGTGATGTAAGTGTAACATCAAAAGGCTCACAGTGTGCAGTGGTGGAATGAGGAAACTGTAACTCTGAGTATGAAAAAGCCATGAAACCTCAGAATGATGATTTATGAAGAGCTTGTGAGTCACACTGGAGGATGGAGAAGTTATGGCAGGCAGGCCCAGTAAGATGAATTATAATAATGCAAAGAGAGGGGCGAGGGGGTAGCATGTAGCTAGTGCGTGTTGTAAAAATGGCGTCTATAGATAAGAACTGGAGACACTTCTACTACTGTGCCCCCCCCCCTACCCTCTTAGGGAAACAAAGATTTAATGCTACAGATAGATAGTGGATATGTGTTACCAATTTAGCATAAACAATGATATGTACATTTTTGCATCAAGTCTCAGTAAGGAACGTGTTGTATTCCTCTTTTGATCTGTACATCTTTAAATACATCACATTAGATGGACATTTTGTTGATAATCTGCATTGTCTTAACATAGTAAAGGGCTTCTCCTAAAGTAGCATTTTTTTTGGGGGGTGGGTACATATGTTGACCAGGGCAGTGCTGGATTTTTGTAACGTGTTGGTGAGGATGGCATGCAGTAACATACAAGTTTTTTTTACCTGTACAGCGTCATCTGTGTAAAATTCACACATTTTCGTGCTTGTCAATGGAGCGTCAGGTGCGTAAATTTTTCGCATAGATTTCACGCGCAATTATCCGCCATTGAGAGGGATGAAAGTAGGTGGAAGGTGTCCTACCCTATCTTAGCATGACTCTGCAAACTTTTATACGCCTACCAGTGTGTCTCTGGCCCTGTATAATAGCATTGCAATGAAGCCTGTGATGGAGGATGGAGATGGTCAGGTTGTAAGGGAGGCTTAGGGAACACAGGGAAAGGGGGCTTTAAGTTTGTGGGGAAGCATTTCCACATTGCCACATCTACAGAAAGTGCAATAAAGTATGGAGATAAAGATTGTATTGCATGTGACAACATCATTGGGCAATGGGCAAGGTAGCTGTCTGGGGTTGGGGATTACGAGGCTGTCTGGTGAGTCTTGATGGTTAGGGAATGGGCATTGTCATGTATATGCATCATTGGATGATGTAACCATGATCATAAGCTAATAAGACAATTGTTATGACAGCTGGACACCACCGGCTGTCTGCTGCAGGAAGGCTGGAGGCGGGAAAAAAAAAAAGTTAGAGCAGATAATTTTTAGGCTAAAAACGAACTGTTCATACAATAAAAAAAAGGCTGATCCTATAAAAAAATGTTTAGGGGGTCAATGCTGCATGGGTTAATTTAAGGATCGATGGAGGAGGAAATTTTGAGTGGAGGTGTCAAGGTCTTCATGCGTATGTTGTCACGGCAAGGAAATACACTTTCATTGGGTCCAAGGCAACTACAAAAATATAGCAGAAAGAAAAGGGAGACAGTCATGATTTTCAGTACAAAAAATTATTCATTGTCATCTATGTGCATATCTATACCTATTACATCACTATCTCATGTCCTGAATGACAATATGCAAAAATTTTCAAACTTGAGACTTGGGCATTTCTCTTGGGATAACATATTAATTAACTGTTTACAAGGTTCTCATTTCATCCTTTCACCTGTCTGTCTGTCAGTCCTGACTTGTCCCACAATCCATGGGTTGCTACTCTGTTACTATGTTTATCAGTATAATCAGTCAATCTATGGGGAATTATGCCGGGGAGCGCATCACTTCTCCCACCCTACAATGCCAAGCCCAGGGGTACCTCTGGGTAAGTCACCAACCAGGCCCCCTTCCCATCCTGAGTACCTCCTGGCAGGATCTATATCGACTCGCTCAAGTCACGAACTCCGTGCATGTCCCCTTGGCCTCCTCCACTCAGAATTGTCTCTTACACAAATAACCTGATGAGCAGGGTCATCTTCTGGGTAGTGTACCCATATAACCAGAATTAGCGTTGACAGACTATGCGGGTAAGATATGTCGAATCAGTCTCGTGGAGTAGTCGCTGATTTGACACAGTCATTCCAGCAATATCCCATGATCCTGTGTGTGCTGCAGTGTGTGTTTATCAATAAGCTATCTACAATTTCCTTCCAACAGGTGAGTTAATAAGTTCTCTTCTTCCTTCCTAGATCTGTTGCCGATGAAGATGCGTGCCTTCCCCCACAGCTTCTGGCTCCAGACCAAGAAGAACAGTGTGCCTACCTCCTGCTCCATACTGCCACTGCTTAGTCTCAGCAGGGACTGCAGTGACTTGCTCAGTTAGTTTGAGTATTGTTCGGGGGTATGACACAGTGACGTTGTTAGGAATCACTGACTGGGGATATAGGTACATGAGTGCAGCCTCAAAAACTTAACTTTTACCCAAAGCTAGTAGGCACCCTTTTGATCTTTGTCATTTCCTCACTACCTGCTCTAATAACTGATCCAATAGCAATGAATGGTAATTTTTGCCATTTTTTTTATCTGAACAGCTTTTATTCACTTATATGTAGGTTTCTGTTTTAACCCATTCTTTTATGTGCCCATTATTTTCCATATTGTTATGTGTCTCATTCCCAGTCAGCCTTCTTTCTTACACAAGGAGACTATAAGAGGTCAGACAGCCTACACATGGCAGCTTGTGGCAACGAGTACTTCACCAAAGTCCCTTTTTATCCACTAATATATCTATCCTCCATTTAAAGCTTTCAGTTGTGTTTGCCTCAACTAAATACCTGCTCAGTTAGTTCCACTCATTCACCACCCAGTTTATGAACCATTTCTTACCTGTTTCCCTCCTTATCTAACTTATACCCACTACTCTGTGTTCTCACATCAGTTTTTAATATAAGTACTTCATCTAAATCACCCTTGTTATGTCATTGTCAGTCCTCTTTATCCATTTAAACACCTAAATCAAATCCCAATGGAGTCTATGCCTTTCCAAAGAATGTAAGTTGTCTTTTCAGTCTTTCTCTGTACAGTAAGTTCCTAAGTCCTTGGATTATTTTTCTCTGTATTGCCTCGAAGGAATCTACCTCCTACTATAGTGCCACCAAAACTGAACAGCATAGTCCTGGCGAGGCCTAACCAGTGCCAGATGCAATTTAATGATCACTTCTGAGCTCTGGTTGCTTACACGTCTCGAGTGAAAACTCAAGACTAGTTGCACGGTTTCTGGCAGTAATACAACGAATACTGGGTCAAAGGTCAGAGGTCAGGTGTGACATTCCATTTTTTCCTCCTTCCTGAGTAAACATTCTTGATCTTTACAAAGATTCATGCTGGTAATTAATCCAGTTTATCACACCTTATGAAATCATCATCCACTTAAGGCTTCTTTGTCCTCCTGTGTCCATACCATTCATCTCCCTCACCGAAGCCAGCTCCAACACCTGGTGCACACCACTCCATTTAGTACTCATATATATGCACCACTCCATTTAGTACTCATATATATGCACCACTCCATTTAGTACTCATATATATGCACCACTCCATTTAGTACTCATATATATGCACCACTCCATTTAGTACTCGTATCAAGAAAAGAATCTACTCTAAAAAACTGAACTGAGGTTAAAAAAAGGAACTTGTGAAAAGTTTGCTTATCACAATTTATTTCAACATTTAATTTTCATCCCTTTAATTGATCAAGAAAATTTTTCCTGATATGAGTACTGACTGGGAAGGTACATGTAGATACATATTGGCACACATACCCCCTAGGCAACATCTGCCTCTGTATGAAGTGTACCTCTGTTGAATGACCTTTTATACACACATTTCTAAATGAGGTGGTTCCCTGCATCATCTGCTTATTTACATTATTTTCAACTTCTCTTTTTCAGTGTGTGTCTAAATCAAATATAAGTTCATCCATGCATGGTGCTTCTCTGATTTTGAAAGCTATATGGATGTTCCTGCTTTCTGTACTCCCATTGCTCAATATTTTTATTCACCCTCTTAACCCATTCATCCCTTTTTGCTCTTTGTCTTGTTGATGCAGGAGTCCTCTTCTATCCTGATCACTCACTGAGGAGTTCAAAATCTTTGCTTTTCATGAATAACTAATTTCTCTTGAGTGATAATATGAAGAAGAGAGTTGATGAAGATTTTGGAAAAAGACTAAGTGAAAAATATAAAGGGAACAGGAAATCATATTGGAAAGAAGTAAAAAACGAAAGAAATGCAGAAAATATCTCCTCAAGTAAAATAAATGAAGTTATGGATGAGAATGGAAAGATGTTGAAAGACAGAGATGGAGAGAATATTTCAAAAACTTAATGAATTTTGAGGGTGGACGTCCAGCAGCTGTAACAGCAGCAGTTTTGAGTAGAGGTAGAGAAGGAGCATATAAAGAAAGAAGTATAACATATGAAGAAGTAAATCAGGCAATAAAAAGATTAAAAATGGAAAGGCAGCAGGAATTGGTGGAATCACAGCAGAAATGTTGAAATGTGGAGGAGATGAAGTCGTGAAATGGACGGTCAAGATATGTGAAGTAGCATGGGAGAGGGGGGGGGGGGTGCCAGCAGACTGGACGAAAGCCATCATTGTCCCAGTTTACAAGGGGAAGGGCAGGAGAGGGGAATGTGGGAGCTATAGAGGTATATGTCTCCTGAGTATACCCAGAAAGGTATATGGAAAAGTCATAATAGAGAGGGTGCAGACTTACAGAAGAGAAAATCAGTGAAGAACAAGGAGGCTTCAGGAAAGGAAGGGGATGTGTGGATCAGATATTTGCCTTCAGGATGGTAGTAGAAAAAATAATAGCAAAAGGAAAGAAACTATACGCTGCCTTCATGGATTTGGAAAAAGCTTATGACAGAGTCGATTGGATTGCATTGTGGGATGTTTTAAAGATTTATGGTGTGGGAAGAAAACTGCTTAGTGCAATAAAGTCTTTCTATGAGGATGCATCTGCATGTGTCAAAATTACTGGAGAAACAAGTGAACATTTTGAGATAAAAGTGGGCTTAACACAAGGGTGCGTCATGTCACCATGGTTATTCAATATTTATATGGATGGTGTCATTAGAGAAATGAAGGGCAAAGTTGGAGAAGTTGAAGTAAGACTGTTCGATGAGGGAAGTAAGTGAGTACTGAATTCGATATTGTTTGCTGATGACACGGTGCTCATTGCAGAAAATGAAAGTGACCTACAAAATTTGGTCAGTGTTTTTGATAGTGTCTGTAATAGGAGAAAGCTGAAAGTAAATGTCAACAAAAGTAAAGTGATGGTTTGTGAGCTAAGTAGAAGTGAGGTTGTAGATTTTGTATGCCCATATAGAGGGGGAATTGAATGTGAAAAAGAATGCAAAATAATTTTGAATGGTGAAGAAATGGAGGAGGTCAATGAGTTTAAGTACCTTGGATCAGTTATGTGTAAGCATGGTGGTATGGAGGGTGAGATAAGAGAAAGGGCATTGCA